>NC_136063.1:1651184133-1651724133 GCF_964261635.1 Lissotriton helveticus | reverse complement strand
TTTTCGTCTCTATGTTGCACAATTCTGTTTGTTGCTTTATTTGCTTTGGCTAGGTAACATAGATTAATGGGTTAATAATTAGCAAAGGTGGGTGGGAAACAGAACGAATTATAATACTTTCATTAACTGATGTTTTGTGTTTATTTATACATTAGTTTTACGAATGGGCCTAAAGAAAGTGGTTGGCAGTGCTGCAGTTTCCAAGACTTGACCAGAGTGAAGCCTTCACTCATGCGCAGAGTATTTTGCGGAGCTGACAACGTTTTGTGCAGAAATAATTATGGTCGAGTCGGATGTGTTCTTGGAGTCATAGCCAAGGACAGGATGCTGAATTGCCTGCCAAGATTAGGAAGTGAAAAGTTTCTCCCTGGGAAAGTATCTTTTTGAGGAAGCAAAAAGGATGGTGAAACTAAGAACAATAAGGGCTATGATGAGGCCCCGGACTTGGTCAGAAAAGTGTGACCTAATTGTGGACTGACATGGCTCAGCCAATGGAAAGTTTGGATTTTCAGAAAAACGTGTGATAAAGATACTTCAGTTAGTCAGAAAAGGTATAAAAACTGTCCCCATGGGAGGGAGGGGGCCCTCGCTGCTCATCTTCTCCTGATCCCTGTTAGGCGTGACGTGCTGAAGGACTCTTTGGAGCACGTAAGGATTAATAGGGTTGAATGATTTTACTTCTATTTCTTTATGTGAAATGAATTTATAGACAGGGAAAATAGGGCTTAGGTGATGGCAAACTGTTTATTCTTCATTTAACATGCTATTTGAATTTGCTTGGAACTGTCAGTCTAATTTGCTATTCCTCTAATAAAATGCACTTTCCTTGAATAAATAGTTAATAAATAAGATTTTTTTGAAAAGACAAACTGGTCTTGTTATTTCATAGTCATTACCATCAGCAGATCCATTTGCCTAAGTGACTTAATTAAATACAAAGCTTTACAAAAACCATGGTGAAATCATTATACTGCAGTTGTATATAAATGTGTATATAATTTGTGAATAGGTTTTATTAATTAGGTCACATGATTCAGTTGCTCAAAATATGTCACGTTAGTTTATGGGCCTTATGAGTGTTTTATGATTAATGGCGAGTATTGTGGAGTTGGGTAGCGTTGCTAGGACATATTTTCTATAGGGGCGCTGGATCAGCGTTAATTCAGCATGAAGTCTGCCGCATCAGTGGATCTTTTTCAGGATTCACTATACCTGAATATTGGGAATCAGGATATGCAGTACAAAAAGACTTGCATCGCAGAGCCCAGGCATCATTTTAGCGGTCAAGGATTTGTGGATCCCAAAGAGGATCCGCAGTTACCTTCACTCATTTAAAATTTGTATTTAAACCATGGCTTTGCCTTATTAGAGACTCCTGATTAAGTCCTGAGGGTCCGGTTGGGAACACCCCACCCGTTTTGTAGTCTTTGTATCTTTTTATTAGGATTAAAATCTGTGACACAGATGCTGAAATGGCAGCTTTAAGATATTTTTTTCCTCTTGCAGCTAGCCAATCAAAGCACTCAGATCAGCGGCTCCGACTTTGGAACCACGGAACTGAAAAGGACAATGGGAGTAAAGGTCACTTAGTCTAATCTTATTTCTTGTTTTCGTTCATTGATCGGGTCAGTAAATCTTCTGCGATTAAAATGGCCAAGCAATTCAAACGGGTAAAACCTTCAAATCACGCTTGCAACTTCATAAAAAACGTATATCACAAAAACTACTTCACTGGTTTACACCAAACCAATGAAATCATACGTCGCGTCTCGGGCTTTAATATGCTCCAATATGTTTCAAAACCTGAAATACATTATAAAAGGAGGAGGGGAGGAAGTAATGACGGGAATGCATTTGTCAGCCTAAAAGTGGAAAAAACTTTTGTATGATTTTTGGAGCCCACCACAAGAAGATACCCTGTACTGAGTTTAAGACGCCGGATTACAGTAAGTGGATCATACAAAAGTTTTTTCCACTTTTAGGCTGACAAATGCATTCCCGTCCTTACTTCACACCCTCCTCCTTTTATAATGTATTTCAGGTTTTGAAACCTATTGGAGCATATTAAAGCCCGAGACGCGACGTATGATTCTTTCTACGCCCATCACCATGTAGGTATCCTTACAATTAGTCCACATTCCTTATGCCACCCCACCACAATAGATCACTAAAATGAGGCAATGTCCTGTTTTCTAGGCTCTCCACTCTGTCCTGATGAAGACCCCAACATGAGGGAAGAATAACCCTTTCACATACTGGGGGTCGAAACGTAGACCGCGCCAAACCCGACACGCCATAGGAACAAACGAATGATTTACTCTTACCTATGTGTGATGTAGTCTGGGAACACTGCTAGTAACATAATTGTAAAGGCGTTATTATTTGAATGTGATGCAACTACTGTCACACCACCTTTACCACGTCCTGCACACCTCTCACTCCCTCTTCCCATCCTCATTGAGAGCACCATTTGAGCAATGACTGTACAATTGTATCAATGAAATGCGGATGTTTTTTACTAAAACAAAAACATGCAGTAATAAGTAATAACGACTGCATCTGTGTATGAAATAAATGCAACACAGTTTTTGAATACTGCATAATTCATCTTTACTCTGCGTTAATCAAATGTACTATAATTGTGGTGTGTAAAATTCAATTATATACCAGTATTATTCAACTCGGACCATCTGTTTTTTTGTACTTAGCTTATGACCCAGGTCCATGAGTTACGAGGGCGTACCCCTTTACCACTCATACTCTCAGAGCAAGAGCATTCTTGCGAGGGTTTTCTCTTAAATAAATACCACTCACTAACCGAGTGTTTTATATCCAGGGGGGGGGCGATACAAGTATGTCACTGGAGACCCTCTCCTATACGGAAGACTATATAAAGGACTTGATCGGGGGAGACACAGGGAATGCTTTCCTCTCATCTAATAGCACCAACATAGATTACTCTCTCAACGAGAAAATCAACAAACTAGAACGTCTTGAAAAGAAGCTAGTGAGAACTAAACTACACAGACATCTACTTACCGGATACTTGAGGGCTAACATCATCCCTACTGGACTACAAGTCCGCAACGAACCTGGTATATTCGTGGACAGCCCGAAGTTCAAAGAGGGTTTCAGTTTTGTGGCAAACAACTGCTCCCGGCACTGGATGGTGCTGGGAGTGGAGACCGCAAAAGAACAGGTCGAACAACTAGCCAAAGAGATAGAAGATCTAAAAGCTGAAATCAGCAGCCAGGCGGCCTTCGGTGATGCTAAAGAGACCTTGGAGAGATTAAAAAAAACCTTGAAAGATTTTGACATAGAGACTCAAACAAAGAAACTAGACAAACTATCCAAAGACATCCTGTACTACTACAAAAAGAAGACCTACCCATATCTCCAAGCAGATTATTACAGGCAAGATACCCAGGGTCGTTTGTTCTACAGAGGACGGGGTGGCTACAGGGGTACACGCAGATTCACCAACTTTTCCGATTCCTCATATAGTGGTGAAAGCGAAAACGAACAACCGGGAGCAAATTACCAGCAACAAGATCAATGGTACCAGCCCCAACAGGGACACACGAGTGGTCCTCAACTTCCTTTTTTAGGAGATACCCAATGGAGGCCACCGAGAGGCAGGGGGAGAGGAGGATCTTGGAGCAACCGCCCAACCAGGGGCCAAAACCAACAACCGTGGGATGGAGGAAGACAACAAGGTCAGAATACCAAACAGGTGCATTTTCAACAGGAGGATCATGGCGAGAGGAGCACCAGGAGGAAGACCTACAGATGGTAACAGGGGGGCCCCCCGTAACTACTACCACAACTACAATGATCACAAGCCCTATCATTAATCTGTCGAAATACACGCCCACAAGTGATGAAACCAGTGTGCTCTCAAAAGGACTATCATTTGTACCCACATCGCAGGTCAACAGATTTAATATCCAAACTGAACTAACCCGATTCTTCCGCAAATTACGTCTAAGGAACTTCTTCAAGAATCGCCCAGCCACCACTGCCACATCCTTCACGAATCTACGGCTCCCGTCCACATTCATGCCAAGCATGGCATCAGTATCACACTGGATTAATAACTTATGAGAGTGTGGTAATGAGAGATGTCCTTCAGATATGTAAAAAAAGATCATACGTGAAGCATAACATCACAACAGGAGAAAGAAAAGCGCTGGACATTCTAAAGAACAACAAGTCAATCCTGATCAAACCGGCCGACAAAGGGGGATCTATCGTAATGCTGGACGTAGAAGATTACAAGGCTGAGATCCTTTCCCAACTCACGGATGGAGTAAGTTACAGGCCCGTGGCATTGGACCCTACAAAGGAGATCAGAAAAGAAATCGTAACCATTACCAAAAAAGCATTGGAAGTGGGTTTCCTCACCAAGAAGGAATTCGAGTATTTGAATGTGGAACAGCCCAGAGTACCGACGATATACGTACTACCTAAAGTACACAAAAACCCTTCTAAGCCTCCCGGCCGACCGATTATATCGGGATGCGGGTCCCTTCTCGAACCGGTATGCAAGTATGTGGACACATTCCCGAAACCCTTGGCAGAAATCACACCCACCTACCTTAGAGACACAATGCAAGCAATCAATTTGGTTGACCAGACAAACTTTAACAGAGAGAGCCAAATTTTGGTCACAATGGACATTGTCTCTCTCTATACTAGCATACCGCAAGGACCAGCGTTGGAATCAATGAGAAGGGCTTTACAAAAGAGGGAAAACCAGCAGGGGTTCCCACGGAGTTTATCATTGACCTACTAGAAGTCGCCATGACAAAGAACTTCTTTCTGTTCCAAAATAAGTTTTATATCCAGAGTAAAGGAGTGGCCATGGGCGCAGCTTTCGCCCCGGACTTGGCCATCCTGTTCATGTCTGAATTTGAACAACACTGTATTTTATCTCAACATAATCCGCACCAGACGAAAATCTCCACGGGGGTCCGGTACATAGACGATGTTCTCATGATCTGGTATGGCGATGATGTCGAGTTGCAGGACTTCTTCGAATGGCTCAACAACCAGTCAGACGACATAAAATTCACAATGCACAAGAGTAAAGATTCAATTGACTTTCTCGATATTAGCATCAAAGTTAATGAAGGCAAACTGCATACCACCCTCTACAGGAAACCGGCAGAAAGGAACACCTTGCTGAGATATACGAGCCATCACACGAGAGGACTGCGTGACAACTTCTCCGCATCAGGAGGAACTGTTCTTTAAAGGAGGATTATTTTAAAGAATCCGATGATTTAATCCTGCGCCTGATTGAAAGGGGATACCCCAAAAGACTAGTGAAAAGATCTCGGAAAAGAGCCTGGTTCCTGGACAGAAGCACCTTATTGACACCCAAGGAACGCCAACAGTCTCAAGAAAGAATGATCTGTGTCACCACATATTGCAACAAAAGCAATGAGATCAAAAGAGTAATAAACAAACACTGGGGCTTGGTAGCAGACACCATAGAAAGCCCAGAACCACCGATGCATGCCTTCAAAAAGGCCAGAAGTATAAGAGACCACGTTGTCCGGTCCCTGCTGGAAGCACCACAGGCACCAACCATACAAGGACTTTGGAACTTACCAGCAGTGGTAGGCCACTTCAGATGTACAACTTGCAAAGCCTGCCCGACGTGTTGGGAGACGAAACAAATCACGAGCAACAACATAACAGTAGACCTGAAATCTTTCACCAACTGTAACTCAAGCGGAGTTATATATGCCATCATCTGCCCCTGTGACCTTATGTATATAGGACAAACAAAGCAGAAGATCAAAAACAGGATTTTCCAACACTGTAGCCGAATCCGATGCCAGACAATAGGGGCACCTCTGGTTGAACATTACATGGAAAAGATTCACACTCCAGATTCCATGAAATGGATTGTACTTGAAAAGATCACCATGGGACCCCGAGGGGGTAATCTCAACAAAGTCCTGAACATCAGAGAATGCAAGTGGATGCATAAATTCAACACGATACACAATGGCCTGAATGAACTGGACGCTAACTATGCACAGATGGCAGGACTAGATCCAGAATAACTGTTAATCCATACAGTAGAACCCCTAGTAGCACACTATTTCAATCTAAAGGCCTAACCTCTATCCCTGATCACAACCACCATGAGGCCGCCCATATGAGTGTTAATACTATGTTCAATAACTGGTCAAGTATGTCATGACTGTTGATATTTTATCACTGCTAAAGCTTTCGTACATGTGCCGAATCTATTCCATACCTTTTCAAGATAATGATTTTATGCAGACTATAAACATATTGATTTGATTCGGTCCAGAACATGAGGGCAGTGAACTGCAGACATTTCATGTATTATAAATATGTACGCACGTGTTACAACATACACTAAGTCAATACCACGGCCCCCCGCAATACTTTAGTACAAGACACTTTACATACGGTCCCCCGCAGTAAAGAGCCTGGCGTCATAGCAGCTCTATCAAGAGACCGCTCATTGGCTACCAGAGCCGAGCCCCTTTTTTGACATTAGCAGCTAGCGGCTGCACCGCGAGCAGCCACAATCGAAGTGGAGCCGACGTGTGCTGATCGCCGCAGACTCGCAGGAGAAAAAGGTATGCGATAGTCCCCATCCGACCGCATTTATATGGATTAGACCAGGACATCATGTATATAGTAGAGAATGATGCACTCTTTGCGTGCCATTCTGTCCTAAACCATAGCCACATTGCGGCTGCAATAGGCCCCTTTTTAAAGGATACGTTCATTAATTGAGTCACTGTGTATCTACAATGTTGACTACCCGCTGAACAGAAATCTTATCCGAATCTCTGTTCCATGACCCTTTCAGAAAGATTCGCAGAAGATACCCTGAGGGTAAGACGCCGGATTACAGTAAGTGGATCATACAAAGGTTTTTTCCACTTTTAGGCTGACAAATGCTTTCCCGTCCTTACTTCCCCCCCCTCCTCCTTTTATAATGTATTTCAGGTTTTGAAACATATTGGAGCATATTAAAGCCCGATACGCGACGTATGATTCTTTCTACGCCCATCACCATGTAGGTATCCTTACAATTAGTCCACATTCCTTATGCCACCCCACCACAATAGATCACTAAAATGAGGCAATGTCCTGTTTTCTAGGCTCTCCACTCTGTCCTGATGAAGACCCCAACATGAGGGAAGAATAACCCTTTCACATACTGGGGGTCGAAACGTAGACCGCGCCAAACCCGACACGCCATAGGAACAAACGAATGATTTACTCTTACCTATGTGTGATGTAGTCTGGGAACACTGCTAGTAACATAATTGTTAAGGCGTTATTATTTGAATGTGATGCAACTACTGTCACACCACCTTTACCACGTCCCGCACACCTCTCACTCCCTCTTCCCATCCTCACTGAGAGCACCATTTGAGCAATGACTGTACAATTGTATCAATGAAATGCAGATGTTTTTTACTAAAACAAAAACATGCAGTAATAAGTAATAACGACTGCATCTGTGTATGAAATAAATACAACACAGTTTTTGAATACTGCATAATTCATCTTTACTCTGCGTTAATCAAATGTACTATAATTGTGGTGTGTAAAATTCAATTATATACCAGTATTATTCAACTCGGACCATCTGTTTTTTTGTACTTCACCAACGTTGGGGTGCAGTTCAAGGCAGTGATCAATTTGGTCCATTCCTTAATTTCTTGTGAGTTATTGGGGGGGAGATTAAAAGAAATTCTGTTTTTTGTGCATTTAACTTGAGGAAGTTGGTCGTTAGCCATTGTAAGTTTTTTTCCAGAGCTAGATTCATTAACTTTATCTCTTCAATGGAGGTGATTTTGATGTAAAGTTGGTTGTCGTCCGCGTACATGTGGTATGAGATGCTTGCCTGCTGTAGTAGTTCAGTGAGTGGTTCAACATATAAATTGAATAGAGTGGGAGACAAGGTAGAGCCTTGGGGTACTCCTAGAAGGTTAGGAGAGGATGGGGGAAAGGATCTTGTTGGTCATGAATGATTGTGTTCTATTTTCCAGAAAGGATTTGAACAATAGAAGGAATGTGCCAGAGAAGCCCACCCTGTCTTCTAGTCTTCTTAGTAGTTTGTCGTGGTTGATCAGATCGAAGGCTGAAGAGAGGTCAAGCAAGATTAGTAAACATGTTTCATTGCGGTCAAGAGCTGAGAGGGCGTTGTCAGGATGGCTGTTTCAGTGCCATGGCCAGGTCTGAAGTCAGATTGGTGTATGTTCAGTAAATTGAAATTTGTGATGTGAGAGTTCAGTTGTTGTTGGACACATTTTTCCAGGACAGTAGCTAGCATAGAGATGTTAGTTATTGGTCGGAAGTTGTTGGGGTCGGAGTTGATAGATGTCGTTTTTTTTAGGATAGGAGTAACTTGACCAGTTTTTAGGCAGTCGGGGATGTGACCTTATGAGAGCGAAGCATTTATGATCTTGGTCCAGAGAGGTGCTATGCTACGATAGATGTGGGGTAGGCACTTTGCTGGGACAGGGTTGTTGAAGTGGTTGTTGAGTTTAGTAGTTGTCAGAATTTTGATGATATCATTGATGGCATAAAAAGATAATGGAGGGACCTCGCTCAACACCCACTAAGCTACCTGGAGTTAATTGGAATGTCGGATTTCCTCCCACCCCACAATATGTAGTTTAGCTGGATCACCCTTCCCCCGTCCTAATTTCTTCAGGGCACACACCACCATCTCTTTTAGGAGACAGAAATATAAACAACCCTCTCTGGTATTAAACTCCCAACAACTTCTGTTTACCCATTTACCACTTCTAATTATTCTGGGACGGCCCTGCCAGCCAGCTGTCCTGCGCCTTATTTGTTTTGCAGTTTATCATACACATAATGCTCCCCCACTCACAAGTTCACAACGCTACACAATCCAACTTTCTGATATTTGCTGCAAATCTGGCAGCAGCAGTTTGTTTTCCAGAGACATGTTGTGTTTTTGTTCTAAGGAACATTTGATTACAGAAAACACCTGAATTTATATAAGATCTGAAGATAATTCTAATATCAATGACCAGAAAAGATTGTATCCGTGTTTTACATGCCTGCTTTCCTTCATATTGAATTTTTATGTATAGGACCTGATAGCTATACAAACTGTTAATTGAGAAAAAAAGAACAAAATTCTGTGGCCCCAAAAATTAATGGCTCCCATCCTTAATCGACATCACATTTTCTCAGTCAGCATAAGTTAGGATACATTTTGCTGTTCTAGACAGTTCCAAATGAAAAATGTGGTCTGCTGTTTGACATTTTAAATGCATGGAGTATGCTTCTAAGTGGACTTTTGACATCTCCTCTGGTATTGAAAAGCCTAATGGAGTTTTCATTTCTGTCAACACCTCAATCCAGAAGAGCTTAATGTGAAAATATTCCCAACTAATATGCCGCATATCTTCAAAGGGTCCACATTCCATCCAACACAAAGCAGTTACTAAAGGGCAACATTTACAGGATTGTTGGCTATAAATACCAAACAAATATACAATTATAAAGAGTTTCTCTTATTAAATAACTAGATTGTTTTTTGTTGGGTCATGTAGCAAGCCTGCCCATTGGTTACCTGTAGTCTCTTTGCCTATTATTGCCTACCATGTCTTTTTAACGCAGGTTATTCACTTTTGGTACTGATGTGAATAGAAAGGTATACAGAGTCAATATTTTGACTTTCGAGCATGAAGTATGATTTACATTCTTTTTCCCGTGAGTAAGCTTACGGATAATTCACAATTTAAATGGAGGATGTAACACCCAGAACCTTAATGAGCATATCGTAGTCTCTAATATTTTCTAAAACAAAATCTCTTTGTTCACCATAAGTTGGCAGGGTATGCTCAGACGTGAGTCCCTTGCTCACTTTGCCACAGGATTCAAGCAAGCCTGGCTGAAGATGGCTGAAATGACAGAAACCGGTGCTAGGAAGCTTGTTTCCGGTCCAGGGAAGGCATGGCTTGGCAGTTCGGGCTGGACTGTTCCCATGAGGCCCAGGGTCAGACTGATTTGCATATGGCCATGTCTGAACTGGGGTGGCAGAGTGGGCTAAAGAACGGTGATGGATTAACCCAGATCGGTTGACTGGGTGCGAGTGTTTGATTAGCTCAGATGCTCCGTCCATCACCACCCCCTTTTGTACCGCCCTGCCACTGACAAAGACACTCATGACAGGTGCTCTATATTCTGTCATGGTAATTTTTATAAAGATTGATACAAAACCCATTGATATTATATCACTGGGTTAAAGATGTATTAAGCCCGGACTTTTATCCAATATGTTAGTAAATAACCGACACATAAGATGCAACATTCAAAATACATAAGCTACTAGGGAGCCAAAATTTCTTTCAACTCAAGTCCTTACTCCTAAATCATAACATAATAAAGGAAATTGAAATTAACAAGTTAAGGCAAACATCTTATTATTTTTATCAAACATGCATATAAAACATTCATACAATCTTTTCAACATACACAGGACTCCTTTCTATTCAACAATTCTGAAAGAGTAAATAAGGCCACAGCAACTTGTTTCACTGTACACTGACCGCTTCTTCAGGGCTGTAAAAATAGACATGCATTCCACAGTAAATACAACGTATCAGTTCCATCAGCAAGCGTAAAACATTTCTATTGTATTATTAACCCTCAAGGACGCTTGTCTACCCTTTTCGCCTAATTTAAATTAAAACATCACTCACCTTACAGATCCCAAGCACAATATGTGCAATTTCTCATTTATTTGCAGCTATGCTAAGGCCCAAACCATATTTTTTATAAGAATAAGTATTCTACTCAACTCCTAGTTATTATTTTTTTTAATCTTCAATATGTTCATATATTAGTTAATATCCATATATTCATAGCCTCTAAGTCAAGTTGCATTTACATGTTTCATAATATTCCTCAATTTAAAAGATGGCCTATAATTCTTATATCTCTTCCTTGGTTCGCGTGCACTAATACAAAATGGTTTGCCTCCTCTATTTATCTCCCAAACCTATATAACACACTATGTCTGACTTGTTACTACTTGAAAAGACTTTTCTTCCAAATCAACAGAGAAATGTAATTCTGAGGTATCATCTATAGTAATTTGTCAAATCACAATGTCATCCTAAATTTTAAAACCACCAATCATTTAATCTTGTCCTTACAGCATCATCCTCAAATAACCCACAGGGTACAATAGTCTATTTAATCTGTATTCCCAGATATTACCATAATAAGTATCTATATTGTAACATCCACAGTTTATATTTCTTACCTCCTAAAGTTTAATCACTGTTGATTCTGACAAATCTGTGTAATCCCTGCCATGACTTCCAATGGCACTAACAATGACATATTCAATCTTATGTTAAGTCTTACGTTCAAGCAAATAAAATGTATTTCTCATCATCAAGGGGGACATTCTGATTCTGTAATTCTGTCTCTCCAGGGTTTGTTTTGTTTCTTTGCCTCATTGTGATCCAGGTATCATCCACATGCTCTGCTGTACATGTCCAATTTGAACATCCATAGGTCGTTTGTTCACAACCTTCCTGCTCAGTTTCACAGCAATATTCAAGATCTGAGCTTCCAACATCATATTTGAGGTTTGGAGCATCTTGTTATTGTACTGACAACAATGCCAAATGGCTCACTCATATCTATTTTTCACTTTTTTAAATCTCTCTGTCATTGATCTGAATTGCTGACATTGCATTAAAGTAGGCTGTGCAGAATCCAGTTATAGAGGGGAATTTGAAGTATTAGAGCCTGAGTTGGTCTTTATGTTGTGCTGTTGATTATTCCTCAACTGAAAAGCTGTGGAATTTTGTTAGAAATTCCCTAGGCCCCATCACCTGTCCAGTTCTCTGGTGGCTCACCCAATGCACCCTGTCAAGCTTAATTTGAACTCGGTCATCGCCTACTACTACAAAGAAAAAGCCTTTCATAAATGTTACTCAATCAAATACTTCTGTTCCTTCTTTTAGGGGTTTCACCCATATGTTCTCCCCAAGGGCATGACTCTCCAGATCTTCACATTTTAGAGCCAGTAAGTCTAATTGTGTTTGGAGGAGAATGAGGAGGATTACTAGTATCTGCTAGAATTGTCTTTGCTGATTCCAAATCTTGGATTTTATTCTTCACATTAATATTTCAAGTACCCAGATTCAAAGTCCCTCAGCAGTCTGTAATATTTTCCCATGGTTGCCTGTAAGCCAGCAAATTGTTTGAACATTTCTTGCTTGACTTCTGCTCACAATTAATTTTTAAAGGACTGTAGCCTAGATAGCAGATTATCTTTCGTTAGAGCCATTCTATTAACCACTTCAGCGCTAATGACAAGGGTAACTCGTCATGGACTTTCCATTGATTTCAATGGAAAGTCAATGGAAGATCATCAGGTGCCTTAGCAGCCAAGTGGTTAAGTGCAGTAAAGAGATTTGAGTCTGGGAGGAATTTGTGACTTTCATTTGCTTTTTAGGCTGCAGCTGCAAGAGCTTAAACTTATAACCAAGTAAAGTGCAATCTTTGTGTGGCAGGAACTGTGCCATGTACAGTTCCTTATTCACCAGCAATTGGGTACAACCCCTGTGGCAACCAGGCATCACCACTTGGTAATATATTAGTCAACATTCTTTCATCTAAGTTTGTATATTACTTATAAGTAATGCAGAATAATTATTCCTCTGAGCAAATGATCTTCGGCATGCATTTGTAATGCTTGCATATGAAGGGGTGACTGGCTGATTCTGGAGTCTCATCCTCCCTCCCAGGAAACAGTGTATTATCCCATTTAACTTTTTAGTGTATGGAGCAACTTAGTATTAGCCCTGCACCCTCTAGAGGGACCAAGTGTGTGCCGTCCCTTCACCGGGTCTTCCATTGGCACAAAGACATTTAAAAAATGCATTCTTTTCCTCCACAAGTTTAGCTACAGTGAGGGACAGGTGGCCCACCCTGAGCTTCTTGATCATCATACTTGTATCTGTCAGGGTTTGACAGCCTCGCGCCTACTCTGGTGTCAAAGTCAGGCAATCAGGGAATGTGCCTCCTCATTGTCTCCAACCTCCTTGTCTTCACTGGCCCCTGGCCACCCGGTCTCCTCCAACTGTCCCTGTGTATTCTTCCCTAACTCCACTACACACTGACCAACCATAATTGGCGGCTGGGGGGGCATTGGGGAGCGGTTTTGAGTGCAAGTTTAGTCTCTGGTTCTTCCTCAAGCTGCAGCTGTGGTACTTCACAAACCCAATGGCTCTTTCCATCATAAATTGCCACACTTATACTAGGTTCCCGCTTATTTGGGCCGTATGTCGAGAGTCCCTAGTGGAGATTGAGCACAGTTTGGCCATCTTGGTTGGCGCTATAGCCATGACTACCTACTATCCACAGTTGTTATGCTTTCCAAAGATATGGCAAAACAAGTCTCAATTAAGGTAGATGAGTCTCACTGATTGGATTAAAGAGGATTGGTGAGGATTTTAATTGTTAATTTCTTATAATTGCTTTCATATTGCTAAAGCCTTTTTGCATCCATGTGAAGAAAGAGCTAAAAGCAGAGCTGAGGACAATAGCAGACATTCAACTGCTGACCTACAGCATACACGCACAAAATCTAATCTGCTTGGACTTCATAAACCTTCATGAAATATATATACAAACACCTAACCTCCGTCCAAAGATGACAAGACTCAAACTTTCTCAAAAATAGCAGCAACAACATACTATACCTGAATCGGACGACGATATTGTAATGAAGCACGATACTCTAAAATGATTAGATTATACAAAAGTGTAAAACAAAAAAAAAGAAATTCTCAACATTAGTCTCTTTAAAGCAATTAGATAAAAAGACCTAGTAGTAGCACAAACAACGCACAGATTTAGATTTTTTAAGTATAGTATTTTATACACAGCTTTGCTTTTTCTTACTTTCTTACAGTTACGTGGGTATATTCTTGGCCGCATTAGGAGAGTGTGCAATCATTATGTCTTGGGAATACTAGAGTAGCGGCGAAAAACATTGCACTGGGAACGAAAAGAGGAGGATTGTACAGGGCAACTTAGCAGATTGTAGGCAAGAACCAAAAGATAGCGTTGGTGATTTCACTGCAGGCGCCTGAGATGGATTCGGCGGACGGTTCGCTTTTGGAAGTCCCAGTGGATTCGCCGGGCTCCACAGGGGGGGCGGAGAAGCACTATATGCGTTTTCAAAATGAATATTGAACATCAATTATAATATGTTAACCTGTACTGTATTGATATTACCGAGAAAACCGTGACAGCAGGGTTGGAAGTCCTGATGTTGTTGCGTTACGCCTGGTTAGGGCACACCGGAGGTAGGGGGAGGGCAGGGGAGGGAGACAGGGCAAGCAGGCTTGAGTTCGAGTTTATCTGGTAACTTCTGCTCTAGAAATAGTGTTGATTATAGAATGCTAGCCGGGGTTACTCCATTAGTTAGCCTAAGAGAGGCACAACTGGGTAGGGGACGTAAGGATCGTGTGATAGTTAATACGATACTTCAGAAGTTCAGAGCTGCTGGAGTTCCGGGCAGGAGCACAAGGGGCGGCAGAAATATGTAGACGGAAGGAATAATGTTGTATAACTGCATTTTGTTATTTGGAAAATAATAAAAAAAAATCTTTTTTTTTAAAAAGAACCAAAAGATAGACAGTAAAAAAGTGCCAAGGAAAAAGAGGATGCACATTAAGAGCGAAGGGGCAAAATCAGAGTGTCACCGTGTGGCTCTTAAAGAGATGGAGGCACAGAAACATAGGTGGGGAAGGAGTAGGTAAGAGGAGGTTAAGAATAGGAATCAAGAGGAGAGTGTGAAGCAGAGAGATTAAAGAGTAGCAAAAATATAATGAAGCAAACTAGAGAATTAGGAGAATACCTCACTCAGACAGGAAGAGAGAATCAATTGTACACCACTGTTTCTCTTGCTCTACATTCCTCACACAGATAGTTCTCTGAATGCAGTCCAGCTCAACTAGTGTGCTACCCTCTAATTTTACATTATGTGTAATTCAAATACCATGCCTGGAGGTAGCAGGTACTTGTTTGCTTTACATTGAATAAACTGGAACACAACATGGGTACATCAAGATGGGCAGTAGAAAAATACGGTTGAACAAACAGTTCCAGAAAAAAGTTGAGAACGATTTGGATAACTGTTATATCCTACATAATTATTTACCATGTATTCCAGCCTTGCTGCCACTAGCTGCTCAGCCAGAGTGTGTCTTGCTTTTAGAATGTTGGTGTGCCTGTGATGCGTGGAATGCCTGGGTGACTGAGTGGGGTGAATGTGGCAGTTGAAGATGGGCTGAGCAGCTAGGGAGGCTGCTCCTGGTGGGGCTGGTACCACACTAGGCTGGCTGGAGTACAGAGATGTTATTACCCTGACTGAAGACTGAATAAACTAGCGTAATGTGTTATGGGAATTTTATTGTAATATGATATATCGGCTATGTGAGTGAAATGTCTTGCTTTTTGGTTCGTGCTGTTTTGTTTCTCTCTCTTCTACAGGGAAAGTGATAATAATCACTACTGGGGTGAGAGGTCGCTCACCGGCGTGTACCAGTGTAATTTATTTGTAAGGTGTACACATATTCTAATATTAACATTTATCAGAGTATAATGGTGTTACTTGTATAACCTTTTAAGGTAGTGAAGCCACAGGTTAACAATGGTGGTTTTCACAGTTCCATTTCATCAGGGATAGTCATATGTAGTCGATCTTTAGTCAGTTCCCGTTTTATTTCAGGATTATTTGTTCTATGGGAAAATGTGTTACTCCTACACGGGGTAAGTAACCTCTACAAAGGGGTTGGGTCATGGGTTAGTTCCCATTTGTTTTTACTTAGGTGTACTCATACGCGGAGTTGGTTGTGGGATCCCTTACATAGTTGTGCACAGTACCTTTTGGTTGAAACTATGGGTGACGACCCATTTGTTTGGTTTTCCCTACTTTTGGGACTTTGTTCTAGATAATTTTGCATTTAGCACTATTCTTTGTCATGCTTTTTGGGTCATAGTGCTTTACGGTACAGAGTATATGAGTAAAAAATACAATGTTCAATGAATTAATAATTCTCTTTTGAAAGGGTATGGGGGATTTTGCAATTAATTTTTATTTTCGTAACCATCCTTTCTTTCAGAATGTTTTTCTCTTCTGATGTATATTTGTCATCGCTGCATTTTGGAGATTAGAAATTTGTTCTATTATTGATTTTGTGCTATTATTAATTTTCACCTACTTTTATGAGTCCATCTTCTTTGAGAATAGTAATGTTATTTTATCGCATGGTATTTGTTTTCTTTTGTTTAAAGAAAAAGAGGTAATGTTATATCCTACATAATTATTTACCATGTATTCCAGCCTTGCTGCCACTAGCTGCTCAGCCAGAGTGTGTCTTGCTTTTAGAATGTTGGTGTGCCTGTGATGCGTGGAATGCCTGGGTGACTGAGTGGGGTGAATGTGGCAGTTGAAGATGGGCTGAGCAGCTAGGGAGGCTGCTCCTGGTGGGGCTGGTACCACACTAGGCTGGCTGGAGTACAGAGATGTTATTACCCTGACTGAAGACTGAATAAACTAGTCTTAATTACATCCTGGCTCCTGGTATTCTTTCATTAAGGATACAACAATAACAATAAAATGAAAAAGTACATCTTTTGTTTAGTTGTGGTCTAAAGACCTAGTCCTTCAGATGTTTTGAAAACATGATGAGTTGAGTCGGAGTCCTACTGCAATTATGGTATTCCCAAAGCCCAGACTGGCGACAAGTGAACAGACTGTTGTTCTGAGAACTCAAGAGGGGAAGGGATGGTGGATTTACTTAAGAAAATACTTATGGAAGTTTGCCGTCTTTTCAACCTGGTTGGTGTAGAGGATGATTGTGAGAGCTGTGTGAACCTCAAGGATTTACTCTCTGCTTGACTTAGAAGTAAGAACTATTCTTCCTTGCAAAACACAACTACCAACATTAAGAGCAGGCAGTGGCTGTTTTTTTTTCTACGATTAGTAGTCCTCTTTTCCTGAGCAGCCCCGGAATGCAGTGTGTGTTTTTTAGGCACCCTAAAAGCAATCACTCTCTTGGTCCAACAAAGGGAACAACTAATCTACATAAAACGAATCACTACCCTATCGCGAAGATGATAGGCACTCCAGCAAGGATGTACTGTAATGGTGCTAAGCTGCGGGAGAGCTGGAAGGAATTAATGCAAGAACAGCAATGTGGTTTGCCACGTCTGTCTCTCCTACTACCTCTTGATAGAAGTCCATCACACCGTTAGACATAGACACCAAATGTAAAAATCGCAAAAAAATAAAAAAATAAAACCTTTAACAGGTAGTCAAAATACTAGGGCACTGAGGGTTTATGGTAAAACTTCACAAACATATGTAGCAAGAAGCGAACAATGACTCCATCTTTTTCCTACAGACTGGTCTACTAAACAATGCTAAGAACATAAAAATCATGTCTGATTTCACTGTGAACACATCTTGGCATTCGGGTGCCCCCTGGTGAGGGGTCCATATGAGTTATTCAAATTCACAAAAACAGCATGACTGTTATTTAATATTAACTAATTTTAAAGAATGAAAAAATATACAAATAAAAACTAGTTGAAACAAGCTATATAAAAGGGTTTATATGATCATTACATTTCCAATTCTATGTCAGGACCGGAGGTTCAGATTATGCATTTCTCTTTCAGTTTTTTTTTTTAACTCAGCAGCCCATACCAAAAACAACCAATATAACCTTTAACAAAAGACTACATATCCCATGAGTCTTTAGTATCGAACATAGTCCACCAACCACCATAGAGTGAGTCTTGTATAATCATCTACCAAGGAAAAGCACTTCCTCTTTCTTCACTGCTCAGCAGCAAGATACGTGCCTTTTCTAAGTGAATGATTTTGTTGTAGCATGGTAATATGGTGATTTGAACTGCTTAATATACTGTTTCTTCCTGAGAGCAACCATTGATTAACCTTTCCATTCTAATTTGAACTAATAGACCATAATTTAACCTCCCCAGCGGGGAGACACACGAGTCCCTGGGATGCAGGGAGGACCCGCTCACTCTACCAGGCGGGCACCGCAGTGTTGCGTCGGCACCGCCAGGGAGTACACAATGTTGGTGCAGCGCTACTAGAGGGTGAAGGGTGATCGCGCTGTGTGGTGCACACTGTTGTCCACGGGGCTTGTTGCCTTCATCCTTCCGTCAGCTGCAACAAAGGGAACAAGCCCTAGTAACAAGCATGTGGCGAATTAACAGTTAAGCTTACCTTCTTCAGCTCCAGCCTAAGCAGTTTACAACGTGGAGCATTGTCCCGAAGCCTGTGATAATTAGAGGGTTTTCCCTTACAATGGCCCCTTCCTGCAACAAGCGCTGATACCGACAAATAGTCATTGTCATACGCTGTGCTTTCTTCTGGGAAACACACTATCAATAGCACCTGATTTGACATGACAGGGGCAGATAATTAATATTGGTAATAAGTGGAGGAGTACGCTCCTTCCAATCCATGAGGTGTTGGTTGATGCGGATGATGCCTCTCTACAGAAAGAGATTTCCTCAGTGTTGAAGCCTCTGAATAGGCAAATAATAGAGTTTAGAGCCAGACACAGCTTTGTATCCCCTGGCAGGGAACAGGGGAGACCGTCGTCTTCAGTAACACAAAGGGCGTCCGTTGGACTTGGGCCTTTTTGGCAGGTTCACCCCTAGACTTTTTGCCTTTAGCCTCTGACATGGTGGTAGTGATTTTGGGCCTCTGCGCACTTTAGCACTGTGGCCCAGTGTACAGTGCGTGAGCACTCGGAGTGCGTGTGGTGAGATGGGCCTGCCCTCCCATAGGAATGCATGGGGGATACGTGTGTCGATGGTAATTCCTGATATGAGAGGAGTGCAGGGGCAAGTTTGGTATGTGCGAACTCGTGAGAATAAATGCTGCGCAATGGTGTGCGCATATTTATTGTGTCTAGTGCTCAAGATAAAGCTGGATAGGGTCGACAGGGTGGGCCCCCTCCAGAGGGGTGAACGGAAGAAACCGCGAGATATCCTGGCAAATTTCCACTCTTACAAAACTAAGGAAGCGGTTCTGCAGGCGGCCAGGGCGAAGGATACCATCTTCTTTTAGAACTTTTCTTGTGCAATATTTCAAGATGTCGCCCCCTCCACTCTGGCGCGGAGACAAACACTACGGCCGGTACTACCAAACTCCAGGCAGATGGAGTCAAATATCGCTGGACATACCCGTTCGGCCTCAGCTTTGAACTCCACAACAAACGACACCACATCACCGACCTGAAGGACGGCCTACACATCCTGGGTCTCCCAGAGGAGGAGGGAGACTCCGCTGCTGGGGTCTCTGGGGCTGCTTCAAGGGGGGTGCCCTCTGCCACGGCCTGGTCGCAGAATGCAAGAAAAGGAAAACACCGACATAGAAAGTGATTATAGAGGTGTTTTGCTGCATGACTGACTGTGCCATGTCGCCGAACGATGCTCTCCCATGGAGGGAGGAGCGGCCCTACTCCTTCTCCCAGTCTGGCTTATACCAGGGCGGCCAAGAGCTTCATAGCTAGATCGGGAGCCTGATCACTGCGATGTCTGGGACAAACTGAGTGTTTTCTGCCCGTGGCCCTCTTACGGTGATCTTGCTGCAGTGCTGCGCGGACTGGGTCCCAGGACCCGTTGTCCCCCTTCGATCCATGCGGGGGCAGTTTTGCCCCACGCTACGACCAAATGATGGGATTTGTCTTTTGTTCTGGGTTATTGTTCTGTTTGGATTTGTTAAGGGGGGGTTGGGGGTTGGGGTGGGGAAGATGGTGGTGGCTGCTCTATTTGGTTCCTCCAGGACAGGAAGCTGGTGTGGAATCCCAGAGGTAGAGGAGGGGTGAGGGTGGCTACTTCTGTGGTGGGGGGGGGCATCTTTGGCACCTTATACCACTTGAGATCTTACCAGCGCACAGGGGGGAGACAGTGGGATAACAGCGTAGTAATTGTTTGGGACATGCTGGTGGGATATTTAATGAGAAGATACACAGGTTCTGCCCTGCAATGCCGATTTCCATAGGTACATGGAATTTTAAAGGGCTCAACTCCCCTCAAAAACGACAGAAAGTCTGGAAATATATATTAGATCACCATCTTGATGTATTGGCCCTACAGGAGACTCATTTACTTAAATCTGAAGATTCTCGTTTGAAACATAAGCAAAATCCACTTATTTATAAATCCTCAGCGGCTACCAAGCATAAGGGAGTGGCCCTCTTATTTCAATCTACTGCCAAGTTCCAGCCCTTAGGAGTACAGAGTGACAAGGACGGGCGATGGCTCATGGTTAAGGGGTGACTGAAGGGGAAATTGTGTACATTTGTGGCGCTCTACGCCCCCAACACGGGGAAGAAGGGATTCCTGCACACTCTCCTGGGTAAGGTGACAGACTTTGCAGATGGACCGCTGTTTCTTAAGGGCGACTTAAACTTAGTATGGCACCCAGACCTTGATAGCACACACACCCGACGCTCAAACATGGGCTTATTTTCCAGTGACACTCAGAGGCGGATTCAAGACCTAGGCCTACTGGACACTTGGCGCGCCTTCTATCCCCAAACCCGAGACTACACCTTCTACTCTCACGTTCACCACTCCTATTCTCGGCTGGACTACATTTTCGCCAGCCAATCCCTTCAGGGCAGTTTTAAAGAGGCCAAGATTTTCCCCATAGCTGTTTCCGACCATGGTTTGTATTCAATGTGCCTCACTTGGCTGGGTAATGCCCCATCCCCAGCTTGGTGGTATTTCCCGGCGTCGTTTGCGAGAGATAAAGAATTGTGTACTCAGTTGAGGGAGACTATTAGGGAATTCTTTGTCTTGAATAGGCCAGAGGACACTTCCGAATATATCACATGGGACTCTTTTAAGGCGTATTGCGAGGCAAATGCATATCGCTCAACTCTGCCCTGAATAGGCAACGGTCTAAGGAAAGGGACGATCTCGAGGCGGACCTAGCAACAGTGGAACAAACTCACAAACTAGCGCCCACCAGACAGGCGCTACGCAACCTCACGATGGTCAGGGGCAAGCTCCGAGCTATCTATAACAATAAGGTGGAATTCACTCTTCTTAAACTATATAATCTGTCATACACGCAAGGCAATAAAATAGGGAAACATCTTGCTAGGCAACTAAAAGACAAAAGGGAGAGGGAGTACATCGGGGGTATTCAAGACACCTCAGGAGCGTTGATCCATAGAGACGAAGACAAAGCAGGCATCTTTGGGGAGTTTTACAGAACCTTATATGCGGCGGATACCTTGGATGCTGAAAAACAACAGGACTTCCTGAGGGATCTACCCATCCCTCAGGTCTCTCCTGCTTGGAATGAGGAGCTTATAGCTCCGATCACACTTGACGAGATTACCTCGGCTATTAAAGCACTGAAACCCCATAAGGCTCTCAGCGCCGACGGTTATACCGCACTCTTTTATAAGACATTCGTATCTGATATTGGTCACCACCTGGTTCGGCTTTTTAATAGAATGGCGACGGATGGGGACACGACTGACTCCATGTACGAGGCTGTGATTTCAGTGATTCCCAAACCTGGGAAAGATCCCTCGCGCTGCGCTTCCTTCAGGCCCATTGCACTCTTAAATATTGACGCAAAGTTATACTCCTCCATTCTAGCTAAAAGACTAAACAATCTTATGCCGCTCCTTATCCACCCGGATCAATCGGGCTTTATTGCGGGACGCCAGACACACGACAACACCCGTCGCATTGTCCACTTGATTGAGGAGGCCAACAAATTCAGGATTCCGGCGGTCCTGGTCGGGCTGGACGCCGAAAAGGCGTTTGACCGCGTGGATTGGAGGTTTCTATTCTCTACTCTCACAGCGTTTGGGTTTTCCCCTCAATTCATAAATATGCTTCAGGCTAATTACCGACACCCTCGATCCAGAGTCTCGATTAATGGCGTGCAATCTCCTTCTTTTACACACTCCAGGGGGACTAGGCAGGGATGTCCCCTGTCCCCTCTATTGTTCGCCCTTAGCATAGAGCCTCTAGCGATTGCTGTCAGGGAACACCCAAGGATTGAGGGTCTCCCTTTCACAGGTGAAGCCCATAAGATCTCAGTTTTCGCTGACGACGTCCTCTTATCCCTGGCAAACCCGACAAGGTCTCTCCCACACCTGCAGAAGGTGTTAGAGCGCTTTGAGAAGGTTGCAGGCTTCAAAAATAATCTAGATAAATCGTATGTACTCAATCTCACCCTCTCACAAGAAGAAGCCCTTCTCCTTCGATCGCTTACACCTCAGGCGTGGGCTTCATCCTCTATCCAATATCTGGGCGTGCAGCTAACACCGACAGTAGAGCAACTATACACAGCCAACTTCCGCCCCACTCTCCTCCGTATTCAGGCGGAGCGGACGCAGTGGAAACCGCTCTTTCTCTCCTGGCTTGGTCGTGTTCACGCCATAAAGATGACCCTGCTCCCTAAATTATTATATTTATTCCAGGCGCTTCCAATAGATCTAGAGAGAGACTTCTTTAGGCGAGTGAAAGCAATGATCCTGCGCTTTATTTGGCAAGGAGGGCGGGCCCGCTTCTCGTTCTTTATGCTGCGTCGCCCCCAGAGGGAGGGAGGAGTAGGCCTTCCTGATATCCAGCTTTTTTTATAAAGCGGCGCAACTCAGGATTTTGGTTGAATGGTCGAAGAAAGAGTCTGAAAAGCACTGGCTCCATATGGACCGTAGTGTAGTAGGAAGAACGATTTGGGGATTGATCTGGCGAGCACGACAAGACAGACCTAAAAATGCCTACCTTAGCACCCCTACACATACTACCGTGAGGGTTTGGGACTCTGTATCGACAGATGATGGCTGGTCTTCCTTCCCTTCCCCTTTTACACCAATACACTTCAACACAGTGTTCCCTCCGGCTCTCCATGAGAGGCCCTTTGACGCCTGGCGGGAGTGTCTGGAGCTAACCCATCTGTTCCATAGTCGTGACCCACTTACATTCGATAACTGTAAAAGGGACTACGGGATTGGGGACTCTGAGCGCTATTATCATGCCCAGTTACTGCATTGGGCCTTGGGACCCCAGGTCCGGGAAGAGGCTACCCGCCCACTGACTAAATTTGAGTCCTTCCTGGTCAAAGCCTCATCCATGAAGGGAGCAATCTCATTTCTATACAAACTTTTGCTGTCCACTACACTTTCCCCCTGACCACGATACATGGCTATGTGGGAAGGGCTGGCCCAAAGGGACATCCCGGACGAGGAATGGACACATTTGTGGTCGGACATTTTTACATTTAACCAATCCACAGACTTGAGAGAAGCACACCTGAAGACTATGATGGACTGGTATTTATACCCGTCCAAGCTAGCGCGAATTTTCCTGGGCACATCAGACAGATGCTGGCGCGGATGGGAACTGCTCGGTGATTTCCAGCATATTTGGTGGGACTGCCCAACTATCAGACTTTTTTGGGAGGAAATTTTAGCTCAAGTAAAGGACATGTTGGGTTACCCCATTCCGACATCCATGGCAGAAACACTCCTGGGCGTCCGTGATACTATGTTAGAACATCAATCTAGGGCGGACAAGAGAATCATGTGGCTATATATGGGGGCGGCCAAGGTCACTATTGCGGCGGCGTGGAAGAAGAGGGAGGCCCCGGCAATCTCCCTGTGGCACTCCCGTGGCTTTGGAGACTGCTGAGCCTGGAACGCATGTCGGATATTTTTAGGGAAGACTTTAAGAATTTTGAGTTTCGATGGGGTCCGCTGGTCTCCTTTCTCTCGCGGGGTCTGCCATCAACGGTTTGTCCCCCGTCAGTACGGGCCTTACACCTTTTCCAACTCCGAGAAGGCTCCACATTGACGATCCACTGCCAGACTATAGTTGCCACCACCGGGATGGGGGGAGGGGTGAGGGGGGGCTCATCAATTGTTTGACCCTTGGTGCGATCTTGATTCAGTTTTCATCTTTGACCTCAGGAACTGACTTTCTCTATAATTGCATATTTTGGAACTATTCCTATGATGGACCTGTCAAGGGCACTGCTTTCTGTGTAGAGGTCGACAGCGCTGGAGTAAGCTACCCTTGCCACTCCCTCGCAGAAGGTCTTTGTTATGTACCCGTAAGCTCTAGAATCTGTAACCCTTAGTTGAGCCGCGAACTGTGAATGGGGTACACTATCACTTTTAGCTGGGTTCCTTTTTAGGGCTCGGCCTACGTCACCCCTGCGTCAGCAGGGGGGGCGGAGCTCCGAGCCGAATTGTTAAGGGGTTCTGAATCGTGCAGGAAAAATTCCTCAGTGCGCGAGATTTTTAGTACTTTACTTTTACCATCTGCATGGTAATTGGTCCTCGCGGTGCCGTGTTTGTACTAGGCTCAACGCAATAGGCCATATATATTTCACGTTGGGCATTTCCTGCATTTTGTGTGCGGTTACGAGCACGGCAGTCCATAAATTTCAATTAGGAGCTGTCAGGGGGCCGTGGTAATGGAATCCAGATGGTCGTGGCGCGTTCACCAGTCTGCAGTGACTGGCGCACGTTCGTGCTTGTTCTGTGTTCTCCTTCTACCAATTACTCACTTTTCCTCTTTTCATGCAGATTTTTTTTTCTTTACTGACTACAGCTGCGTTTATATAGACGGTGGCTTCAGTTGTGCAGCAGGTGCAGTGGCACCAGTGTGGTGTAAGTATCTTTGGTGGAGCAGGTGCAGTGTTACCAGAGTGGCGTAGGCGTAGCTACCATTGGTGGAGCAGGTGCTGTGGTACCAGTTTAGTGCAGCAGGTGCAGTGGTACCAGTGTGTGGTAGCTACCATAGGTGGAGCAGTTGCAGTGGTAGTGTTGCTTAGCTATGATTGTGCAGCAGGTGCAGTGGCACCAGTGTGTGGTAGATGGCGTTGTGTAGCAGGTGTAGTGTTAGCAGTGTTACTTAGCTATGATTGTGCAGCAGGTGCAGTGGCACCAGTGTGGCGTAGCTATCATTGGTGCAGCATGTGCAGTGGCACCGGTGTGGTGTAAGTATATTTGGTGGAGCAGGTGCAGTGTTACCAGTGTGGCGTAGGCGTAGCTACCATTGGTGGAGCAGGTGCTGTGGTACCAGTTTAGTGCAGCAGGTGCAGTGGTACCAGTGTGTGGTAGCTACCATAGGTGGAGCAGTTGCAGTGGTAGTGTTGCTTAGCTATGATTGTGCAGCAGGTGCAGTGGCACCAGTGTGTGGTAGATGGCGTTGTGTAGCAGGTGTAGTGTTATCAGTGTTACTTAGCTATGATTGTGCAGCAGGTGCAGTGGCACCAGTTTGGCGTAGCTATCATTGGTGGAGCATGTGCAGTGGTACCGGTGAGTGGTAGCTACCATTGGTGGAGCAGGTGCAGTGGTAGTGTTGCTTAGCTATGATTGTGCAGCAGTTGCAGTGGCACCAGTGTGTGGCGTAGTTACCATTCGTGGAGCAGGTGAGGTGTTATCAGTGTTACTTAGCTATTATTGCAGGTGAGGTGTTATCAGTGTTACTTAGCTATTATTGCGCAGCAGGTGTAGTACCACCAGTGTGGCGTAGCTACCATTGTGCAGCAGGTGCAGTGGCACCAGTGTGGAATAGCTACAATTGTGCAGCAGGTGCTGTTGCACCAGTGTGGCATAGCTACCCTTGTGCAGGAGGTGCAGTGGCACCACTGTGGCATAGCTACCATTGTGCAGCAGGTGCAGTGGCACCAGTGTGGTGTAAGTATATTTGGTGGAGCAGGTGCAGTGGTATCAGTGTGGTGTAAGTATATTTGGTGGAGCAGGTGCAGTGGTATCAGTGTGGCGAAGGCGTAGCTACCATTGGTGGAGCAGGTGCTGTGGTACCAGTTTAGTGCAGCAGGTGCAGTGGTACCACTGTGTGGTAGCTACCATAGGTGGAGCAGTTGCAGTGGTAGTGTTGCTTAGCTATGATTGTGCAGCAGGTGCAGTGGCACCAGTGTGTGGTAGATGGCGTTGTGTAGCAGGTGCAGTGTTATCAGTGTTACTTAGCTATGATTGTGCAGCAGGTGCAGTGCACCAGTGTGGCGTAGCTATCATTGGTGCAGCATGTGCAGTGGTACCGGTGTGGTGTAAGTATATTTGGTGGAGCAGGTGCAGTGGTACCAGTGTGGCGTAGGCGTAGCTACCATTGGTGGAGCAGGTGCTGTGGTACCAGTTTAGTGCAGCAGGTGCAGTGGTACCACTGTGTGGTAGCTACCATAGGTGGAGCAGTTGCAGTGGTAGTGTTGCTTAGCTATGATTGTGCAGCAGGTGCAGTGGCACCAGTGTGTGGTAGGTGGCGTTGTGTAGCAGGTGTAGTGTTATCAGTGTTACTTAGCTATGATTGTGCAGCAGGTGCAGTGGCACCAGTGTGGCGTAGCTATCATTGGTGCAGCATGTGCAGTGGTACCGGTGAGTGTTAGCTACCATTGGTGGAGCTGGTGCAGTGGTAGTGTTACTTAGCTATCATTGCGCAGCAGGTGTAATACCACCAGTGTGGCGTAGCTACCATTGTGCAGCAGGTGCAGTGGCACCAGTGTGGCATAGCTACAATTGTGCAGCAGGTGCTGTTGCACCAGTGTGGCATAGCTACAATTGTGCAGGAGGTGCAGTGGCACCACTGTGGCATAGCTACAATTGTGCAGCAGGTGCTGTTGCACCAGTGTGGCATAGCTACGCTTGTGCAGGAGGTGCAGTGGCACCACTGTGGCATAGCTACCATTGTGCAGCAGGTGCAGTGGCACTAGTGTGGTGTAAGTATCTTTGGTGGAGCAGGTGGAGTGGTACCAGCACTGGCACCAGTGTGGTATAGCTATCATTACTGAAGCAGGTGCAGTGGCACCAGTGTAGCGTAGCTACCATTGTGCAGCAGGTGCAGTGGCAATAGTGTGGTATAGTTATCATTAGTGGAGCAGGTGCAGTGGCACCAGTGTGGTATAGCTATCATTAGTGCAGCAGGTGCAGTGGCACCAGTGTGGCGTAGCAGGTGCAGGGGCAACAGTGCGGTGTAGGTACCATTGTTCAGCAGGTGCAGTGGCACCAGTGTGGTGTAGGTACCATTGCTGCAGTAGGTGCAGTGGCACCAGTGTGGCGTAGGTACCATTGCTGCAGCAAGTGCAGTGGCAGCAGTGTGGTGTAGCTATCATTGTTGCAGCAGGTACAGTGGCACCAGTGTGGCGTAGCTACCATTGCTACAGCAGGTGCAGTGGCACCAGTGCGCCACATTGGTGTAACACACTCACTACCACACACTCGCCCCCACAGACTCACCACCACACACTCACCACTACACACACAACAACACACCACCAGCCGTCAGTGCACGCTTTCACCAGGGCCAAACACCACCAGCCATCAATGCACGCTTTCACGAACCACAACCACCACCAGGCGTACAACACCAGCCGTCAGTGCATTCTTTTACAAGGCGCACTCACCAGCAACCGTCAGTGCACGCTTTCACCAAACACACACACCATCAGCCATCTGTGCACGCTTTTACCAACCACACACCCACCAGCCGTCAGTGCACCCTTCCACCAGGCACACACACCTCCAGGCGGCAGTGCAGTCTTTTACCAAGCACACACACCACCAGTGCACAATTTCTACAGGCAGTCAAACACACCACCAGCCATCAGTGCATGCATCAATTGTTAACGCATCCACAATTAACTATTGTAGCAATCTCAGTATGGTACACTTTACTTTTAAACATATTCATGTAAAGCACAGCATGCCACCATTGCTACAATTCCAATCTAACCCACATAATTCCACTACACACCACATGCACACACTCCATAACACATGGCGAAAAGACATTGCCATTTACAATGCCATTAGCTCAAACTCAAATAAATCCGAGCCCGATTGCATTTCCAATGCTTGTTTTTCTAGCTTCGTGCTTTGAATGATGACTAGCTTTCCCCTGCGAGGGATAATGGGCGGATTGTGCCTTCAGTCTATGTTAAAACCCTTAATAAAAACTTCTTTGACAAAAGAAAAAAAGGGATAAGGGGACAGAGATATGACAAACACACATATATAACATAAAACACACACTCTAATGGTTTAACCTGCTGTGCCTCTTGGACTTAACTCTTGTGAAGAGGGCAAAGCAAGGGGAGATAAGAAATGCATACTTGTTTCTTCTATTTCAAAATGCCTCATGAGACTCCTAACATTGGGGGTTACTTGTGCCAATCTGCAGGGTCACCGTCACAAATAAAAGGACAGCATCTGTCTAGTGATTGTAACCCCCACACTATATATCTTTTCTCAGGTCACTGAACCTTGAATGATATGAGGAGCTGAATACTACATCTGTGGTCTTTTTCCCTCTTTTTTCTTTAGGTTTTGCATAATAGCAGAGACCGTTGTATATTTTCGCTGTAGGCACACTGTAGCACTACACTTTCACTCTTTGTAAATACATTCATATTTTTACATAGAGAAACGTGACTAAGGTGGGGTGTGGTGCACCCTGTCCTGAAGCAAGAGTTGCTCTCCGAAACATGTCGACGCACCCAAGAGGTGATGTGCATAATATCACATAACCACCTCTATTTGCACCCTGTTTAATAGTACCAGCCCGGGGCTCATTAAAAATTATTTTGACCTACCCCACGATCCAGGCACTTTTTAATTATTCACTCACTTAAAACTCCACCACTCACTCACACATAACCCTCACACACACCACGCATAGTCATTGGATAAGTGCTCCCGCGTAGTCGTAGGTAGTAGCACGCCGCATCCCGTAGAGGGGTGCGAAGACCCCGATGATGAAGCATGACATCAAGGGCCCTTTTGATGTGTGAGGGGTATTTTAAAAACACTATGTGCTCCCCACCACAGTAGGGAACACATGACTCTTACAGGTGGATTCTTGTTGTTTATACATATCGAGTCAGGGGGAACGAATTCACGCTATCATTCTCTCTCTCCCCTTTTTGTTATTTGCATGATATAGACAGCGTACAGCTGTGGAAAAAAATTCAGACATTTTAAAACACACACATTGCTCTAGTATCCTAGACCCCGCTGACCACTAATATGGAGGATGAACATGGCCTAACCTTCGGCGAGGATGAGATAGACAGAATTCTTGCAGCAGTAAATCCCTTCGAGGGACTTAGCAACACTGACCCAGGCCCCAGTGTGGCAGACTGGGATGAGTTAAATAATCAAAGAAGAACACAAATCAAGGCAGCTCTTCATGGGCTGCTAATGACTGAGTACCTGAGGAACAAAATAGCACCCCAAGGGCTTATTTGAAGAATGAACCATTTATTTTTCAAACAGATATGCAATTCGAAAAAGAGTGGTCCCTCATCTCTTGGCACTGTACGAGGGACTGGCTCGTACTCATAGTCAAGACAGCTACCAAAATTGCACAGGAGTTGAAAATAGACATACAAAAAATAGAGGTCCAGCTTAAGACATACCAAACACCCAGCGTTCTGAAAAAGAGGTTGATAGAGCTCAACCAAGAAATGACAGAATTTGAGCTCACCCTGAACCAAAGCAAATTTAATAAATTAAAAAAAATAAGGAGAGCTTCACAGCTGAGAGAGCCTACCCGTACACCACAGACAGCTACACTTCCAAGAATAACATGAGTGACAGAGAGTGAGGGCTCCGACTGCGGGTCATCTGGGTCAAATTCCAGTGGACATCAGAGATACAGACACCCCAGAGGAGGTTACAGGCAGCAGACAACAATATCCAAGACAGAGAGGGTGGAGAGGTTACCAGGCACCACCACCCCAAAACCAACAATACATGGGCCCTCCACATTTCGCTCAGTTCCAGTATGGCCCGCCACCACCAGGACCGAGCTATCAACAGTGGACCCCAGACTATGAAGGGGCCTATTACGACCCTCAGCCTTTTTTAGGGACATGCCCAGGATCACGAAGAGGAAGGAACAGAAAGGGCAACACCGTAATGTGGCAAGACACAGAGAAGGAGGACCCCAGAATGGGCACAATGAGCATGACAGGAACCCTCCCCAACCAACCATCAACCTCAACCAACAGGAGACTGACCTAGTGGTCAACTTAACACCTTGGCCCCTTACAGCCATCCAGCACACGGTACTCAACAAAGGTTTGGGCTTTGTCCCAACAAATAAACCAGATACATTCAAACTGCACGCTGTAATACAGGACTTCGTCAGGAAAATCAAACTTCTGACCTTTTTTCGTGACAAAGAACCCACAAAGACCACCACAGACACAGGTCTCAAACCCACGTCCTCTTCCATGCCACCTGATGCGGTACTACCGATTGAGGAACTCGCCTTTGAGAAAGCAGTGATGAGCGAGTAAAGTACACTTGACTTATCACACACAAATAACTTCCAAAACACCAGCCGCACTGAGCAAGAAGCCATCCGACAGTTAGCTACCAACCAAGAGATCACAATAAAACCCGCTGATAAAGAGGGTGCTATTGTTCTACAAACCACCACAGCATATGATCAAGAATGCCTGAGACGAGGAGGAGCTTCGCGCGCAACCAATATGGCCACGTGAGCTTAGGGCTCCCGAGACCCTCGTAGCCCCCCGAATATATCCTGTCATTTATCCTGACTACTGTGAAGTGCTTCTTGCAGAGGAACCAAAAGAGACACGAAAGCTGAAAAACGCGTCTCGAACGTTCCCCGGAAACCAGAGTTATACGACTGTGGAGTTTTGAGGCCTGTTCCCCTCGGATGACCTCGGATGACCGGTGATTAAACTGTGCCCGAGTGGTAATGCAAAAACATCGGCCTTGGGCACCGGATGTGACTGGCTCGGCTCCGCTTCTCCTGTTGGTTTCACTTTCGATTTCATCTGGGATTCGCTTGGGTCCACTCTAGACCACCACAGACCCTTATCGGCGACAAGTGTGCCTTGCCCTGTCGTAACTACAACAAACCTCCGCTCTCTGACTTGGCATTTTTCGAGTATTGGCTAATTATTGCGCCACATCGAATACTGACTGTTTCATAGCCACGAGAGCTAGGAGTATGTTATAAGAATTAATAACGAAGGACGTGTTGCTGATCGCACTGCTGGGTGTTTCGCTCACTGTCTCCCCAGAACTGGACGGTGAACATTGATTTGTTTCACGATGGCTGCCAAGCCGGAGGGAGACAAGCGGCAAGCGAAAACCGTTTGAGGGGGAAGGTATACCCAATCTAATAACATGGACCGCTATGCTCAGTCAAAAGGGTCACCGAGTGGACTGGGCAAATCTCAAGAAGGACTCAAGACACCTCGGTCCTGGAACCGGAGCGGACATTGCAAGATGTTATGGCCGCCATTGATGGTGTCAAGTCCACTCTTGGACTAAAGATGGAGACTCTTGCGTATAAGTTGGACACCGTGTCGATTTAAGTGAATCTGATTCGGGCGGACCTCACGAAAAACGAATGAGAGAGTGAAATCTCTGGACATAAAAACTGCCAGTCGCACGACAGATGTCACTAACCGCGGCAGACTGGTTGGACACCCTACTCACTCAGGAAGAACCTTGCGGACAGAGCGGCGCTGAAGGAGGGGGTGCGCAGGAACAAGAATAAGTACTGTTGCAGTGTAAACTCTGAACTTGGGGAACGAACTATGGTTCTAATTTTTCTAACATCATGTTCTACCACAGTAACTTAGAGGGGTTAACAAGCTGTCCGTGGGTCATTTTCCTCCTCGTATTTAGCTTTTTTGTAGTGTAGTTTAAATGTTGGGGCGACAGGCACACTGCGAGTTGGGGTGGCTGAATAGTCGTGAGCAGGGGTGCAGGGTGGGGGCGGCGTAACTGTACATTCCCTGGGGGAGTGGGGGGGGGACTGTTTCTTTGTTCTGTTTTTGTATTTTTTGTGTTGTTCCAAGGCATTGTATATCATATTTGTTTCATGATTGTGCGAGGATTGGAGGAGGGTTGGGCCTTTTTTAATGTTTTTTGATGGGGGGTAAGGGGCTGAGAGTATTGAGTTGGAATGTAATTGGGCTGGGAGATAAAATCAAGCGCAGTGTGGTCCTCCAGTTCCTCAAAAGGCACTCTCCAGATGTAGTTTTACTTCAGGAGACTCATTTGGTGGGAAATGCGTGTAATGCAATGCATAGAAAGGGCTACCGCCTGATGGCACATGCCGGATTTACTTCAGGGTCGAGGGGAGTTGGGATCCTCCTTTGGAACTCTCTTCCGTTTGTGGTTGACTCCGTCACGACAGATGATAGGGGTCGCTATGTCACAGTAACAGGACGTTGGGAGGGATATATTCTTTCCCTTGTGTCCGTTTATGCCCCCCCGGGTCTACAAACTACTACCTATGCTGAGCTGGGCAGGCTTGTTCTGAATCTCCCAAGAGGGTTGCTGTTTCTGGGTGGAGATTCTGCTGTAGTCTCTGACACCATGGATAGATCCCCGCCCCGAGATACGGGACGGACACATAAATGGCTTCCTGATTTTCTAGAGGCTTTGGGCTTAATAGATTGCTTGAGATTGTTCCATCCGACTCAGCAACAGTATACCTTCCACTCCGGCGCACATGGTAGTCTCTCGCGTATTGATTATAGTTTAGTACCGGCTGCCCAGGAGTCGTATATTGCTGAGGTGAAACATCTGGCTAGAGGGATTTCGGATCACTCGCCGCTTTGGATTAGATTTGAAATGACACCGGGTACTAGTGGTAGGATCGCCCCTATAAATCCTTGGTACTTGCGTAATCCTAAGGTTCGCAAGGAACTTTTGAAAGCGTTGGAAAATTATTTTCATGACAATGAGGGTTCGGTTTCTTCGTCGGTCTCGTTGTGTGAAGCCTTCAAAACAGTGATTCGAGGTCAAGCCTTGTCCCTGATTTCGGGGGTTAAAAGACAGACGGAGGAAGAGGTGGTTGGGATTGAGTCGGACATAGCCAATATTGAATTGGAACTGGAGCAGGGGACTACCCGTGCTAAACTACATGCCTTGCAACTTAAACAGCTGGAATACAGGACGTTGGTCACTGATAGTGCGAAGGCTATGAGTCGAGACAGGGGCGCATATATGATGTGGGGGATAAAGCGGGTAAATTGATTGCCTGGCTGGACAAGAGGGATGATGGAGATCGGGTAGTTCCAGAGATTGAGAATGAGGAGGGTGATCGTATAACTGATCCACAGGGGATAGTTGATGGCTTTGCAGCATACTTCCGTACTGTGTATACCTCTGTCTCGGACAGGCCGGAGGCGGACTCGTGCCAACTACTTAGGGATATCCAACTTCCCTGTTTGGCTGAAGAGGACCGCGAGTTTATGGACAGTAAGCTTACGGTGGATGAGATTGCTTTAGCGGTGCGCTCCCTCAATTCTGGAAAGGCAATGGGTCCCAATGGTCTACCGATTGAGTTATATAAGCTTCGACCGGACAGGATTGCCCCGTATCTGAAAGATATGTTTTTGGAAGCTCTAGAACGTGGAATCCTACCCCACGGTCAGAGAGTGGCCTCGATAGTAGTTATACCGAAGGATGGGAAGCCCAAATCTTGTTGTGCCTCGTACAGGCCGATATCGTTATTGAATTCGGAACCTAAGATATTGGCTAAAGTGTTGTCCAATAGGTTGATTAAGGTTATTAGTGAACTGGTACATCCGGATCAATCTGGCTTTATTCCTCATAGGAACACAGCATTGAATCTGCGCAGATTACATGGAGTCCTCGCTAGGGCACATACCTTAAGAGAACCGGCCGTATTGGCGTCACTTGATGCCACGATGGCTTTCGACACGGTGGAGTGGCCATATCTGTGGGCTGTCTTAGCTAAGTTCGGTTTTGGGCCTGAGTTTATTGGCTGGGTTAGACTCCTGTATACCGAGCCTCTGGCTCAAGTTGTTGTGAATAATCGGACCTCTGCGCCATTTTGTCTTGGGCGTGGCACTAGACAGGGATGTCCGCTGTCCCCCCTTCTGTTCTCGCTGGCTCTGGAGCTACTGGCGGCTTGGATCCGTTGGGAGCCCTCAATAAGGGGTATCCGCTGGTCCCCGCAGTTCGAGGATCGAATTTCTTTATATGCCGGCGACATATTGCTTTATTTAACTTCGCCCAAGAAATCCCTTAACGTAATATGAGATGTTTTACTCTCTTATGGTCGAAACTCGGGATTGAAAATAAATTGGACAAAGTCTTATTTGTACGTGTTGTGCGGCGAAGTCCCCGTTCTCCCTCGTAATTGTCCTATACAGAGAGATAGGGAAAGATTTAAATATCTTGGGATCTATGTCTCACTCGACCCCGCAATTCGATATGATAAGAACCTCCTTCCTCCACTGGCCCGTTTGAGGAGCGACGTGGCGAGCTGGAAGAAGCTCCCGCTGTCGCTGTTGGGACGAGCGGCCCTGTTTCAAATGATGTCTATGCCCCGGTTTTTATATGCCCTACAAAACACTCTGGATGTGGTACCAACTAGTTACATCCGAGAGGTGGAGGGATTGCAGCGTAATTTGCTTTGGGAAGGTCGACCACGAATAGCGCTTGCCAAGCTGACGCTCCCGTGGTACGACAGGGGAATTGCTCTCCCCGATATTAAACAATACTATTGGGCGTCTCAGTTGGGAGCTATAAACCATGGAACCTATGGGTTCACGGCGGATCCGGGATATGCAATGGATAGATGGCTGCTCCCTGGTGGTAATTACAATAGAGCGCTGTATGATAGGTCTGTGGAGAAAAGTTTAACGGGCCCGACTGAAGTGGCAGTTCCTATATGGCATGATGTTACCTGTTCATTGGGATGGAAGGACCGTTTGATGATGGCTACCCCTTTGTTTGGTTCGGATAGATTGGGCCGGTTGTGGAACACGAAGGGTTTCGACAGATGGGACTTGATAGGGATTTCTACTGTGGGAGATGTTTGGGTGAAGGGAAAAATGAAGTCGTTTGTGGAACTACAGACTGAATATGAGTTGAATGACAAAGAATATTTTTGTTATGCACAGGTGAAGGCATGCTCTTAAATCGATAGCCCCCGTAGGGGAAATTATACCAAAGTCATCCCCATTAGAAGACTGAATACTAGATGGGCATCTACCAGAAAGGACCATCTCACTCATTTACAAAAAATTGATAAATTGCAGAACTGATCTATTAGTGGAACTACAGAACAAGTGGACACAGGAGGGTATTGAAATAGATGATGAAGACTGGCAATCTGCAGTCTCTTCCCCTAAGGAAATCGCGATTCCAGCGAGATTGAGACTTGTCCAATTAGAAATTTTACATAGGGTTTATGTTACCGGTCCTCGTCTGATTATAATGGGGTTCTCGGACGATGGCTTGTGCAAACGTGGATGTGGTGAGGTGGGAACGCTTTTCCATATACTGTGGGAATGTCGATATACGGTGGATTACTGGAAGAGGGTTCATGCCGTTATGCATGAAGTAACGGGTGTGCAGCTCCTGCCAGAAGCTGGGAGATGTTTATTAAATATTTGGGAGCCTACAGACCTGAATGCTGCACAAATTCGATGGGTCACTCTTGGGATCATGATTGCAAAGCGGAATATTGCACAGCTGTGGGGGTCTGCAAGGCTGCCTACTTTCACCGGATGGAAAGAAAGTATGGATTGGTGTATGTTCCGTGAAAAAACTGTCTATCTTGCTAGGGGTCTCCCTCAAAGATGGAACAGTGTTTGGGGTCCCTGGAACCAATACAGAGGGGATATCTGTACACCGCCTGCTATTGTTGAACCTGATGCTCCTCTTTCCCCATGATCCTGGCCCGTGAATCTATATGTCATTTGTACCATACGCTCCTTCCCCTCCCACCCATCGCTATTATTTTTGCCATATATGTATTGCATTGATAAACGACCCTCTTCTATCATATGCACAGCTGTATTTTATTGATGCCTTGCTTTAATAAAAAGAAATATAAAAAAAAGAATGCCTGAGACTTCTGTCGGACAGACGGAATTATACAATCCTACCAGACGACCCTACCGAGTCGTTACGGATAATGATTGGAGGAATGGTGGAGGAGGCACTAGCCCATGATTGGCTGTCTAAAACAGAAGAGGAATTCCTAATCCAAAAAACACCAAAAATTCCCTATTTTATAGTATCCCCAAGATATACAAAAATCTGGTAAAACCACCAGGGAGACCTATAGTCTCCGGTATCGGTTCCATCTTGGAACCCCTGTCAAAATTTGCGGATGCATCCTCCAACCCCTGGTACAAGCAACCGATATGTGCCTAAAAGACACCAAGGCCGTCCTCCAACTGTTGAAGGACATACCTTTTGACCCAGGATCACAACTACTGCTAATCCTAGATGTGTAGAGCCTGTATACGAGCTTGCCCCACGACAAGACACTCGCCATAATCGAAGGGATACATTTCACTACTCCATGGAAGTACCAGACACCCAGAGGAGTGGTGTTAGAGTGTATTTCAACAGCACTCGCTAAAAACTATTTCAGATATAATACGACCATCTATCTTCAAAGCCATGGGACCAGCATGGGCAGCACATTTGCTCCAAGCCTAGCTGGCCTATATGTTCATCACTTAGAAACCAACAAGATCCTAAATTTGGTCAACCCTTTCAGGAACAACATCCTCATCTGGAGGAGATACATAGACGATGTCTTTGTAGTGTGGCAAGGTGACTTACAATCAGTCACTGATTTTATGACATGGCTGAACACTCAGAACGCCTTTCTAAAATTCACGAGCTCGGTCTCCAATGAATCTCTGGTGTTCCTTGACCTAAATATTTATCCTGAAGGTGGCACACTCAAAACAACCACCCACTTCAAACCAACCGCCAGGAACTGCCTGCTAAGGTTTGACAGTTTCCATCCGCGACACCTACGGGAGAATCTACCTTATGGCCAATTCCTACGCCTGCGGCGTAACTGTACGGATGTGGCTATGTACAAAACACAGGCAAAGGACCTCAAAACTAAGCTACAACTAAGACACTATCCAGATCGGATAATTGATGCAGCAATGAAACGGGCTAGGAACAATAATAGAGATGCCCTTCTGGAAGACAAGGTCCAAACGGACACAGACCAGAAAAGGCAAATATGTGTAACTACATACAATACACATTCTAACGAAATCTCCAAGATCATTATTAAACACTGGCGGATACTAACCTGCGGAGAACTGGATTTTGACAAACCTATGTTCGCACACAGACAGGGGAGGAACCTTAGGGATATCCTAGTCCATACCCATCCCAAAGAGAAACAACAAAGTACACCATCTATGCATGACATACAAGGACACTTCCCATGCGGCAACTGTAGTAGTTGCCACCTCGCCAAAAAAAGCAGGCAACTAACATTCAGGAACGGTACAACATGGGAACAAAGAAAACTGACCAATTGTAATAGTAAGAACGTGATCTATATAATCACTTGCCCCTGCGCACTTGAGTATATAGGGATGACAACCAGAGCAATCAAAACACGAATGAGTGAACATAAGAGCAACATCAGATGCAAGAAGAGCACCACAAAAATGGCAACGCACTTCCTGGAGGCCCAACACTGTGTGAATGACATCAAGTGGACAGTGATTGAACAGCCACAATCAGATACCGGCCTGTTCCAAAAGGAACAACGCTGGGTATTCCGTTTGGCACCCATATCACAGGGCTAAATGATGATATTCCATGGGGCCAACTGAATTAATGAACTGAATTAATGACATACTCTCCACTAAACAGGCATGCCACCGTGATGTTTTCACTTCTGCCGGTAACTCACCCTGGTTTTCGCAAGTTAATATGACCCCCTGGGCTTTCACCATCACCCAGAGAACACGTGAATACCTTTGCACTCACTCATCCAGGAGTGCCATTATCAACTATGGTATTCTATTCTGCATCACAGTGCTGTAATCTATTTTTACATGACTCCCTGTGAGCCCTAAAGGCACCCATAGAACACGTGAATACCATTGCACTTAGTCATCTAGAAGTACCGTGATCAACTATGGTATTCGAATCTGGGGTACAGTGTTTTACCGAGTTCATCGGACATTAAGTAGGGGCAAAATCACTCTCTTGACTGCTTTCTATATTTCACACGTTACTATGGATGAGATATTATGGTTTTTTTATTACCATTATAATTTGTTTTGTATAACATGCTTATTAACAAAGATTTTGCTTAGCCCAACACTCAGAAAACAAAAGTGCAGCTGCTGTTTTCCAACACGGCACTCCTTATCATATAAACCAAGACATGCCATTTGAAAAACAGAGAGGAGGATTCTTGCAGAGGGGCAAGGTCCCATGACGGACGCGCTAGCTTGGCACAACCTGAGATGCAGAACAACTAAATACAAATACCTGGTAAGGGGGCCGGTTCAAATCCCGGATATCTATGATATTTCACTGTGCTCATGTAGCGAGGATAGACTTAGGTCGATATATCATTTGCCATGGTAGGGCTCATCATTGATCATTGAATTTAGTTTGTTCGTAATGCTGATTACTTTGCTCAGCTGTATATGATTCTGAATTGCAGGCCGGTTGCTTCATGATAGAGAACGATAGTTTCTATAAATATTGTAAACATTCCATGTGTCTTTCTTTTGTATATATGGACATGAATGGGTAAGAAAACGAAAGGTGACATCTGTTTCACTGGAGACTAGAGAGTTGTGTTCTGGAGTGCGTATGTTCTGGGGTGCGTATTTACCCATTACTGTGGGAAGGTTAGGAGAGCAGGAGAGGCACTATGAGCTAGTCGGATTTGGGCCATAGGTAATAATGTGATATGGTGACTCGGTCCCTACATTCTGACGTCCTGTGATCCCAGGCATACTTCTGTATTCAGACAGAATCCGTGAAACAGCTGTAAAAAGCAAAATGGAACACCAGGGAGAAACTGGGGTCGGACTGGGAACCCTAAGCAGCCCTGGCAAATTGTGTCAGACCAGCCCTTGTATGGTGTGTAGCGAAGAAGCGCAGCAAGGGAGCTAGCCACTACAACGTGGGCTTTCTCTCTCCAAGAAAAGTTTGGGGACACATTACAAAACCAGTGCATTCTACAACACAATTTTATTATATATTCAACTGTATTTGCCTTTAGAGCACAGTACATTTTGATCTTCCTGTGCTCCAGGGTACGACTATCTTGTTTGGTCCCTACAATGGTTCCCTAACCCTCCGACAGAGCCCTTCATCTCTTCATATCCCCTCTCACATGTATTTAATTTGTTTGATAGCGCTTTTCATACCAGAGTAGGGAGTCAGAGCACTTTACATCACTCACACATACAGATGCAGTGAATCATACGTGTGTAAATCAGTGAGTAGAAAACATTACATAAGACAACAAGCATTGGAAATGCAATAGGTCTCGCATTATTAAAGTCTGAGCGGTTGGCATTGAAATGGCAATGTTGTTAGTGCTAGTTAAGGAATTGCAATTATACTGAAATGCCCCTGGGCAGCAATTATACTGAAATGTAAGCACATGTAATGCGTAAATGTCTTAAAAAGTTAAATGATAGATAATGGTGTTTAAGAAGTAGTTAATAAATATTGTGATTAATGTATGTGTTTCTCAAATGTTTGTTAAAATGTTAGTTATGCAATTGGTATGTACGTAAATGTGTTGGTGGTGTGTGTGTGCCTGGTGGAAGCGTGCACTGACGGCTGGAGGTGTGTGTGCCTGGTGGAAGCATGCAATGACAGCTGGTGGTGTGTGTGCCTGGTGAAAGCGTGCACCGATGGGTGGTCGTGTGTGTCTAATGAAAGAGTGCACTGACAGCTGGTGATGTGTGTGTGCTTGGTGAAAGCGTGCACTGACGTCTGGTGGTGTGTGCCTGGTGGAAGCGTGCACTGACGGCTGGTGGTGTTTGGGCCCAGTGAAAGAGTGCACTGACAGGTGGTGTTTGGGCCTAGTGAAAGTGTGCACTGACGACTGGTGGTGTCCTGGTGAAAGCGTGCACTGACGGCTGGTGGTGTGTGTCTGATGAAAGCGTGCACTGACAGCTGTCCTGGTAAAAGCGTGCACTGACGGCTGGTGGTGTGTGTCTGATGAAAGCGTGCACTGACAGCTGGTGGTGTGTGTGTGCTTGGTGAAAGCGTGCACTGACGTCTGGTGGTGTGTGCCTGGTGGAAGCGTGCACTGAAGGCTGGTGGTGTTTGGGCCCGATGAAAGCGTGCACTGACGGCTGGTGGTGTTTGGGCCCGGTGAAAGTGTGCACTGAGGTCTGGTGGTGTTTGTGCCCTGTGAAAGAGTGCACTGACGACTGATGGTGTCTGTGCCTGGTGAAAGTGTGCACTGACGGTGTGGTTGTGTGTGTGCGGTTGTGTGTGTGTGGTTGTGTGCATCTGTAACAGTGGCATAGCTAGACCTTTTGTCACTAGTGGCGGTCCCTTCATTTGCCGCCCGCTTCGGCCGCAGGTAAGAGTGAAGGGGGTGTGGGGGGGCATGGGTAAAAGTGCCTCTACCCCCAAAACTCGTGCTGCCTGGGGCAGACTCCCTCCAAGCTACGCCACTGGTCTTTAAAAGTAGCAGAGGTTGGTATGAAAAATATGTTTTGAACTGCAACCTTCAGGACAATTATCAGAGTGTTAGAAGGTCACTGCCACCAGAGAGAGAGAGCGTGTGCACACTCGCTCTTTCTTATATGCCCATTCCATTTACACTGTTATCCTTTAGTCCTACTTCTATTCTATTATTAATGGGAGGTTGGGTAACACTAGCTTTACAATCACTGATCACCAACACTGGTGGCTTCGAAAGCTGTCAAAAAATCCAAACTGAAACTATTTGGCTAGCTACAATGTGGGCGATTCCAGGGAACCCAATAAACTCATTTGTGAACAAAAACCTCATGGTTTCAACCAAAACAGAAATACAAAAGTTCTGGTATTTCTATGCATCTAACCCCTTCAAAAACAGGTTGGAACTATGCTAGGAAATCAGTCTGAAATTTGAGAAAAACATGACCTCCGATATGTGCTAACGTTTTCCCCATGTAACCTCCCATTCCAGATAGGAAAAGTGGGAATCATCCAAAAAGGCATGGTAATACCACCCAGAACCTGGAATACCGTATGTGGTTGGCCTTACTTACCACAGCTCCTTATAACAGGCTCTCGATATGACATTTAGAAACTAGTAGTGCACGTGTGCTGCAGGGGAGAAATAAATCATTATTCTTACATCCATGAGCTCCATCACAACGTTCAGTGACCTAAAACAGAATTTTTTTTATGTGTTACTCCCAAATTTGTGTTTTTAGGCAGCCAGCCGCATCTACTGATAAATTATAGAATGTGCAAATGAGCCCCCACTGAATAGTTCAGCGGGGCTCAGCTCACCAGTCAGGGCTACAGAAGTTCCTGGGCTGTCAGAGACAGGTCACCAGCACAACCAGCCAATGCGCCTACCGTTTATGAGTACCGGTACTCTCCTCTGCAGTAGAGAAGTGCCGGTACTCAGAGTGCTAAAAATAAGAAGTGTGTAGTATTCTGTGTTGTGCCTCACAGGCACTAGTAGATAGAACACTGTGCTATGGGCATTCTGAGTTTAGAATTGGAATGTTAACTGGTTGACAGTTTATGCCTGTTGCTCACCCATGTCGCTGTGTTACCCATGAGCTCAATAAATCCTACTTTGGATCTACAACTTTGTCTACTCTCTTGAATTCAAATACTACAAAATTATTGGCAACGATGCTCAAGAGTGGATAAGGAACCCATTGACTCACCTCAAATCCGCTTCAGACTCCTCTTTCAAGAGCTGCGCGAGTAAACGAAGATCAGCTAGTAGCCTCCCTTATAGACTGCAAAAGACGGAGGAAAACCTCAGATAAGTGCTCCGTTTTATTTTTTGCCTGCGCCAAACGCTGTGTGCCCGCTGGAAAGTTTAAGAGAATTCGACTGTTTTCACGTGATTGGCAAGAATCATAACACGCATGGTTGGCAGCGTAACTTCACGCATTTGACGTTTGAGTCGGCCATTTTATGCCGATCTATACTTTCACGCATCCTGGTTGAAAGGAAGAAAACGCGTGGTTGGCAACGTAGCCCCACGTTATTGAAGTCACGGTCGGCCATTTCAAGGCTTTTCTCGAGTAAACTACGCTGTTACCACAGCAACCATTATAAAGCTGTCTGCTTTTCCCAATTTACCGAGCACATCAATTTTACCTTTTCACACGCATCAACTAACGGCGCTATCGACACTTATTTCTGCACTGTCGTTTTTTTTTAAATAAAAAAAAAATATATATTTTTGTTTTTATTTTCACAGAATTAATGAGCACTTAATATAATACTAGCTCATTCAGAGTGTACTTTTCAACTTTGTTCTGTTCTTCGTTTTGAAATTATTTGACAATTTTAACAACTGAATTCACGAGTTGAATTTTATTTATCCCAAATTTAATTCACTTTAACACAGCGACATAAGTTTTTAATTTGGGATTGGTTCTTCACGGTGCATTATGCAGTCAGTCTCTCCTCCTCCTCCTTTTTTGGAGACACCAGGGAATCCACCAATAATTTGGAGAAAGTGGTTTGACGCTTTTGAAACTTATTTGGGTGCAATTGGCGCATCAAGATATAGCGCAGAGAGGAAGAAGTGCCTATTGTTGCATTCATTAGGTTTCGAAGGAAGAGAAATTTATAAACATTTGCCTCCTCTAATAAGAAACAACGCAGAAGAAGACGTTGATGAATATGTTGAGACAAGGATGAAACTGGAGTTGAGATTCGATGTCAAACCTAGTCTTGTTGTAATAAGGCATAAATTCTTCAAAAGAGAACAACTGCCAGGAGAAGATGTTGAAACCTATATATCCAGTCTAAGACTATTAAGTGCAGAATGCGAGTTTGAGGGTTTCAGAGAACAACTAATTAGAGATCAATATATCTGTAAATGCACTGACAAGTCAATCCAACAAAAACTTCTTACCTTAGGAAACCCTACACTTGAAGAGACAATCCGTACTGCCAAAAGCATGGAGTTGTCAAAGAAAGAAGTTAAGGAACTTGAGAAGAAAAGTGATGAGACAGTTTCTATTGTTAGAACTAAGGAGAACAAGGAGAACAGATCAGTTCCTGGTCAACAACGTTTCGAGAAGAACAATTTTTCTAATTCCCAACGTTTCGAAAGGAATTCATTTTCTAGAAGTGACATTTGTTATAGATGTGGAAATCTTTCACATAATAAGAATAACAAATTTTGTCCCGCAAGAAGTTCTATTTGTCGCAATTGTGGGAAATATGGTCATTTTGCGAAAATTTGTCAAAATCCTAGACAAGGAAATTCGACCTATGTCAATAAGTCTCAGGGTCAGAGCAATGTTGCTGGGGTAGGAAATGTTTCAGAGTTTTATGATAACACAGGTAAAGGTCCAGATCCTATTAACAGCATCCAAGACGACCTTAGAGAGATGGTTGTAGTGGTACAAGAGTGTTCAGATCATATTAACAACATCAAAAATGACAATAAGGAAATGGTTGTAGTTGTACGAGAAGATGGAGTCATCATTGGAGACCCTTCTGAATGTGTTGACCCTTTTGAAGATTTCGGTGTGGGGGACAAAGTTATTTCCTTGTTAGTAGACTCAGGAGCAAGAGTAACCATGATCACCCAAGAATTATTTGACGAAACTTGGCCTGAGAGGAAACCTGAACCTCCTGATAGAGCCCCTGTTTCCTATGAGGGACGCAGAATAGCTTTACTTGGGTATTTTGAAGATATCCTACAATTTAGGGGCAGGAAAATTTTTGGAAAGATATATGTTTCAATTAAAGGGTTGAATATTTTGGGTTGGTTTCCGATTGATTTTAAGACCAGGTGCTAAAGAACAGGTTGGTATGGCTGAATCTAACGATTATATTGAAAATCTAGCTGTGGTTGAATCTGATGACTATATTGAAAAATTAGCTTATAAGTTTCCCACTGTTTTTGGGAAGGAGCTTGGAATGATTAAAGATTTTAATCACGAAATTAGAGTGAAAGATGGAGCCATCCCTATTAAACATAAAGTCAGGGGTGTCCCTTTTAGTGTAAAGGATAGTCTAGAATCTGAATTGATCGGATTGTGCAAGAAAGGGGTCGTTGAACCAATTGAGTCATCTCTGTGGTTGTCTCCTCTTGTTGTCGCCAGGAAAAGGAATGGTGATTTGCGCGTCTGTGTTGACTTGCGCAGCCTTAATAAAAACATCTGGATTGACTCACATCCATTGCCAAAAATTACAGATTTGTTGTCTCTTACCAGGGGCACAAGATGGTTCACTAAGCTAGACTTAGCTTCCGCATACCATCAGGTGGTGTTGAGTGAATCTTCTAGACATTTGACTGCATTCGTTTCACCTTTTGGTAGCTTTCAGTACTGCAGAATGCCGTTCGGCCTCGCGTCGGCGGCAGCAGTTTTTCAAAGACTAATGAGTCAAATGTTTAAGGATACCCCTGGAGTAATTGTTTTCCAGGACGATGTTTTAATTTTTGGCGAGAACAAAGAGGATCATGACAATTCTTTGAATCAAGTTTTGGAAATTATGCAGGATAAAGGTATTGTGCTAAAAAAAGAAAAGTGTGTTTTCCTAAAAGAGAAAATGGAATTTCTTGGACATGTGGTCTCCCACAATGGGGTAGAACCACGTCCTGGTTTAGTAAAAGCTATTGTAGACGCTCCTCCTCCTGTTGATAAATCTGGTTTAAAATCTTTCATAGGACTGAGTGAGTTTTACTCTAGATTTATCAAGGATTATGCTTCAAAAGTTCAGCCACTTACTAACATGTTAAAGAAGAATGTGCCATTTGCATGGGACAAAAACTGTCAAGAAATTTTTCAATGGATTAAATCTCAGTTAGTGAGTGATAGTATTCTTAAAGCTTTTGATCCTAATAAAGAGTGTGTTGTGACTGTGGATGCTAGTGGTTTTGGTCTTGGAGCTGTGCTCACTCAAAAGAGTGGTCATATTGACAACACCATTGCGTACGCTTCGAGAGTTTTGCGTGGCGCTGAAATGAATTTCTCGGTCATTGAGAAAGAGCTTTTAGCTTGCTGGTGGGCGGTGAGAAAATTCAACTCTTTTCTCTGGGGCAGTCATTTTACAATACGTACGGATCATAGTCCTTTAGTCTCAATCTTATCTGGTGAGACAATTAAGGAGCATACTCCAAGAATTGCTAGGTTGTCTACAAAGTTACTTCAGTATAATTTTGATATTGTCTATTTACCAGGAATGAAGACTGTCAGGGCGGATTACTTTTCACGTTTTCCTATTTCTGGTAATGATTCTGATTTTGAGAAGGAAGATGATCAGGAAGATTGTTTTGTTGCTGCTTTAGATCTTGAGGGAATGTGTGCAGTCAATGAAGCTGAATGGAGAAGGGAGGTATTGAGAGATAAAGTACTTGTTCAAGTCATCAATTATTCGAAATTTGGTTGGCCCAAGGAAAAAAATGTCTCAGGACAATTTCAAACTTTTGTTACAATTTCTGATGAGCTCACAGTTGAGGATGGTATTCTTCTGCGGTGTGGTAGACTTATTCCTCCTGAGAGTTTAAGGAAACGTCTCATTGAAGGTGCTCATGAAGGTCATTTGGGGAAAACGTTCACGAAACGTAGGTTGCGGGATGTGTTTTGGTGGCCGCAAATGGATGTGTGTGTCGACACGTTAGTCGATAGTTGCGTTATTTGTAAATCCTCCGACAAGAGCCACAAGGTGAGAACACCTCCTTTGGAGCCTATTCAATTTCCTGAGAGAGCATGGGAGAGGATTGGCGTTGATTTAGTTGGTCCTTTTAATCTCTTGCCTTCTTCCTCACGTTTTGCCATTGTTGCCATTGATTACTACTCCAAATGGCCGGAGGTTCGGTTTATCAGTGAACCTTCTTCGGCTAATGTCATTCTTTTTCTAAAGGATATTTTCCTTAGAGAAGGTTTTCCTTCGTTTGTCATGACGGACAATGGTGTACAGTTCGTGAGCTCTGAATTTGAGTGTTTTCTTAAACAAGGTGGTGTTTCTCACGTGAAGAGTTCTTTCTACCATCCCTAGGCCAATGGCCTTGTTGAGAGAATGAACAGAGTGTTAAATAATTGTGTGCAGTGGGCTATTGCTAGCAAGTGTGTACTTGAGAATGCTGTTCGTTCCATGTTATGGTTCTATCGCACCACAGCACATTCGTCGACTGGGGTATCTCCGTTTGAACTTCTAAGAGTGAGAAAACCGTCTACCAAAATTTGTCCGGGTTGGATGTCCAAATGGGTTAAAATGAATGTTATGGATGGCATTGATGGATTTGTAAGGGATAATGTTACCAAAGCACAAGCAAAGCAAAAAGTTTACTTTGATGAAAGAAAAAGGGCTGTATCGCATAATATTTGTGCTGGTGATGTTGTTCGTATTAAAAATCCTGTTCATGTCACCAAGGGGAAAAGTAAATTCTCCGAACCTTTAGTTGTTGATAAAGTTTGCGGTAATGCTGTGCGGGTTAACAACAGTCATTGGTGGAATATTTGTAAAGTTGTTAAAGTCAATGGTGAGAACGTTGATTCTGATAACTATGACCATTTGTCTGGTTCTTGTTCTGAAACCTTTAATACTGATAACAGAAGTAATGATGATGGTTTGTTGCCAGAACTTCGCAGGAGTTTGAGAGTGTCCAGGATTCCTGTCAGGTTCAGGTAGTTTACTAGCTTACTGTTTTCTGTTTTCATGACTTCTGTGACTTGTTTCTTTTCTTGATATTTTTCTTTACCTTTCTTCTCCTCTTCTTTTCTTTTTGTATCTTTTCTTCCTATATTCTCTTTATGTTTATCTTTTGTTTTGTAGGAAAGAGGATAATGTAGTATTCTGTGTTGTGCCTCACAGGCACTAGTAGATAGAACACGGTGCTATGGGCATTCTGAGTTTAGAATTGGAATGTTAACTGGTTGACAGTTTATGCCTGTTGCTCACCCATGTCGCTGTGTTACCCTTGAGCTCAATAAATCCTACTTTGGATCTACAACTTTGTCTACACTCTTGAATTCAAATACTACAAAGTGCTGGTACTCAGTACCGGCCGATTGAAAGCACTGGCCCAACCAGCAAAGAAGATAGCCACTAAATGCTTCCTGTTATAATTCACAGCTGGCAACAATTCATCAGGTGCTCGGGAGGTAAGCCTGGAAACGTGGTTTGGTCTGTTACTGTTTTTAAATCCATGCTCAGGTAAGCACTCATCGATGCGATGAGACACTCATTCATTCATACATCTACTCAGGCAGATATCCACCCATCAACCTGTTGCCCTGTTGAGCCGCACACATAAAAATCGCTATTCATAAGAATCTCTCTGTGTTATTTTAAAAGTGAAGCCTACAGTTGACTCCACGTGTTCCCTGTGGGAGGACTATAAAACTGTTCTTCGTGGGACAATGTTATCCTTCATTTCTGGGAAGAAGAGGGAGGGACGGGCTGAGGCCGGAGACGGACCTCCTGGCGCTCGAACGGGAGGAGTCGACTGACTCCACCCCCGAGGGATCTCATCGGCTGCGCCTCCTTAGGGATGAATACAGGAGCCTGGTGCGAGATGGGGCGAAGACGCAACTGGCGGACACTTAGAGCAGGGTATATGAACACGGGGACAAGGCGTATCCTCGTATTGGCCTATCTCTTTGTTGAATGCGGAGCCGAAAATCTTGGCAAAATTGCTTGCGATCCGGCTGGTTAAGGTTATTACGACGTTGATTCACCCAGATCAATCAGGTTTCATGCCCGCCGCAATACAGCTCTTAATTTGCGCAGATTGCACGGGGTCCTGGGCGGCGCTTCGCAGATTCACAAGCAGACTGTCCTGTTGTCCTTGGATGCCACCATGGCTTTTGATAGAGTGGAGTGGCCCTATCTCTTTGCAGTCTTGGACAAGATGGTTATCGGGCCGGAGTTTGCCTCCTGGGTTCGCCTGTTGTACTCGGATCCCTTGGCTCGGGACGTTGTGAACAATCATAGATCTGCCGATTTTGCCCTGGGAAGGGGTACCAGGCAGGGATGCCCTCTCTCCCCTCTGCTGTTCGCCTTGGCGCTGGAGCCATTGGCGGCGTGGGTCCGATGAGATAGGTCGATACGGGGGCTTCGGTGGACCGCTGAGTGGGAGGATAAGATATCTCTGTACGCTGATGACATATTACTATATTTGACCTCCCCCCGCTCTTCACTGATAGCATTCTTAGATGTGCTGGAGGTGTTCGCAAGGTATTCAGGCTTCGCTATAAATTGGAAAAAGTCGGTCCTGCATGTCTTGAGCGGTGATCCCCCGGCCGTCCCGGCGCGTTGCCCGGTCCGAATGGAAAAGGAAGGGATTAAATATTTGGGCATATTTGTGTCACTGAATCCTCAGGCTAGATATTCGTACAATTTGTTGCCACCTCTTGCTAAACTACGGAGAGACGTATTGCTTTGGAGGTCTCTACCGCTCTCCCTTTTGGGTCGCACAGTACTCTTCAAGATGATGGCTCTTCCCCGCTTTTTGTATGCGCTCCAGAATTCCATGGATCCGGTTCCCCCTCGGTATTTTAAGGAAATTGAATCTCTCCAGAGACAGCTTCTCTGGGATGGCCGGCCGCGCATCGCTTTCACGCAACTGACGCTGTCCTTGTATGACGGGGGGATTGGCCTGCCGGATATGCGGAGGTATTATTGGGCGTCTCAGCTGGCGGCAGTGAACCATGGCTCTCTGCTGGATCCCGGCTATACGATGGATAGCGGACAGGTGCCCGGTGGTGAGTTCACTAGGACATTGTATGCTAGAAGGGGGCGATTCCCTTTAGTTGGGCCTACGGCGGTTGCTGTGCAGGTCTGGCACGAGGCTACACATTCCCTTAAATGGGATGGGAGGATAACTCAAGCCACGCCGCTGTGGAATTCTGAATGCCTGGGTAGTTTATGGAAGACAAAAGGTTTTGATAAATGGGACCTTATCGGGATTTCGCAGGTTGGAGATATGTGGGGCAAGGACGGAATCATTCCGTTTGAGACTCTACAGGTGAGATATCAAATGCAGGAGACTGAGCGGTTTCGTTATTTACAGATTAAGCATGCGCTGATAGCTTCTATTCCCCGGGGGGAGACGCCCCCGGAGGCTTCCCGGCTGGAGGATCGGATGTTAGACGGCCGCCTCCCAACGAGGACCATCTTTGATATATAAAAAGTTAGTCAACCACATGGGGGATCCCCTTGAGGTTCTCAGGGCTCAATGGACTGCAGACGGGCTGGTCCTTGATGATGAAGACTGGAGGGAGGCAGTGGCGTCTCCGAGGGTCAATGCTATCCAAATGCGGCTACGATTGGTGCAGCTGAAGATCCTCCACCGTTGTTACATCACTGGCCCCCGATTGGTGCGCATGGGTTTGGCTGCGAGTGGCAAGTGCAGAAGGGGGTGTGCAGAGGCTGGAACGCTCATGCATGTGCTGTGGAACTGTGCCCTTATTCGGGGGTATTGGTCCGCGGTCCATGATAGGGTGTGGGAAGTATGGGGGGGTGGGCCTCGAGCAGGAGGCGCATAAATGTCTTTTGAATGTTTGGGAACCGACGGATCTCACGTCTCATGGCAGGGTCTGGGTCACGCTTGCGTTTGCAATTGCTAAGCGTAACATTGCTCAACTGTGGGGGGCGGCTCATCCCCCCACCATAGGGAAATGGATGGAAGACCTGGATTGGTGCATGTTTAGAGAGCGGGCTGTGTATGTGGCTAGAGGGAGACTCAACAAGTGGGGGAAGGTCTGGAGGGCCTGGAATGCGTTTAGAGGTGATATTTGTGCATTTCCTGTGGCTCCAGAGGTTCACGAGCCGGCGGAAGATCCCCAAACTTGTAGTCTAATTTTTGTAATGTAATTTGCAACAATGAGAGGTGATGTCGTTAATCATTTGTCAGGTCTGAACCAGAGTACTTTTTGGTGTGTAAGTGTATTTTTATTTTTTGTGCGCATTTAATAAAAAGATATTTAAAAAAAAAAAGTGAAGCCTATTGGTTTTGGTAGTGCTCGTTAATTAAAGGCAGTCACTGTCTGGGCTCAGTGACAGGCAGAGCAGAAACCCCGCAAAGAATGTGGACTTGGGCCCTCACTACCGGTGAAGGTGTCTATATTGCAAGGCGGAGAGCGCCCACTGTTGTCATCGGCTTCGTGTGTGCCTGTTACCCTGGAGTAGTCGGCCTCCGGGGTTCAAGTCCTGCTTTGTCACTTCGCGAGAGGGGATGGAGGGGACAGAAGGCACACCATCGCTGCAGACCGTAATGGCCGCCATCGGGGCGCTCCACTCGCAGATCACCGTCATATACCAGAAACTGTCTGTAACAGTGGACAATATTTGTCTGAGACCGGACGACGACTCTTCGACATGTTTTCAGCAAGTTGTGATCCCCGTGGAGCAGCGTACGCTTGAGTTTGAGGACCCCGTGCGGAAGCCAGATCTCATGTGCTTTGTTGATTTCCACATAACTGTGATTATCGTCAGCTTTCCTCGCTCGATCCCTATTCCGCCAAACATCGATATGGACAGTCTCAAGTGCCGCAACAAGTTCCTCAGTGACTATTGGAGAGATTCGCTATCCTTTCACACCTTTCCTCGCCTGATTTGTGGATATCGTGAACTTTTATCCTGTTTTCGTTCCGATTGCATTGACTTGAACTTTTATGAACGCTCTGATTTTTCCATTGTGACTGTGGTTTGGGTGATAAGGGCTCTCATAAAGAACCGTACTGGCCAGGGTTGAATCTGACTACTAGGGCTTGATAGAATATCTCGATCTGATGCCGGGATTGTGACCTATAACGTAATGGGAGTTAGGTGGTTTTTACTGTACTCCCCCGGTTTGATTACATACTTTGCTGCATACTGTATTGTTTATGTTCCGGGATGGTCGCTTCTGGCGGGGGGTAAGGGAGGCCGGGAGTGTGTTTTAATTCTCCTCCTCCGCTTCTTTCCTTCTTTTAGAGCAAGTTTCTGGGCGACAGGCACGCTGCTAGTGGGGTAGGCCGTAGCCATTGCAGGGGTGCAGGGTGGGGGGGGTTAATACTTTGCCTTTGTTTTGTTCTATGGCCCCTTTTTTTCTTTCTTTTTTCCCCTTCGGGAGGCAGGCTGTTTATCCTTCACTGATTTCTTACCCATCTGGGTGTCCACACTGGCTCTGATTCTCCTGTATCTTGATGGGTGGGTTTTGTGGATAGTACTCGCTCTAGATCATCTACACGTTGTTTATCCTTTTCCGTATGCGTAATTATGATGACGTCGCATGTTTCTTTATAATCGATTGTTCGCGAAGCTACATCCCCTCGCCTATTATTGTACTGTATTTTATAGTGTGACTCCTGATATTTGTAATGCCGCTCTCGTTTCTTTAATAAAAAGAGTTATAAAAAAAAAAAGAATGTAATTCCACCCAAACATACACATTTTATTAATATTAGGATAAAGAAAGACTGGGCAAAATATAACTTTTGAACCTGTACCATGAAGTTTGAATGCAGCTCTTGATGGTAGTTCATAGCTCACTTTGCTAGATTTATTCTGGTTGTAAATAATGAATTCCGAGTAACTAAAGGGTCTCTGTTACAAAAGCAGTAACCCACTGAGCTATACACTTCTGTGATCTGTATGGTACACTTTCTTTGCAGCAGGCATATTAACGTGCTGCACTACATTAAAGGAGTTACAACTACCAGTAGACAAAACTTTAATCTGTCTCCAGCAGTAAGATAAACCACCAGAGATATCAATTTTGACACTTTAATTATTGCCTTAAAACTGCTGGGTATACAAGGAACTCTGCAGTGAGTGCGATAAGCGAGTCATTATACAGGACAGTCCTGCTGATGATGTTACTCGGGTGATGTTGGAGCACAGTAGCAAAACCGGCCCACAGTAACAAAACCAGCCTCCCACCTCTCCAGCTTCCTGGGGGGAACACCCAAATCTGGGTATGGCCAACCGGCCTTGGGAGAAACAACATGAGACAGAGAGCTAGAAAACACAAGCACTCTCATGGAGTGCTTAACTAAAAAGACAAAAATAGTTCCCTAGAAATGAGAAGTGAAAGGATACAAGTCAGCCAGTCTAAAGGCTGATAAAAACACTGTTTCAGGAGATGGACAAACACAAGAAGAGGCAGGAAAACCATCTGAAAAGCAATCAAATGAGGCTGACAAAGCCAACCAATGGAAGCAGCAAACAGCCTTCAAACCACTAAAAGGTCTCCGAGCAACCAGACAGCTAAAAGCTGCCTGGTAAGACCTAGAAAGACTGCACTAGAATAATTCACTTTGAAGAGAAGGCCTGGAGACTGCCTTGTTATCCGCATAGGCACAAACATTGCTACAATATATTATGCTGCAACATATTCTGGGTTTATAATTTTCCAATACTAGCCTAAGGAATAAGCCTTTTTATTTGCTACTCTGTGATTGCATACATTCCTGCTGCCTCACTGCACTTACAGTAGTATAAATAATGCACAGATAGCGAGCTGCTGCAATATGCTTTTAGCTTTGCTGGTAAGGACATCTCTTCACATAACAGTTCTGAAAAGTCCATTCTCTGCCCTCCGCCATTAGCAGCAATATATGTATGTGTTCAAACAGTAGCTTAGACTATTTAAAACTGCATGAAGGGAGTCAGGTTATTGGTAAAATTTGAAATAAAGTGTGCACACAAGACAGAGAGCACATCCTGCATCATTTTGCGGATTTGTTAATAATGCCGATGACATTTTCCAACTGAGGCGTGGGGTGCTTTGCAGAAGTCAAGAGTGGTGTTCAAAGCACAGAGTAATAGTTTAATATTTTCCCGAAATTATCATCGCAGCCCTATAGGATCTACAAAAACAGTTCCGATACCCTACAATATTTCAGTGAAATCGCATAGTCAAACAATAAAATAAAAGGACAACACACTAGTCAAATAGAAAACCTATTTATTCATATATTTACACATTTCAAAAAGGCCTCTAAAAAACACTGTCAAATGTGTTACATCGTCAAAACAAAACACGAAGAAAGTGTAGCGGGATGTGCAGATAACAATCTAGCTGAACTCTAGGTGGAGTACCGTTAGCTCTCTGACGCGGTTTCTGTCATATTAAGTGTTCACAGTAATGTCGGCCTGAAAGGTTCTGAATTCAAGGGAACCAGAGGCAGATAAAATTAGTTGATAAGGTGCATCTTTACCGAACTAAAGACCAGACATATACAGCATTTTACAGTTGCAAACACTGCGATTCACAGTTTTCAACCACAAAAAGGTTGGTTGTATAAATTCAATTACTCACTCTAAATCAGAATTTACAGAACCCCCCTTTTAGACCATAGGTCGGTTTGTTAAATTTGTTACTGCTCAACCTGCTTTTTGTGGCCGGTAAATAGTACATTGGGCCTAAACTTTGAACAACACGCAGACAGCAGCACATTCACAAGACTTTCTTCCAATAGGCGTTGGGCATGATGCAAATGGATTTTTAATTAGATTCTTAACTCCAATGGGGGCTAGATCAGAGCCTTCACGATTAATCGCATGGTTGAGTACTCAAAGATTTAAGAAGTTTGCCTGAATTATTTTATATCTTTGAAGTCATCATGCAAGCTTGTTATAGAGTCACATTGAAGTAAAGCAGTATATAGAGTCTCAGTGGGCTAATGCATGTAGTACACAAATAGGTGCTTGACCTCCTTGTCACTTCTTTGAAGCCCAGCATGCCAGTTAGGCTTTTATCCTTCTGTGGTCGATAAAAAAAGGAGTTGGGTTAAAAAAATGTTTTTCAGCCTCAAAATTCCCTTCAGGATGGACATATGTTAACAAAAACACGTTATGTTTAGAAGTCTAGAAATGTACTATTCGTACAACATGCAATTGTGTCACTGTTCAGCAGACAGGCATTTCTGAGCAGTTAGAAATTCACACCTTCGAAAGTGGCACCGATTTGTTGAGCAAGTAGTCATTTTGAGTTTAAAAGCATACCAAGACTTCTTTGTGTGGTAAACATTGGAAGGGCGAGGGAGTGGCAGATTTTAGTGCTTTCAAAATAAATCCTCCCAGCAATCAGAATAGTCATTTTTTCTCCATTCAGGCGGAGTAAATATGAATTCATCTAGTTGATAAAGAAGAAATCTCAAATAACTCAGCACAGAAATATTTTTCACTACTTTACCATAAGAGTGTATTTTTAAACGAGTTGCGGTCAGCCTCCCCCAAAAAAAAAAAAGATAGAACCCTCTTAATGCCACTTCCAGGCAATCGGCATTACATCCTTAAGACCTTTTTAAAAATTGTTAATGTTTAGGGAGATGATTGGTTAACTGCATTACTACGTGCAGCTCTGGAACACCAGTGGTAATCCACAGTAGTCCTTGTGGAGAATTCCCAGCAAGAAAAACGATATTTTGCAGCAATCTGATTGGCACTGCACCAGCTCCTGTTGCAAGATGGTTTGTCTGTGTCCTGAGAAGCTGCATTATCACTGGGAAGTATCCGTAAGGACTACTGTAAATTACCGCTGGTATTTCAGGATCGCGCATACTAATGCAGTTAACCAAGTTACTCCATCTGTACAAAGTGTTCTTCTAAGGATACCTATTTGCGCAGTTACGCTTACTCCAGGATGTCTTAGCAGGATAAAACTTAAACACACTACAGCACAGTTTGATGGATAAATAATACAATGAATGCCCAGTTAGAATTTATTACTTTCTTTACAAACAGAAAAGGCAAGGCAGTTCAAATATGACAAGTAAAAGCAAGCCAAGGGTTCTAGAAACTTCAGGGGCCAAAAAGAGGACCCCCTCAAGCAGTTAGTAACTCTTAAACAGTAATGCAATCCGTTTCAGATAACTGGCAGTCAGTCTATGGCCCGGTTGAAAGTGGCACCGATTTGTTGAGCAAGTAGTCATTTTGAGTTTAACCCCTCCCCTGCTGATGACGGAACCGCTCCGTCATCAGCCGCGGTCGCGCTGTGCTGATGACGAAGCGGTTCCGTCATGGCCCGCTCGGCAAGCCTGCGCGGCGCGGATTCCGCGCCTGCGCTGAGCGTTCTATTGAGCGGGGCGGGCCATGACTGAACCGCTCTGTCATAAGCACAGCGCAACCGACACTGGTGACGGAGCGGTTCCATCACCAGCATGCGCCCGCCGCTCTTCCGCCCCGCCCCCTTAGCACTGCGGCGGGATAGCCGCCGCAGTGAAGGGGTTAAAAGCATACTGTAAGAACTGGGACCACCAGTTCTCCGAGGGGGTAGCTTGGCTCGAGCAGGTAGGCAACCAGGGGCTTACGTGTAAAGCAGCTACTCAACACATCCATCCACTGAGACAATAAGTGAGCTCAATATTAGAGACCACACCAGTGTTTGTGACTGAAAATCAAGGTCTTTTATGTAGGCTTCCGATCAAGGCCATCAGTGCATTAGCATCTCATTAGCATTTCATTAAGGTGTTCCAATGGTATGTAACCTTTACAACGAAACTTTTACAACGACCTACCATTACAACGCAACTTTTACAACGCAAAATATTACAACGCATTGCTCTGGGGGGCGCTCTAGGATAGGGAATAGGTTAATTTACTATCCAATAACCTTCCCTACTATCCACGGGGACTGGAGTTGGAATAGTAAATTAAACTATTCACTATCCAGCACCCCAAAGCGCTATGCGTTGTAATGGTATGCGTGGTAAAAACCGCGGTGTAAAGGTAGGCGTTGTAAAAGTATGCGTTGTAACGTCATACATCCGTTCCAATCAAGCAGTACATTAGACATTCCCATCAGGTGAGCAAGACATCAAATAATACAGCCTGTTGCATTATACTCTTCAGCAGGATAAGGGGGTACTTTCATAAACCATGGATTAACATTTCAGGAAGCAGTTATGAACATTTCATCTTGCGAATACCAACAGTTAAATACTAGTAATCATGTCATCGAAATATCAATGGGGTAAATCAATCAGTATCATAGCACATCCCCATCAGGATTCGTAGAAGCCCGCCCCTGCAAGAAATTCAGTACAGGGAAATATTATACCACTTCATCAGCAGGCTTAAAATAGGTAATCAGGCATGCACAGTTACTTTAGTATGAGCCTGGCTTCAGGCATGCACAGTCAACCGGTATTGAGGCATCTGTGGGTTTAACTGAGGCCTCTGGGTCATTGGAGGCTCATTGGGGCCAACGGAGCCCAGTCTCCATGCTCCCCAGGGAAGGGGCGAACTCGGGGCCCTGTCCGGCCTTCCGCCCTCCTCCCCGGGGGTTACCTGTGAACTTCGGCCCTCCGGGGCCCTTGCGTGGACTCTAGGCGAGGGGAGGGGAGTTCCAGCCCTCCCGGGGCCTCACTCGACCCGGCGCGGTGCTGGGACAGCTTTCGAACACCGGGGGCGAGGCGGGACCAACGTGTGGGGCAGATCGGAGGGGGCTCTCAGGCTACACGGCCCCCTTCGCGACGAGATGGGGTTTCCCCGGGCGCCGGGGCTCACGGCAGAAGGCCCGGTGTAGGCAGCCAATGGCTGCGTGGCTGTTGCGGGGGCGCGGCCGATGACGCGGCGGCGCTCCCCGTCACGTGATGCGGGCCGCAGAGGCTTCAGGCCCAACGCGGCCTGGTGCACTTGATGCGGCGGCCCTCCCCTGGCATACGGGGGCCGCCGAGGGAGGCAAGAGGACGGGCAGACTTCACTGGAGCGCCAGGGGCCCGGGAAGGCAGATGATTTCAGGCCCAGCACGGCCTGCGGTTGATTCCGGCGGCCCTCTCCTAGCGCACGGGGGCCGCCGAGGGGAGACACAATACTGGCGTTGACGCCGCAGCCACAGGGGAGATTCCGTGGCGCCTCAGGAGGGCGCAAACAGCTCCGGGGCCGTAGCGGTGAGTCGCCCTGAACAGCGCGCTCAGCTCGCAGAGCGCTACGGGGGTAACCACGTGGCAGAATAGCGCTTGGGCCAGTCACAGCTCCGGGAAGCGCTTGAGGGCACTCGATGTGGGGGCACTCCCAGTGGCACGGCAGGGCTTAGGGCAATAGCGCTTGGCAGGCAGTCTATGACACAGCGCTGGGCAGGGTAGCAGATCACAGCGCTTTTCAAGGGATGCAGCCAGTGATGCAGGCAGGATGGAAAGCGAAGCAAGATAGTCAGGGGGAGGCAGGCAGGGCAAGGTGGGCCCAGATGGAGGCAGAGAGTGCGCAGGGCAGCACAGTCCAGTACTTGGTCGATCCCCCAGTAGTCTCTGGTCACAGGCAAGTAATCTTCTTGGCGCTTGGATGGTTCTGCGCCCTTAAGTGAAGGTTTCTTGAAGTGGGGGGGGGGGTTGAGTTGGAGGCTGGATGAGTTTCCTCAGGTCACTGCAGATGGACCCTGGGGTTCCCTACTGCTGGGCCAGATCAGGGGGCTTGTCTAGGATACCTCACTCAACTTAAGAGGCAGCACATAAATCCTGTCACTCCCAGTGGCATAAGTTCCTGACTAGGCCCTCCCGCCTAAATCTCCTGAGTGGGTTCCCCAGGTCAGTGAGGCCCCAACTGACTAGAAAAAGTTCCCTCCCTTGCTTATGTATGCCCAGGTCAGGTGACCACTCTCTAAGGCGGCAAAAATAGGCTCAGCCTTTCTTCTGGAAGGTTCCAGGAGCTTCCCCACTCTACCTATGGACAGGGGATGGCAGGCTGGCATTGCAACAATGTATGGGGATCCAGACAGCTCCTGGCAGCTAGGGTGCTACACTAAAAGACCACGCTGCAGTAGCAGGGGCCAGTGGCAGCCATGTTTGAAGTAGAGAGCACCTGCACCCTAACACGGATTAGCCATGAAAAGGGCCCGAAGACCTATGGGCCAACAAAAGAAGGTGGGAAAAATGAGGCAAGGGCGAAAAAAATAGGGAAAGACCACCCTAGGGCTGACAGGTCTAACACATACCAAGACTTCTTTGTGTGGTAAACATTGGAAGGGCGAGGGAGTGGCAGATTTTAGTGCTTTCAAAATAAATCCTCCCAGCAATCAGATAGTCATTTTTTCTCCATTCAGGCGGAGTAAATATAAATTCATCTAGTGGTTAAATAAGAAATCTCAAATAACTCAGCACAGAAATATTTTTCACTACTTTACCATAAGAGTGTATTTTTAAACGAGTTACGGTCAGCCTCCCCAAAAAAAAAAAAAAGACAGAACCCTCTTAATGCCACTTCCAGGCAATCGGCATTACATTCTTAAGACCTTTTTAAAAATTGTTAATGTTTAGGGAGATGATTGGTTAACTGCATTACTACGCGCAGCTCTGGAACACCAGTGGTAATCCACAGTAGTCCTTGTGGAGAATTCCCAGCAAGAATAACGATATTTTGCAGCAATCTGATTGGCACTGCACCAGCTCCTGTTGCAAGATGGTTTGTCTGTGTCCTGAGAAGCTGCATTATCACTGGGAAGTATCCGTAAGGACTACTGTAAATTACCGCTGGTATTTCACGATCGCGCATACTAATGCAGTTAACCAAGTTACTCCATAAGTACAAAGCGTTCTTCTAAGGATACCTATTTGCGCAGTTACGCTTACTCCAGGATGTCTTAGCAGGATAAAACTTAAATACACTACAGCATAGTTTGATGGATAAATAATACAATGAATGCCCAGTTAGAGTTTATTACTTTCTTTACAAACAGAAAAGGCAAGGCAGTTCAAATATGACAAGTAAAAGCAAGCCAAGGGTTCTAGAAACTTCAGGGGCCAAAAAGAGGACCCCCCTCAAGCAGTTAATAACTCTCAAACAGTAATGCAATCCGTTTCAGATAACTGGCGTTCAGTCTATGGCCCGGTTACTATGTGGTTATGTAAACACGGGTTGACCCAAAGAAGTTACTGGGACCTGGGTAAGTATATAGTACAGACAAAATGGTCCCAGAACAAAGTCCAGAATAATATGCAACAATGATTCAAATAATTTTCAACAAACTTAGAAAGTACTGCTACATTGTTGTTTATTTCCAAACCTGGCTGAACAATCAATCGACGGATATTAAATTCACGTTCCACTCTGACATCAAACAAGTTGATTTCCTAGATCTAACCATTTATGACAACTTTGGCAAATTACAAACCACATTGTACCGGAAGGCATCCGAGCGGAATTCGCTCCTTCAATATGATAGTCACCACCCTAGGTCACTCAGAGACAACCCACCATTTGGACAATTCCTGTGTATCCGCAGGAATTGTACCAAAAAACAAGACTATATGGAACAATCTGATGACCTTGCCAATCGCCTAGTCAACCGTGGTTATCCTCACAGATTGGTGAAGAGGGCGAAGAAGCGTGCCTGGTATAATCCACGGGAATGTCTTCTACAACCAAAGACTCAACTTGATGATTCCAAAGAGAGAATTGTATGTGTCACCGCCTTTTCTACGGAAAGCAATAGTGTGAAAAAAATCATCAACAAACATTGGGGCTGATATCGGACAATATGGACCAAGAAGCACCACCTCTTCATGCTTTTAAGAGGGCCAAAAGTATCCGTGACCATGTCGTACGTTCATTCTTGCAGACACCAGAGACTAACACCATGCAAACATTGTGGAATCTCCCTCCTATTGTTGGCCACCATAGGTGCGGGAACTGTAAGGCCTGTCCCTTAACAATTCAAATCAAAGAGTTCCAGTACAAACGTCATCGCATTCCGCTGAAAACGCACACCAATTGTAACACCAATAATGTTATTTATGCTATCGTGTGCCAGTGTGACATGATCTATGTGGAACAAACCCAGCAAAAGGCTAAATCGAGAATCCTCCAGATGCCAAGTCCTTGGAGCACCATTGGTAGAACATTTTAAAACAGCTAACCACCAACCAGAAAGTTTCAAGTGGCTTATCCTAGAGAAAGTCACCCTTGGCCCCAGGAGGGGCAATATCGGAAATGTATTAAATATTAGAGAATCCAAGTGGATGTTTCTTCTCAACTCTGTCACACAGGGCCTGAATGAGAATGAAAATACCTTTGCCCAACTAGCTACCTTAACTTGAGGGACTCTCTCCGTGTTCTACAATAGTTTCCTGCCTATTTTGTCATTCTCACCCATCTATGCTATATAACAGTGGTTGTTGGCACTCGGCTTTTACTATCGTGCCCGACAGGTACGCCATTGCCAACCATACTTCTGGCTAATTGCTTTTGACTGAAATGATATAACAATGATGTTTTGTCGTAAACATGAACATTTGGAATGTGATTTTGTTCTTTGCGGTTTCTGTATAATTGATAAAGTGCTAATTTCATCCTGAGGTTTCACACAATATGAGAACTTATCTGCATCGTCAGGTTTTAGATACCATTATATTTTGTACGTCAACAACAAATGGACTACCTATATTCAGACTGACCTCAGTCACCGTATATATTCTGTAATATTATACGCATTTATAGTGTTTTTATTATGTACCTTTGCCAATAGAATGATGACTATTTTGTATTGTATTATATTTCACCAATTGTTATCCTCATATTTTGCAATATTACACTGACCAATTTGGAGTCGATTCGAGTCTTCCTTCACGACCTCCCATCCCCTCTCTCTCTGTAATACTCTTGGGAGTCTGTCTTCCATGTCCATCCAATGCCCGATATCACGTGATCGCGTCTACACTGGATCCGCATACCGGTTTCCAGACTGACGCGCAAGCCGGACCCCGCCATCGAGGATTGTTTCCTCACACCAGGTACCCCATGGACCTTCCATAGCTCCTTTTTAAGCATTCACCGCCCATACGATCAGCCCTCTTTAACAATCAGCCCCCCTCCTCTATCTGTAGTTTTCCGATCGGATGTCCGGCGGAATTCTTCGATACAGTGGATGTTACCATCACTACAGGTACCTCTCTTTTCCCTTTCATAATTTAATATTTACTATTTTTGTGATTGCATACTGCCTTTACACGCAGGTCCATGATCCCCTCTGGTTCTCTGTATGTTTCAGATTTCCGATTTGTCGGCGGAATCTGCTTTTTTCAATCTAAGTGCCTTCCCCACGTGAGTCATTACTACTTATACTTCACATTTATTCTGCCCACCATTTTGCATGCGGCAGACTAAGTGGCCCTTTGTACCCGCAGGCACTGAACTTGAACCACTGGGAGAGGTCCCCACTTTCCCCGAGTTTACTGCGAACTCTTCTGATCTACTGGTACTATGTAAGTGGAGTGCGCTCTGCTTTACTACTTGGTTGCCTTAATTTATCAGTGTATATAGCTCATTCCTCTACTCTCCCATTTTCCTTCTAGGCACTAGATGTGAACTATGCTTATGAGACTACAATACCATGTACTGACTGGTATACCACGTGGTAAATACCCTCTCTCCGTACTTGTGATTATAAATTACTTTGATCTCTTGTAGACCAAAAATGTTTTACTCTTCCTTAATATGTTATCCCCACTAGGTAATATTAGCCCCCACCCGTCCTGATGAAGACCCGATAGCAAGGCGTCAGCATCTGCCTGCATTCAGCACTGGGTCGAAACGTCGACAGCTCTCTTCCCGTCAGCTCCCTCCCACATTTATCATTGATTGATGACATTGTTGGAAGCATGACACATTCTATGTCTAATATTTTGAGTTAATTAGCTTAACACTTTTTTCGAACAAATTGATTGTAATGGCCAATGAATATCATTGATTGATTATTGCTAAAGTCACGATTTCTTTCCTGACACTTCCCTTCACACCTTCACTTTCCCCTCCCTTACCTATCTGGGGCACTGACTGTGTTTGAATATTAGCATTGTCTGTTAGACTTTATACTATTGAATACATGTGCACATTGTGAATAAACACATTGTAGCAGTACTCTCTAAGTTTGTTGAAAATTATTTGAATCATTGTTGCATATTATTCTGGACTTTGTTCTGGGACCATTTTGTCTGTACTATACACGGTTACTATGTGGGGCAGATTTGTTAGTTCTCATCACCTTTCAGAAACTGCTGCGTCTCAGTCTTCTTACTGTGGATTTCAGAGACCATGGTCAAAAGAATTATTGGTGCCAGGCTACTATTATGTCAAATCACCTAGTATCTTCATGTATTGCCTAATTGGTGTAGGAGCTGGCAGTTCTGTAGGTTCTTTGCACCTTTAAGCTGAAAAAGTGGTAAAAATACCACTAAGAACTAAAATGTTTAACACTCAAAAAAACTCCACTCAAAAGTATACAGAGACTACCACACACAGCAAATTAGGGTTTTATGGCAACAAAGAACCAGTGTAAAGATCAAAGCTTTGATACCTAGTAAAAAAATATTAATAGGCTCCTGTGATTAGTGACACAGCTGTGGATGTGCTGGAACAGACCCTTAGTCTATTTAGGAAGGTGTGGTACCAAAAGAATCTCTCTTGCACTAACTGGACTCCCTGGTTCAAAGTTCTAAATAGGGTGACTAGAAATTAGGGATCAGCTACAACTTCAAAAGGCGGTAACTTCAGAACTGCAGGGGGCTAGAGAGAAATGTCAAACTGCTTTGAGGTGAACAATGCCCTCAGACCTACGGGGAAGGAGAAAAACACCTGTATAGCTCTTGGGATGCAAAGGTGATATTGGCTCACCTAAAGACAGGGGTCATATGAGAGACAGAGAAATGCAGCTTCACAAGTGAGCGTCATATCCCTATCCTGAAAACCGCTCTGCCTAGGCAGTTAGCCTGGAATGTGTCCGTTTTTAATTATCAGTGACTGCTCTGGGCTGAACCTATATTGATGGCTAGAAATCAAATGGGGAGAAGATATTATGGAGCCTCTGAGACTCATCCCCAGGGGTTACTCCTCAGACAGGAAAGCCAGAATAATTGTACCCAGTGTAGGGCACCTTTCAGACTGAACATGCAAACCTAAACTCAAGGACTCAGTTATGGTGACGTTAAGAGATTTTATAAGAGGTCTAAAAAACTCCTCTAACAGCGGTACATGTAAGAAAATCTGTGGCCCCCCTCAGTATAATCCTTGCTGCCACCAACTGTCGTTCTAACCTTCAGAACCTAGTGCAAGGGGCAGAATGTTATTGTGTGAAGTACACTTTGGCTGTAGTCCCATTCCTGCACAGCCATATGCTTGGCCAGTGGTACATAATAAAGCAAGGAGAACAATCAGTCACCTTGACAAACATCGAGCTCATTGTGAGGTAAAAATAATAAATACAAAAATCTTCAGGTAGGGCAGGGCAGAAACTACTGTCCTCTGTGATACGAAACTCTTGACTACACTCAGATATCCCAGTAGGGCCTCGAAGTCCTCAGAAGACCTTTTGACGGATCCCAAGCAAGTGAAATACTTAAATTGTAGTTTATATACCCAAATAGAGAGGAGTTGGAACTGGTAGAGGTTTTGGAGAAGAGGACATGGCCTGGATTTTGAACAGTATAGCCAACATCTATAAAAATGGAGGGTTGTGTAGATTTATTTTATTTATGTTTTTGTAAACATCTAGCAGAGAAGGATAGTCCCTTCCGAGCATTTAGGAGGGACAGTTGAGAAACAAGTAAAGAAACCAAAAACGTCAGGATATCGGACTACTCCACAGGCTTGTCAGAAGTCTCCTGTGCTTGAGGCACTTTTTTTTAGTCTTTGACTAGACAAAGTAGTGAACTCAAACCACTAAAGAAATAAGCCTTAGGAATACAAGCATTTTTCCTATATTGCTTACATCTTGATCGGAGCAGAAATATGTAATTCTGGGAAGCCAGCATATGGTCAGGTGAAAAGGGACTATCAATTTCAATAGCTGCCTACAAACATTGTGTAATGTCTTGCCGAAGAAGCAAAGGATTTGAAATTTAACTCTGTCTGACTAGCAGCCATTGTAGAGGCATATGTGCAGATGGGAAAAGATCAGTCTCTCTCAAGCTTATGGTCAGATGTAATAAAGTTCTTTGTTAATTATTCTACAAAAATTCCATTGCAATATTCTATGCAACACAGGGCAACTGTCAACAGAGGTCATATTTAGCACTGCAACATTGATGCTGGGACAAATAATCTTGTTGCATGATTTATTCGTGGATTTATAGAATAATTAGGACAGACAATCAAAGGTTTAAGACGTTGTGTGAGGGAGTCAGGGAGGTAACAAAGCACACAACCAGTTGACCACTAGCACCAATGCATCTGTAGATGGCAAGTGCATTATCGCATTTTTCACCCCTGTGAGACCATGCCAATTTTGGCTCTTACTCTGATCCTCATGTGAGAGGCAGTCATGGCACTTTTGTAAATACCTACACACTTTGAGCTCCTGACATGGATCTTGAAGCCAGCAGTGAGCAGATAATCATATAGATTTCTGCTCAATCATGTTAAAGCAAAATCTTCTCTTAGAAACTATTTAATCCGTTAATTGGAACAGTAAGTAGGTGGAGTAGGCAGGTGCAGTGGACTATGAAGTGAATAACTGAGCTTAAAAAAATAATGGTTTTATAGGCATGTTGCTGCAAGTGAGATTTAAATAGATTCGGACTTGAGATCAAAGATATAATCCATTGCCCAAATGCGGCAGAGTCCCTGATCTCATCTAGCATTATGCAAAATGAATGAGCAGATTACAAAGGCCCATCACCCAGTTTTTAATCAGTTGCTTAACAAATCTAAAGGGAGCTCTGTAATTTCGATTTCACCCATCACAGGTGCTATACTACCAGGTTCTTTTCAATATGTAATTCATTCGAGAAACGTTTTTCAAACTGCGCTACTAGTTTCCTTTATTGTGACGTTCTGGCCTTTCGTACTTGTAGGTCTGGCTCGTTAAGCTCGATTTTCTTATCGGGACATTTCTTGCACTGGGCACATTTTACAAACACCTTTAATTAGTTGCATGGTTAGATTGCAAGAGATATGCTGGAAGCATTGATGCAGAAAGAATTATGTTTTCCATCTCCTGCTGACACAGATGGGGTGCCTTCATAGTGTAAGTACTGGGAATACATTACATTTATTATTGCTAAACAGGTACAAGAGGTATGGGGGTGCTGGAGAGCGTGGTGGGTGGCAGCAGGAAAACCTCCACTATCCTGTCCAGTGTTAATGTGGGATGGATATGTTTAAGGACATTTTGAAAACGGCTAATATGAGTAATGTAAATGACATGGAGCAAACAATCAGACTGTTTTCCTAAGCTATTCTGACATTTGTAGGTTTTATGTGGCAGTGATATGTTTGGGTGAATTACCGGTCTCAGAAAAACGCAGAATACAGTTGACAGCATGGGTCCAATTTGCAATTTTGAATAAGAATGATGTTGTGCAAATGTCTATGTCCATTTGTGGGGTTCTTGTCAGATACATCTGCCACGTGACAATCAACTTTAAAACATCAGTGGACTGCTTAACGAATAGGTTAATTAACACCTGGAAGCTCTAACATCTTCGAGGAACTACTAATTCCAATATGCCAGTCTAACTAAAATAAGTAGATCTTCAGAGAAAAGAAATGGCTGTGACCTGTGATATTGCAGGCCCAAAATCTCCTCCGTTACATCAGGCACGAAAAGGTTTTTTGTCATAGGAGTTTTCATAGCTGTCCCCATAGTTTGCAGACAGTCTCTGACCCTCAATGTAAAGCTGTTGTGCGCGAGGACAAACTTGATTTTTTCTCTATACATTAGTGAAGTCTTTACAACTAGAAAAAAGAATATCTGATGGACACAATGCTGATCAATTTCAAGCATTCACCCTAGTACAGGGATCTGGAACTAAATCTATTGATTTTTGTTCCCCCAGCCATATGTCATGGGAACAGTCCAGCCTGAACTGCCAGGCCAGGTGCTCTCTGGATTGGAAACAAGCATCCTGGACTGGTTTCGGGGCATCACCCTTCATCAGCCAGGCTAACTGGACTCCAGTGGCATGGAGAGCACGGGTCCCACGTCTGGGCAAACCCGGCCAACTCGGTGTGACAAATGCAAAAAGAAAAATTGATGGACAGAATGCTGGTCAATGTCAAACATTGACCCCGGTACAGAGTTCTGGGCCTAAATCCATTGCTGTTTTGCTCCTCTTGGCATCCCAGTTTAAACCCAGCCATATGCAAATCAGTCTTGACCCTGTCCCCATGGGAACATAACAGCCCGAACTGCCAGGCCAGGTCCTTCCTGGATTGGAAACAATCATCCTGGGACTGGTTTCAGAGCATCAGCCCTCATCACGCAGGCTAGCTTGACTCCAGTGGCATGGAGACCTTCAGACAAATCGACCAACAATTTGGATCTTCGGCCAATATCTGAAAGTTGGAGAAACGATGCCTAAAATAATCCCTAGTAGCCCAGGTCTCTCGCATCAAACAAAAAACAAACTTATCCACAAAGGCACCCCACTCACTATATTACACCTTAGTTTTTAGATCCGCAAACAGCAGAGTAACCTCTCTTGGTAGATCCCAATGTTGAGTTACCACAGAAGGTTCCTTTTGGTCTGAGTTAGGGGAGGTGGACAATAAGGGGTTCCTGTTTGATAATATCCAGCCTCAAGTGGACAATCTGTAATTGGCTGATCAACTCTAAATGTAAGGTTATTTCACAGGCTCAAACTGTTATTACTCCTGTCAATAGTACAAATTAAAAAATGTTACCCTCTCAGTAGTAAGGTAAACACCAGTGCCATTTTTATCACAGGTACTGTGGCATACTAAAAACAAGCCCAAATCTTTGTATTATTCGTACATGCAGTCCTTATCTGTAGGTCCTCGGGATTCGAAAGGATCATGGGAGGTATAGATTTTATTTACCAAATCATGCTTTTCTGAATCTCTCTAGAGGACTACCAGCTGGGAATTGGTTCCGGATGACTGTAGAGTGTACTTGACTCTAGATGGCTAAAATGGTTGGTAGATTCTTGGTAACTAAAGAGGGGAACAGGTTTAAACGGGATCTCAGAACCTTTGGGAGTGGAATCTCCCCTTTAGATCAACATGACGAAACCATTGCTAGACTCAACATCATTAAGGGCTACTTTGACATCGTCCCAACACCCTGAGTGGTTAGAAAGGCAAGTAAACACCACCACATCACTATGAATTACTGAGTAACACTGCCAGACAGAGCTGATCCAATGAACATACTGAGTAACACTGCAACATAATACTTATCCAATGAACAATCTAGTTATTCAATGAGACAGTGCTCTCAGGTACGCCTGCTCGTAGTTTTCAGGGACTTTAGAGAGTTTATGGCCAGCTCTTGAGCATAGAGGTATCCCAATTCAGAACAGTCCTAACTGTGGGATGCAGACTTTCACTAGCCAGTGTATCTGTAACTTGGGCGCCCCTATATTTTGGTACTTATCTCTCCCCTAACTCCCCATACCCATCATTATGATCCATTCATGTGACTTGTGGCAAGTCCAGGCTTAGATCCATAGGTGCAGGCCCTGCAACTGGATAAATTAAACAATCTTGATTAGGCAACAACCTACTTTACATATTGAAAAGTGGGGTAGGATACTAATGCAATTTGAACAACATGGGTGCCTGGATAAATGTAGCATAGTGGGAGCACTGCCAAGATTACAAACTTGGTCGGTCAGATTTACAAGCAACTGTTTTAAATCTAGTACCTCAGGTTTTTTTTTTAAGTAAAGAATCTTAAACATATAATTAATTTTTCTGGAAAATCTAGAAATAAGTAAGCCTTATCTATAGAAAACATGCCGTAACTAATAAAAAGCGGTTTAAAATATGAACACTATGTAAAGTGCAATGTCAGACAAACAAATGCAATGTGATTGAAGTCTTGGACCTTCCTCATTGAAAAAATGTGCACCATCTCTCTTCAATATTAAGCATTTTCCACACACCAATAACAATCTTTAAAGGTAACATGCTCATTCTATTATAAGCAGAAGCAACTGCCAAACTCCATGATCCAGATTCCATTCCAGATATGGTTGGAGACTTTTCTCCCTGCTTTAAGGAGGTAATAAAATAATATTTGCCCTTATTATGGAACAGATTATTATCTAGCTCCATACTAAGTTTTGCACAAGTAAATGTGAATCAATATTTTCAACCGTAAAACATAGAAACTAATTTTTCCTGTAATAACTTAAATCCAAAACAACCAAAACTCTCCTGAAAAGATACGGTCAGTTTTCTTCTGGATAACAATATTGTAAAATACTAATTTTCTCTGACAGTTCTCTTTAAAATAGATCAGTTGCAACTGTCAAAGAAGAACTGCTGCCAAATCCAGCACATAGGCATGGTAAGACCAAGTTCTAACTGAATCCTATACAATTCCAATAATGTGTTCAAGTGACCTAATTTATGTATTTTTTTTATTTCAGTAGTATTCATGAAGGACAAATTACTTACACCAATTATTTCTGTTACATACAAATTGCAAGGAGGAATTTTTAACCGATATAACAATATCAAAAGATAAAAGTGTCTGCATCCACAGGCATTATAAAATATGTGTATGTCAATATGATTTCTCAAAAAACAAATATATCCTGAGCTTTAATCCGCACAAATAATTGTCCTTGTTAAATCAGAACAAAACAGACGATCTTTTCAGTCCTTCATTTATTCTTCACAGTTATATTCCAAACTTGGTCCTAGCCAACACGTGTTTCGTCTTTCTTGGTGTCAACCACAGACTTCGTCAGGACTATTAAGAAATGGGACTCTGTATCTAACAAAAAGCGAGCAAATCATATTTAGCGATGGAAAAAGTTCCCAAAATCAACGTATTTGTTGGAGCACAGTATTCAGGAGGTAATGTGTAACCTCTCCATTATTATCTTCAATACCAAAGTCCTCTGTAATCACATTATCGATGTTTCCTCATGTGAAAAACCGTCGTGATTTCTCATACCAAATGGAATGTATGGTTCTTTTCATGGAGACTGGTACAAATCTTTTTCCTCAAACATACATACATTTTGACAATTTTGATTATTTCCTTCCCAAAGAGACAGCTCCACCAGTCAGACTCATGGTTCGCCTGATATAACCTTGCAGCGAACATTACATATCGGTAATTTGGCAGCCTTATGCATCGGAAGTTGGCGTGATGCATCGGAGCGGACTTGAACCCTGCTTTGAGGCATGTACAATGTAAAAATCACTCTCCAGTTCTGCCGGCCCAGCAACTGCGGAGCTCAGCAAGATGGCGACCGCCAGTGCGCTTGGCAACTAGGGGACACAGTGAGCGGTGCAGCCGTGCAGAGACCACAATGCGCTGATTCGGGACTTGATCAAATAGAGCGTGGCCTCATTGCGGGGAGTGTCTGCAGTTGCGGTATTTGGAGGCAGTCGGAGGCGGCGCCCATTAACGCGATGGGGTGTGGGGCCGCGATGGCATTTCTGCTCTCTGGCGTGATCTGACCTCTAAGCCGGCTGGTGATCGAATGCGCACAGCATCGACACGCCTGGGCATCCCGGTTGCCGAGCTGGGGCCACCACTGGGTGCGACAGACCCCCCTCGATTTCCCGGTATTCCATGTGCTCCCCAGCAGGGTCGGGACAACGACTGTGGATCCCCGTCAAAACGCGCGTAACCCCCAGCATAAAATGGCGACGCCTGGGCTCTTATGAATTGGATTTAGTTGTTTACGCATCTAGCTGGCTGCGGTCAGCGCGGAGGCAAAGTGAGACTGCAGGCCTTGGCTTTATGTGACTGCAGACTGCGGGAGAGTTACCGACGATGCAGCGCTGAGGAGATGCGGTGCGCTGCACTTCCAAAAGCTGATGGGACTGAAATGGCGGCCAAGTAGATAGCGTGATGAGAAGGGAGGACTGCAACACACAGGTGTGCTTGAACTGTGTGAAGGGGTACATCGCCCATGAATAACACATAATGCACCACTGGGCTCGAGGGGCTGCTCTGCTTGGTCTCAGTGTATCTGTCCTGTGAGTGGGGGTGTACACGTCATTTGGATATTACCCGAGGGCCCTGGTCCCGGGGCTGATTCTGACACGGCGCCGCACTGCTTCTGCCACGGAATATCGCGTCTGGTGCATGTTCCTGTCACTGGTACACCGCTTACAGTAGTATTTCGTTCTGACAGACTCCATTCTCCAGTCAACATTCAATGTGGCTGACACCGAGTCTCCCGGGCGTGTTGCTATGTGCCGGTGCTGCTGAGTGAGCCCTGTGCCTTCGCCCTACATTCAGTTATTTACATACCAGCGACCCCGAATCTTCCCCGTGTGTGGCTATCCGCGCCTATCGCTGAGTGGCAGTTGTGCTGGCAGGAAGCACTAATTAGTAGTGGCATAGAAGATAGCTTGGGAAGTCCGCATCATCGTGGTGGCTTGCAAGGCTCCTGCTGGATCAGCTTAGATTGCGACTCTCAATTTCACTCATAGGAGGTGCTCCTACTCCTCATCATGGGCAAATCAGACAAGCAGCAGCCGAAGCTCACATTCGAATCACAGAAGCAGGCGAAGGGTGCCACCACGCATTCCGACACTGAAGCTGAGACGGACGCTACAACAAACAGCGCCATGGAATCCGTCCTTAAAGCAATCCAATCCAGTTTACAAGATATCAACGGGAAACTAGACCACCTCACGAAGCATGTGGACAACATGGGGTTGAAGTTGGACAAACAGGGGGAACGTCTGGATGTGGCCGAAACCCGCATTACAACAGTGGAGGACGAGGCTCACGCCATGACTAATAAATGTGTGGGGATGGAAAAGATACTAGAAGTGATAAAAAACAAGGCCGAGGATTTAGAAGCGAGATCACGCCGGAACAATTTTCGGATCGCAGGTGTACCCGAATCCACCAACCGGCCGTATGGAAACATACGTGGAGGAGATGTTTCATACTATCTTCGGGGCTGAACACTTTTCTTCGATCTTCATAGTGGAGCGTGCGTACAGGACACTGGCACCACATCCACCACCGGGCGCTTCCCCCAGGCCCATAGTGGCTCGTATCCTGAATTATAGGGATAGAGACAATATTCTGCGGATGGCGCGTGAAAAACAACAGGTGTCATATCAGGGCAACAAGCTGGAGTTTTAACCGGATTACACGGCGGATGTACAACAAGCTCACAGAGAATTTGCACAAGCCAAGGTGAAATTGCAAGAGATGAATGTGGAATACGCCCCTCCCTTATGGAATGGGAACAGTTGGGACTTCAAATGGTGGGAAACTTATACGAGGATGGGAGGCTGCTGCCCTTCCAGGCGGTACCGGAGAGGTATGGTCTCCCAGACGGTAGCTTCCTGATTCATGAAGCGGTAACGGCGCCAATTCGGAAGCATTGGAAGGGGGGGCAAGTGGAACCAGTGACCACCATGGCTTGTCAATATGTTGCAATGGCTGCAGGAACCTTTAAGGTGATCACTTGCCTTCACTCTCGGATGTTGCATGAGGGACTGCGACCGCTAGATGGTTTGAAATTAAAATGGGAGGCGCAAATAGGTAGATCAATATCAGACACAGCATGGGCCCACATTCTTGAAAGGACATGGAAGGGGAGCAGAAATGCACGTTTCCAGCAGGTGCAATTTTTTATATTGCACCGAGCTTACTTGACCCCAGGGAAGATTCGGAAATACTTCCGGGTCCAGGATGCGGCTTGCCCTAGATGCTTGGAACCGGGTGTGGAACTGGAGCATATGCTCTGGAACTGCCCGTTTTTGGGGCAATATTGAACTGAGGTTGGGGAACTCCTAAACGACATAACTGACAGACAATTAGATTATGATATGGCAGTATGCCTGCTACACTGGTTCCCACACACAACCAAAACCAAAATAACTGGCAAATTCATTGACCTGGGGTTATTATTGGCTAAGCGGGAAATCACCTGGCACTGGAAATCAAGAGATGGGCCGTCGACAGGGATGTGGAATTCCTACCGCCCGACGCCCAGGACAAATTGTTTGGGGTCAAGGGCAACAAGTTTTAATGTGCATTTTGTCCTTGGGACAAGTAGGCCCAACCCCCTGCAGCACAAACCCTTTGGCTGCCAGTTTGCAGTAGCACATTAAGGGCCAGGGAAGGGCACAGCCTGAAGTCAGGTTATTATTTGTGTGCCTATGTTAATGCTGATCAAAATTGTATTTATGGTTCATTAATTGAAAGCCTTTATTATTAGGGTGAGCGCTCTACGTAAATCTAAGTTCTGACTGCACTACTGACAGTGGTTACAGTATAAAAATGTGTACTCACGGTTTCAAAGTTTAGCAATATGAGGCTATGCATAATGCTCCCAGAATGCTCTCTGATTAGATGCATATATTTGCAGAAGCTTGAGAGCAAGTTTAATGACTCTGCTTTTAATATAAAATGTTCCTAAAAAAATGAAAGTAGGAAAATAATACAATTTGCTAAACTACTGTGAAATTTCAGGTACCGTTTCTTTGCAGCATCATTTAGTGAAATGTGTTGATGCATGCTAGTATTTCGCAAAAGTATTCATATTGGAAAATCAGTGTAACCAGTTTCAATAAGATTATGAGAAACATTAAAATAAAACTAGCATTGGCAAAGCCAGTAGGTCTGAAATTAGTGTCAGCTTTTTAATTTTGCCAATACGTGACTTGTTTTGGCATGGTTTTTGTAAAGCCTTCTTGATGTGAGAGCTGCCGAGCCCTCACCATTATAACAAACATTGGCAAAAGCAACAAAAAAAATGGTCTAAAAAAGCACACACTGCCACATTAGTTACTGCCACTGAACAAAACTACTTTGTGTGCCAATATACTCCGTGTGAAAGAGCTTAATGTCGTCACTCACAGTGAAGCCAGCCGATACAGAGAAAGGGAGAGAGAATTTTAATAAACACAAAAGGTTGTGGTTAACGCCAGACCAAATTAGGGGCCCTAATATTAAAGAAAGTCTCAAAGTGCACCCTTGGTATATGACCTTGCATTAAGTGCAGCTATATGGCTTGCGTGAATTTACAAGAATTTATAGAAGTAGGGCAAGAAATGTACTCCTGGAAAATATTTGTGAACTGCAGTTTATCATGACCAAATATGCATGCGTAGATTTGCTCATGCGAAAACCCGAGTGTTCGCAAGGTAAATTTTCCCATCAACCATTTTTTTCCCAACTCTGGAAGAAGGTTTACGTCTGCCATTGTCAGGAGTAAATTTCCAACATTTCTCAGTATTGGAAAAGATTACAGAAGAGTGGTTGAAAACCCTTAAAACATGCAAGTTAGTAGATTTGCACAGACTTGAAGGGCATTCCAACCCTGGAACCATTGCTCACCACTACCTTTAGTCCCAGTATGTAGATCTGCAGAAACGTGGCAACACAAAGGGATTGCCACCATTCAAGAACCACTATGGTATGAGCACTGGCATAATCAGAGAGGCTATATAAGCTCTTATATAATGAGATTGCTGCCATAATTTGTCGCAGAACCACATGGCACCAAAGGGACAAGTGGATTTTGTTAAAGGACAAGTAGATTTATGAAGCAACTTGCCCCATCCCATAGACAAGTAGATATTTTAATAAATTCCACACGAGCAAGAGGTGGAGAACTGAACTATGTAAATGGGCAAGCAGTGAGAGCTTCATTAGATTACGACAGGCCAAACAAACTGATAATGTGAAAGCTCTGGAAATGGCTAGGGCATGGGAGGCATTAGTGCAGGCTCTGCGGGATTCGCAAGTGAATGATGAGGATTAATGTATGCGGACAGTGCATGTGATACTTAATATGTGCATTGTATTCTGAACGTTACCTGTATGACTGATATTATGTAGTGATATATACATTTGGAATGTACCCACACCAACAGCCAGGGGGGGGAGGGATCCAGGGTTAGTTGGGGGATAATATGGAGACATATTTGATGACTACAAGGATGTGGATTGTATGATGATAAGAAAACTTAATAAAATATGTTTACAAAAAAAAAATGAATGTGGAATACGCCATGCTCTACCCAGCGTGTTTAAAAGTGACGTGGGATGGTCGACCAACGATCCTCCAGACACCAAAAGCAGCCCAGGATTTCATCAAGAAAATTGCCACCAAACGTAAGGAGCAAAAACGCAATGACCAACATCGGGATTCGGACTGAGATATCAGCTTAACGGAATGTCTCGCAGGCCAGCGCTGGTACCATGAGTGTTCTTTCTGGTATGCCCCACAGTCATCAGGTCCTGATGGTTCGAGTGCTACAGACTTTTTATGGACTGGTATGTTATCGTGCGGTAAGTGCAATGTCTGAACGATAAGATATGCAGTACAGTATACTACATGGTTGCATGCTGCATCTGACGGATGGCATTCAGTGGTGGGGTTTGAATACAATAGCGACGGAAGACGCACTCTTGCTTGGCCGCTGTGAACAATATAGGATCCCATGACTGTCCTGAACTCTCTCTGGAAGATATGATTGTGACTGCCTTGTGCGTGAAGGGGGTGCCCGCTAATAGGGCCCTGTATAGATTTGGATGGGGTAATAACCACTGACTTCCTTCTCATAATTTGGTTAGCCCCAATCCATGGCGAGAGACCATTGTATGTCACTCACTGATGAGACTAGGCCTCAGGTATATATCCTGTATCATACTGTTGGATCATGCTGGGCGGGGGGTCGTTGGGTTATGCTGCATGTGCAATGTTTTGACCACTCGAATTTACAATGGTTCGTTTATTGTGCCCCTGATGCAGGCTGAGGCAATGGAGAGTTCATTCATTGATTTCAGGGGACGGGCTCGCTGTGGTGAGTAATGACAGATTGAAGATGGAGGTGGGGTCCTCTTGGATAGACATATATCAATTGACGAGCAGCATATTGGGTGGCGACTTATGCGGGTGTTGAACAATTTATATGTATTAGTTATGCAATTATGCGAAACTGCCAAGTCCCACCTTCAGGGGCGGGGGGAAATTTCCCCACTGTTGCTTGGCTGAGATGTCATGAAAATGTATACTCACAGGAATACGGTGTGCAGTCCTATGTGACGTGCGAGTTGCTGTCAATTATATCACAATATGTTCGATTGGATTTAGTCTGCACTTATGGTTGAGTTCTGACCACATCCATTAACTTGGATGGTGTTGTGTGCCCCTGGCGGACCCTCACACGGCAGTTCTACATGAAGTTTTTGTTTGGGTGGGTATACTACACTGGGGTTTGTCTTTGGCATGTTTGGGATGCTGAAGTGGGTGGTGGGTGGTGGGTGGTTGGGTTGGAGTTGGGAAATGTTTTGCGGACCAGAACACTTGAGATGCATTGCTGAGATCCAAAATGAAGGTGTTTTTTACGATGAGAATCATATTCTACCACACTACAGATGTCACATGGAGATAGAACACTTCATACAAGTCATGCTTTGCTGGTATTTAATTTCCTGTAACTGTAATGGCTGCCGTCGAACCGAGACCTGTGCACTTAAATTTGCTCACGTGGAATGTTAGAGCGCTTAACAACCCCCAAAAAATCAGACAAATGTTTGCTTATTTTGATAGATTGCATATTGACATTGCTCTGTTACAAGAAACACATATCGCCCCACACACTAGCAGCTGCTTTGGTCGTAAATGGGCCGAATCGATTCACAATTTCACATATTCCTCATATTCAAGATGGGTCACAGTCTTGCTAACAAGCATTTACAATGCAACTGTTTCGCCTTTGTAAAAGTTAGAGCTATTGGCATTGTAAATGACAATTTTTTTATTTATGTGTTGGTTTTGAAAACAGATAAATAAATGGCATTGTCATTTACAATGCCAATAGCTTAATCTCTCGCAAATGCGAGACCTATTGCATTTGCACCCACACACACACAGAGCCACCCACACATAGAGCCACCTACAAAAAAAAGCTAGCCACACAGACAGAGCCCCAACACACACAGAGCCCCAACGCGCACAGAGCCCCAACGCGCACAGAGCCCCAACGCGCACAGAGCCCCAACGCGCACAGAGCCCCAACGCGCACAGAGCCCCAACGCGCACAGAGCCCCAACGCGCACAGAGCCCCAACGCGCACAGAGCCCCAACGCGCACAGAGCCCCAACGCACACAGAGCCCCAACGCACACAGAGCCCCAACGCACACAGAGCCCCAACGCACACAGAGCCCCAACGCACACAGAGCCCCAACGCACACAGAGCCCCAATGCACACAGAGCCTATAGTCCAATTACACAGCCAGCTGTCACCCACCATACACAGTCATCACTACAGTACACTGGGCCAGGCAAGTGCTGTGAACTGCAATCCACTGCACATCCAGGAGACACGGACAGCGGGGGGGGGAGCGGGAACGAGCACACGGGAGACATAGGGAGGGTGGGGGGATTTAAGCAGCAGCATGGACTACAGTAGGGTGTAAGGGAGGGAAGCAGCAGCATGGACCACGGGAGGGTGGGAGGGAGCAAGGGAGGGAAGCAGCAGTACAGACAACAGGAGGGAGCAACACTGACAATGAGCAGCACAACGATGGAAAGAAAAACATCAACATGATCGTATCACACGGATTTGTAGGCACGTTGTGGGGCTGGAAACGAGACACCCGATTCAAATTTCAGACACATACCGCACACTGCAGGAACGAGGCCAAAACATACACGCAACAGGATGGTGGGAGGGGGGAGCTGCAGCATGGACAACGGGGGGTGGGAGGGAGGGAAAGAAGGAATGAGGGAAGCAGCAGCATGAACCACGGGAGGGTGGGAGGGAGCAAGGGAGGGAAGCAGCACTGGGCCAGGCAAGTGCTGTGAACTGCAATCCACTGCACATCCAGGAGACACGGACAGCGGGAGGGGGGCGGGAACGGGCACACGGACAGCGGGAGGGGGGAGCGGGAATGAGCACACGGGAGACAACGGGAGGGTGGGGGGGATTTAAGCAGCAGCATGGACTACAGTAGGGTGTAAGGGAGGGACGCTAAGCAGTAGCATGGACAACGGGAGGGTGGGAGGAGGGAAGCTGCGGCATGGACAACAGGATGGTGGGAGGGGGAAGCTGCAACATGGACAACGGAAGGGTGGGAGGGGGGAAGCTGCAGCATGGACAACAGGATGGTGGGAGGGGGAAGCTGCAGCATGGACAACGGGAGGGTGGGAAGGAGGGAAAGAAGGAATGAGGGACGCAGCAGCATGGACCACGGGAGGGTGGGAGCAAGGGAGGGAAGCAGCAGTACAGACAACAGGAGGGAGCAACACTGACAATGAGCAGCACAACAACGGAAAGAAAAACATCAACATGATCGTATCACACGGATTTGTAGGCACGTTGTGGGGCTGGAAACGAGGCACCCGATTCAAATTTCAGACACACCGCACAGTGCAGGAACGAGGCCAAAACATACACGCAAAGCCATCAACGATATGCCAAGGCACTCATTGATCACAAAAAGAGAAGCGCCTTATAAAACCACATACACAATGTATGCATAGAATGCGCTCCTCCTTGGCGATCACGCTAAGGGTCTGTAAAAACATGCCCACCTTCACGTTTGCGTGACGTAATTGTAGCTCACTGTATGGATTTAACCCCTTGTGATTTTTTTGAGCTAGAGGCCGTCCAATACTATAGCGTGTTATTTAACGGCAGATAGATACAGATCCGTGTTTGCGTATATCTTAGAAACTGTAACGAACTCACTGCAGCCACGAACATAACAACATAAACAAGCTCAGGCGTCCACAGACAAGGGAGAGTCACAGAAGTAAAGGCCAGGCAATGACAGAGGTACACCCCCGCTGCGGTGACTCCTGCCGTCTGCAGCTCGTCCGACATCGGCCAGCGGCCTCGGTGCGCAGCCCACCCCTTCCAAAGACACGTCCAAAATGGCCAAAACATGCTGAGGAAAAAAAAAATACATCCGCCCACCGCCGCATGACGTGCTAAAAGTGGCAGGATGAGAAAAACATCGCCGGAACGCCCACGAATCGCCTCGGACCATGACGGACAGATCTCACTTCCAATGGCTAGCCTCCATTTATGGAGCTAGCCAATGGAAGTGAGAGGCGTGACAAAGGCACCATTCTCTTCTCAAAAGTTTTCGCCTGTGCAAACGCTGCTGCGCAGCGGACGCCAGGCGAAACCTAAAAAAGGGCACAAATTTTGCAGTTGAAAACACAGTAGCTGACACTCAAGGTCGTTATATCATTGTTGCGGGCAAACTTCGAGGGCAACGGATCGCGATTATTAATACATATGGCCCAAATACGGATGAGCCTGACTTCTATCACGAGATCTGGCGGAAATTGCATGGGGAGTTGGGTAGAACCTTGCTTTGGGGGGGGGGGAGCTTCAATCTTGTATTAAATGAACCTAGACAGATCAGGCATCACTACAGAACCACACCGGAGGGCAATGGCTAAGGTAATAGATATCATGACAGAAATGCAGTTACATGATATATGGAGGACTCAAAACCCGGGACGCATGGAAGCGACAAACACATCGGCAGCCCACGGCAGTTGGTCGCGTATGGACTACTGGATTGGGTCAAAAACTGTTCTGCTTTGGACCAAAGATATACAGCACTTACCCAAGACATTCTCCGATCATAATCCCATTTTGTTGTCCATTAATGTACCATTTTACGTGCCACCCCCATATAGCTGGCGATTCAATGTGAATGCACTGTCGGATTCAATATACAAAGACACTATCACCACAGCTGTTGCAGACTACTTTCGGTTAAACGCGCCCTCTACTGATGACCCTAGCCTATTATGGGAGGCTTTCAAAGCCACATTAAGAGGTGTATGTATAAGCACGAATGCGGGGATCCTGAGAGACATACGTGGACAGCTTACTAGATGCGAAAACCAGTTGAAAGAGCTTGAGCGCGAATATGAGCATTACTCAATGTCCGCAATTATTGGGGAAAATTAGAACGGTAATGACAGTATCAGTCATATGCTGAAGACCACCTTAAATACCTAGCCAGATGTCCTACTGCCAGGGCTTTTGGTGAAGGGGGGCGGCCAGGTAGAGTGTTAGCATCAAAAATGTGTGAAGGCTGTAGCCCCCAGTCTGTGTTGCAAATTAGGGGGGAGGACGGTTGTCTGAGAACAGATGCGACAGGTATATTGCAGGGCTTTGTAAAAACATACAGCACGCTGTATGAGTCATAGCCGGTGGCGTTGTCAACGGAGATTATGGATTATCTGGCAGACGTGGCCATTGCCTGGCCATCAATCAATCAATCAATCAATCAATCAATCATGCCATTTGTGTAGCGCACTACTCACCCGGGAGGGTCTCAAGGCGCTTGGGGGGAGGGGTATGCTACTGCTCGAACAGCCAGGTCTTGAGTTGTTTCCTGAAGGCGAGATGGTCCTGGGTCAGCCGAAGTTGGATGGGGAGGGAGTTCCAAGTCTTGGCAGCCAGGTAAGAGAAGGATCTTCCTCCGGCGGTGGCTCTTCGGATGCGTGGTACGGCTGCGAGGGCGAGGCTGGTGGACCGTAGCTGGCGGGTGGGCGTGTAGAAGGTCAGGCGGTCGTTGAGGTACTTGGGGCCCAGGTCGTGGAGAGACTTGTGTGCGTGGGTGAGGAGCCGGAACGTGATCCTCTTGTCGACGGGGAGCCAGTGCAGGTTCCTCAGGTGGCTGGAGATGTGGCTGCGTCGGGGGACATCCAGGATGAGTCGGGCGGAGGCGTTCTGGATGCGCTGGAGTCTTTTCTGTAGCTTGGCTGTGGTTCCGGGGTAGAGGGCGTTTCCGTAGTCCAGTCGGCTGGTGACGAGTGCCTGGGTGACAGTCTTCCTGGTCTCGGTCGGGATCCAGCGGAAGATCTTGCGAAGCATACGCAGGGTGTTGAAGCACGATGAGGAGACGGCGTTGACTTGTCTGGTCATCGAGAGGGAGGGGTCCAGGATGAAGCCCAGAATGCGTGCGTGGTCGGTTGGCTTGGGTGCGGTGCTCAGGGCTGGGGGCCACCAGGAGTCGTCCCAGGCGGAGGGCGAAGATCCCAGGATGAGGACTTCCGTCTTGTCCGAGTTCAGTTTCAGGCGGCTGTTCTTCATCCACTCGGCGACGTCTTTCATCCCTTCGTGTAGGCAGGTTCTGGCGGTGTCAGGGTCTCTGGTGAGGGAGAGGATCAGCTGGGTGTCGTCGGCGTAAGAGATGTTGTTGAGGTTGAGGTTGGATGCGCAACGTGACTATCTGTCGATGCCAATCACTGTAGAAGAGGTCACAGAAATTATTAAATCGTTGCCGAATGGTAAAGCCCCAGGCCCAGACGGGTTCACCTGTGAATTCTATAAGACCTTTGTGGACCTGATAGCCCCCACCTAGTCGCGATGTACGGGGATGCATTTGATAAGATGGTACTCCCCCCCCCTCCTTAAGAGAAGCTGTACTAATGGCACTCCTTAAGCCTGCTAAGGACGCCGAAAGCTGGGATTCCTACAGGCCACTTTCACTTCTTAACGTTGACTCTAAAATATTGGCCAAATTGCTAGCTACGAGATTGCAGCCCCTCATGACTAACCAGGTCCTCCCGGACCAGTCCGGTTTTATACCATCTAGGGCGACTACGCACAACACTAGGGCATTGTTCGCACTCTCCCACTACCTGACTCCTAGCACGAAGGCAGCAGCGGTTATGTTAGATGCTGCCAAAGCATTTGATTCCATAGAATGGTCGTATCTGCTGACAGTGCTACGGAGAATGGGCTTTCCCCCTATATTTTTACAGTGGGTTCGATTATTGTACACAAAGCCACTGGCTCGTGTTCGAGTCAATGGTTATATATCTGACACATACACACAGCACGAGGGACAAGGCAGGAATGCCCTCTGTCCCAGTTATTATTTGCACTGGCGCTTGAACCCTTAGCGTGTAAAGTTAGACAGGGGCATCACTACTCGGCTCTACAGTTTCCACAGAGACTCTTACAAATTTCCCTATATGCGGACGACGTGTTGCTTTATGTGCGTGACCCGTAGCAACACTTGGCGCCCTTCTTACGTGAGTATATTAAATTTGGGAGGCAGTCAGGTCTACAAATTAATTGGGCAAAATCTTTAATTATCCCGCTAACTGATACCACGCTCCCACACCCCACAGTATTCCCTTTGGAATGGCAAACGGACCCAGTAAGATACTTAGGGGTTTGGTACCATCGTGATCCAGAGATCGTCATTAGGACTAACTATGGTAGAGTGATATCCTCACTAGACGAAACAATTAGTCGCTGGACTCAATTGCCTTTATCTCTGGCAGATAGAATAGCCATAGTGAAAATGGTAATCTTACCAAAATTCCTCTACCGTTTCAATAATATTGCGATCCGCCCCGGCAGAGGTTTTTCGCACGTTGTCATTATTAGTGATTAAATTGATCTGGGCGGGTAAGCAGGCTCGTATAGAACTGCGAGCTTTAACTCTGCCATATTCCAGAGGCGGCTTCAGGGTGCCCGATTTTTTGCTCTATTACCTGTGTGCTCAAGCGCAATACGCTACCTACTGGTACCATCAGATTCCCTATTTAACACACACTGCTATAGAAGAAGGCAACGCTTTACCAATCCCCTTGACGGCGATCATCACACACCGAAGGCCGCCACTGCACTCCAAAGACATTAACACTATCGATGCTACAAATGCGGCATGGCACAAGTTAGGTAGTCTAGCACGTTAACTGCCCTTATATGCCCCTGCATTACCACTTCATCACCACCCTGATCTTTCTGTTACTGGTGAAGAAGTAGGCATGGGACTATTACAGCAGGTGGGGATTGACACCATGGGAGATCTTTATCAAGATGGGGTATTTAAAACATCACAGGATCTGACTTATGTTACGAACCAAAAACTGCTGTTTCGCTTCACATATCACAGACTTCAAGGGGCGATCAAGAAATTATATCCTGCTTAACCGGCGGAGCCCCCGCAATTGAACACGTTGCAACTGGTTATATCCTCCCCTAATAGCACACATTTAGTATTGCGGCTATACAATATGGCACAAGAAGAAATTGCCAATACCACAAACAGAGCGCTAGCAAGATGGAATGAAGTGCTGGATATTTCGCTTATGGATGCAAAATGGCAGACAGCCTGCTCCTTCACTGAAATGTTGACGCCAAATGGTAATTTGAGGATACTGCATTTCAAGTACCTACATCAAACTTATTATACCCCAGCTAGGCTTTATAAATATGGATACGTCAGGATGTAGGTTGTAAACGTTGTGTAATTGACATGGCTGACTTTGTGCATCTTGCATGGTACTGTCCAAATGCGTGGGAATATTGGGCAAAAGTTTCTAAACTATTGGGGGAAGATGGTCGATATTGAAATCGAATGTACTGTACACACCTGCTTACTGGGGCTTCTGAGAAATGTACGTGCAACTAAACGTACGTTTCGTATGGTTGCTTTGCTCCTTGACAAACGCAGGGTTTCGCTGTTTTGGGATAGCAAAGATACACCTCAAGTTAAACAATGGCTCCGTGGCATGGCATACTGTCAAGACACATTAAAAACTTATGAAGAAGAACTCCCCATCGGATCACGGCCAAGAGACTACTGGAAATATTTAACTGCATATTTCCTTACAAATCCAATTACTTAAATGTATTCACTGAATGTGTCCATCAACTTGTTTTTGCAATGTGTGGCAATCTGTAGGTTCTCTGTTGGTGTATACTTATTATACCTGGATGACGGATGCTGTAGTGCAAAGGTCCGTAACCTTGATTGCTATTGATATGTTCTGTCTTTGAAAATGTCAATAAAAGTATAAAAGAAATATATGAGACTTTGCCTTTGAATGTATTAATTCCAAAAAGTGCCCTCCAGTACGGGGTTGTAGATCATATAATATCTCTGGGAGGCCTTTAGATGGCCGATCGAATATCACTATATCGTCTGCATAAAACAATCAGGGCAATTGTTGGCCTCTTACCATTGGAACATCTCCATTCACAATTGAAAAGGCATGTGGCAGATCATAAACATAGAGGGAAAATAATAGCGGGGCAATAAGCATCTCTGTTTTAACCCATTATTCATTGGGATTTTTTTTGTTGAAAATCTGTTTTATTTTCGGGTTAAGAATAGAACACAGGTCCAGATGTACACAGCGTCAGGCCTACAACCCTATTTAGGGACGGACGCGTTTTGCAGAAGTGCCTCTATGAATATAAAGAAGCAGTAGCAAGGTAATTTGAACACAGCGGGTCGCCTACAACCCTTGTTGAGCCGGCTGCGTGATACATTATATATAGCAATATTGGTCTATTGTGGGATTTCGCAAGACCCTTTTAAGAACAGCAACATTAGAACACGGGAAAGAGGCCCAGAGAAGGTGAACGGTGAGGAGTGGACAGGAAGGTGTCGAAAAGAGAAGGAGTACTAGTAAAGACAGTAAAAGGAAAGATCGTGTGGGCGGACGGGGGGAAGGGTTCAACGGCGCTTATTAGTGAAAGTCCTATTACTCATTAAAGGAGGTTACGCGTAAAATTGATCTGGCTGCAGAAGCAGTCTGTTGGGAGCAGGCGGGAGTATAGCATCTTCGAAGAGTCATAGCACCCTAAGCTTGGAGGTTACTTAATTAGGGGTTGCAAAACAGCTGTGAAGCGGGTGTCACGTGATTGCAGTCGCGCTGAAAGAGTTCCATTGTTATGACATGCCATAAGCGCACATACCAAGCTGCAATTGGGGGGGGTCTCCGCTTTCTTCCAATATAACACTATAAGTTGCTTAGCAGCTCCAAGCATGTGAAGTGCTATAATCCAATCGCTGCGGGTGAGTGCCTTTAGGCAGGCAGGCTTGATGCCCAAAAGGATTGTGAATTCAGGCAGGGGGAACCCCAATACCCTTTTAATATGACTAAGGACTTCCTTCCAGAACAGGGTCAGGAGTGGATAAGCCCACCAAATGTTAGGTTAGGTTATATCCATTTGTAGCGCGCTCGGATACTGGTGAGTGTCCCGGCGCAGTGCCAGAGGGGAACAAGGAGGAACTAACAAAGAAGTGAGTCTTGAGTTTCCTTTTGAACACAGCAGGGTCCTGAATGGACCGCAAAGCAAGCGGGAGGGCATTCCAGGCTACACTTGCCTTCACCACAAAAGAGCTATGACCCACCCTCTGGAGTTTAAAGCGCGGAACTCGAGCCAATCGCAAAGACATAGAGCGGAGCGCACGCGAAGGAAGGTAAAAGGAAAAGCGTCTCTGAAGATAATGTAAGTACTATCCGCCCCATACCTGCACTGTTACTTTGCTGCTTTTAAATTTACTCGTTTCTGCCGCTTTTTTAACCTACTCGTTTTTAAACAATTATTTCTTTTAATTGGATTGCCGCCTAGCGCGAGCTTTGTATTAACTTGGATCAACTTGCCTGCCTTCTCTGCCTGGGTCCACTGCACGCTGCACTTTAGAATAGCGTTTTTTGCACATTTAGACCAGCGTCGCCCTCAGCGCTCGGCCCCAGCGGTTCCCGGAAGTGAGGCGGGACCGCATTGCACCGGGGTTGGCGCTCTAGTCTCCTGCCTCGCCCGCCCCTACTTAACGCATCAATGCGCCGAGCGCGCAGCGGTCGCGCGCTGCGGGCGCGCCGTCTGCGCGCCAAAGGAGCGCCAAAGGAGCGCCAAAGGAGCGCCAAAGGAGCGCCAAAGGAGCGCCAAAGGAGCGCCAAAGGAGGGCCCGTCTGTGCCCGTCCGTGTCCCGGACGGGCCCAGGGCCGGGGCATCCCCTTACCTCCCTCGCTGCTCTCAGGCTGGCTCTCTGAGGTATTCTTCTGAGGAGCTGTGTGCCCTCAATACCTACAGCTGCGATGCCGCCAAACATTGGGAGGTACTAGAGTCTACGCATCGCCGATGCCCGGCATGTGGGTTCTGTTTTGCTAGCCGCCTATCTCCTGGTGGCACGACTAGGACAAACTTAGATACTATTAAAGTCGGCCTGATCAATGCTAGATCAATGGCCAGACACGCGGCCGACATATTTGAGCTGCTTGACGAGAAGGAGTTTGATCTCCTTTTCGTCACTGAAACTTGGCTTTCTGAGTCCTGTTTGCCAGTGGTCGAACTTGCTATACCACGTGGCTTCAGGATTGCCAGGATGGATCGACCAACGGGCAGGGGTGGCGGTTTGGCAGTAATTTACCGGGACCACTGGACAGTGGTGAGTGAACAGCCTGAATTACTTGGCGAGACAGAAATGTTACACTTCGCTGTGGTCCTCTCCCCTCATTTCACCTTGGGAGGTACTCTGCTTTACCGCCCCCCGGCTATGCGGGCTGTTTTGCTGGTAATATTGAGGAGGTCATTGTCCCCCGTGCCCTTAAATTCTCTCTATATCTTCTTCTGGGGGATTTTAATATTCATATGGATGCGTTGGACTTACCGGAAACGATCGGCTTGGCAGAAGTCTTCTCGTTGGCGCATCTTACACAATGGGTGAACTTCCCCACCCATGCGGCTGGCCATTGGTTAGATTTGGTCTGTTCTAACTTTGAGATCACTATGTTACCACCTAGGAGGGTCATTTGGTCGGACCACGCCTTAATTTTGTTTATCTGGCCCATAAAATCAAAAGGGCCGAAGGAACTACCTGTCTCTCAAGCTCATGCCCAGCGAATAAATTTGTCTACCTTTTCGGACTCCCTTCTGTCGAACCGGCCGACCCTGCCACTGAATCTTGATTCTGCGGTGGAATCATTCAACGCTTGGGTTGAACAAAGTGCCGTTCTACATACTAATAAGGGTGGTAGCAGGCGGTCGAGGTTGTCTCCCTCCAAACCCTGGTTCACCCATGCCCTTAGAGAGCTCAAATCAGGGTGCAAAAAGCTGGAGCGAGCCTGGCGCCTTGAATTCTGCCCGGAACTTAAGTGCAAGCTGCGGAGGGCGCAGAAGGTATATTATGCTGAAATCAAGGCTGCTAAAAGTAGCTACTTTTCAGGAAGGATTGAGAAGGCGGACAACAATGGCAGAGAAGTCTTTGCCATTGTTCAGAGCTTTCTCTCCCCTTGTGCCGCCTCCCCAGTTCCTCCGGCATCCGATCTGTGGTGTGAGGAACTGTCATGTTTCTTTGATAATAGGATCGCTAAAATTCAAGAGGAGCTTTTAAATTCCGGTGGTCCCCTTCAGCTTTCACCACCTATCATTGATCTGGGTGCGAAGCAACCTGTCAGCCAATTTTCCATCTTTGAGCCAGCCCAGCAAGCTGATGTGCTGGCCATTTTGGAGGCGCTAAAGTCTGGTTCACCCTCTGACCCGTGCCCTGCTAGGGTTCTGGGGGGAGCGGCTAGTCTGGTGTATCAGGAGGTTACCCAGGTTGTTAACCTGTCTCTGGCTTCTGCCTCAGTACCTCTCTGTTGGAAACAGGCGAAACTTCTTCCTTTGTTGAAGAAGCCCGGCCTAGACCCCCTGGCTACTTCCAGCTATCGCCCGATATCGTTGCTCCCGGCATTAGCGAAAGTGTGTGAAAAAGTTGTTTTTAGGAAACTAAATAGTTTTATTGAATCTTCTCATGCCCTGCACCCGGCTCAATCGGGGTTCAGGGCTGCTTTCAGCACTGAGACTGCTCTGGTGGAAGTCTCAGAAGCTATTAGGGAGTGTCTCGACGGAGGCGGCAGAGCGGTCCTGGTTTTGTTGGACTTATCTGCCGCCTTTGATACGGTACCCCATGCCCAGTTGTTGACAAGGCTGGCAGAGGTGGGGCTGTCGGGCGCGGTTCTGGCCTGGCTGTCTTCGTTTCTGTCTGAGCGGTCGCAGCAGGTATGGATGCCCCCATTTGCTTCATCACCTAAGAAGCTCACCACCGGGGTACCACAGGGCTCAACGCTAAGCCCTCTGCTGTTCAACGTCTATATGACTCCGTTGATCTATCTGGCTGAGCAGTGGGGAGCCAAAATAATGTCATACGCCGATGACACGCAGTTGCTGTTTACCTGGCCTAAGGACTGCTTAGACGCTCGGGCCGTCTGTTCCTGTCTGACCAATGTCTTCCGATGGCTTGTCTCAGCTCAGCTAAAATGCAATGAGGACAAGTCAGAGCTATTATTTTATGGCAATTTTCCGGCCAATTTTAGGGATCTTATTTGGCCAACTGATTCTGCATGTCCTAGCTATCACGGAGGCCCGGCCAAAAACCTGGGGGTCTGGTTTGGACAGGATCTTAAGTTTGAAGCTCACCTAAAAAAAACTTACTGCGACCTGTTTTGCGACCCTTAAGTCACTCAAGAGGTTCCTTCCACTTCTTCACAGGGAGGCGAAGGAGACTGTTTTGCGTGCTTTGATCCTGGCACGGCTCGACTATGCCAATGCTCTCTACAGTGGTCTCCCGAAATACCTTATAAATCGAATGCAGATCATTCAGAATGCGGCCGTGCGACTTCTGTTCCACCTTCCACGAAGAACTAGTGCACGTGCCCATCTTCGTGAGCTCCACTGGCTCCCAGTGGCACATCGCATTCTGTTCAAATCATTGGTTCTGGCCTTTCGGGCCTTGCATCACCAAGGCCCACAATATTTGCACAAGAGGTTTACCTTTTACACGCCTCACCGTGCTCTTCGATCGGCCAATCTCCGTCTGATGTCTATGCCCAAGGTCAGATATGCAAGACTGGGTGGGCAGTCAATTTCTGTCCAAACAGCACGGTCCTGGAATGCCTTGCCACTTTCTCTGAGAGCATCAACCACATTAGCGGGATTCAAGAAAGGGTTAAAAACCCATCTTTTTAATCTTAGTATGTAGTTCTCTGCTTCTTTCTTTCTGGATTTGGTCTGTTTAGTGCTTACATATCCCGCCAGGATACTCTGTAGTAGCAGAGCGCGTAATAAAATATTTTATAACATAACATAACATAAAGAGGACCATGCCCGTGGAGAGCGCGGTGGGCCAACACCAAAGATTTGAACTTGACCATGTCAACATCAGGCAACCAGTGAAGGGAGAGCAGCTGGAGAGCCACATTGTTCCTTGTCGTAATGCCCAATAGCAATCTGGCTGCCAAGTTTTGGACCACCTGAAGTTTTTAAATAGGTAGCCAGGGGCGCCAGCATAGAGGGCATTGGCGTAATCCAAGGGTGATAGGATCAGAGCACATGTGACAGTTTCTCTTGCTGCTTGTGGGAGGAGTGGAACGAAATTCCTCAGAGTCTTGAGGAGGACGAAACAGCATCCGGCCAGTTTCTTAGCATGTGTCAAAAAAGAGAGACTCTCATCGAACCACACTCCTAGGTTTTTCGCAGGCTGTCCCGAAGAGAGGGTTAGAGGAGAGTCAGGAGGCCACCGCTGCTCACTAAAGTCAGCTGGAAACTTGCCATAGAGCAAAATCTCGGATTTTTGTTCATTGAACTTGAGTTGTGCATTTAAAGATGGAAGCTAAGCACTGCTGCGCCGCTGAGACGGAATAAGATGTTTTGTCCCAGGTAAACAGCAACTGCATGTCGTCCACATAGGCCTGCACCTTAGCCCCGAGTTCCTCTGCCAGATATATCAATGGCGCGACAATTGTTAAAGATGAGCGGGATAAGGGAGGAGCCCTGCGGGACACCAGTGGTAACCAGGTGAGGGGAGGAGGAGCAAGGAGGGAGCCAAATCTGCTCGACCCGCTCCTCCCGGAAAGACCTAAGCCAACCCCAAACGGCTCCCGATACACCAATCTCTGCAAGACGAGCCAAGAGAAGAGCATGTGGAACCATATCGAACGCCGCCGAGAGGTCCAGCAAAATTAATGCTGCCCTCCCGCCGGCGTCGAGGGACTCCCCGATAGCCTCTACCACCTCTACTAAAACAGTCTCAGTACTGTGGGAGGCCCGGAACCCTGATTGAGCTGGGTGCAAAATTTCCTCGGACTCCACATATTCAGTGAGTTGTCTATTGACCACCATCTCACAGACCTTGGCAATAGCCGGGAGGAGGGAGATGGGCCGGTAATTCCCTGGATTGAGAGGATCCAGAGAAGATTTTTTAAGAAGAGGCAAGATCTTCGCCTGCTTCCACCCTGAGGAACCACCGCTGTCTGGAGAGACAGATTAACAATGCAGTTCACCTCTGTATGCACACTCTCTGCCACCGCTGCTAAAAGCCTGGCCGGGAAGGAGTCCGAGAGAGAGCCGGACTTGAGGCCCCTGGGGATTTTGAGAGATTCCAGGGGGTCGACTGCGCTATATGCTGACAGTGAACAGGTGGAAATGTGTATGAAATCCCCAGGTGCAGTCGAACGCCTCCAGCACAGAGGGGAAGAGGCAGGGAACATTGTGTGTAGTCGAACGGGTGTGTAATACCATTGTGTCATAATTTTGTACACACTTTCCCTCTGCAAGACACTATGGAGGATACTTAGGAAAGTCCTGACATAGGCGATTTCACTGTGTGGGTGTGATTCCACTGGACGGCGTCAGTTGCCATTGACGTTGGTATGGATAGGTAGGCAGTACCGTGGGATGTTGTAGGATCTGATACGTCCGAGAGATAAGGCCCTTCGACTTGTCAAAGAAGCAGACCAGCCGCTCAAAGGGGGTGAATGGACGGGTGGCTGCCAGTTGCATCTCCAACGAGGAGACCCAGTGCCGCAGTTGCGCATATTGCAGTCCCGCTCCCAGTGGGAGGTGAAATTCCTCCCTGCACTGAGCAAATGTCTTACGTGTTCCCCCTTCATATAGATTGGATCAGTCTGCATCCCTCCTGCAACCATTTAGCAAAGGCTTGTGAGCGGTAAGCCGGAGGAAATAATGGATTACCTACAATGAGAGTGTGGAGGGAGGTGAAGGTCGTGAGACACCTACGCACATCCACCTTGTCCCAGATATCCAGGACCGTTTTAGTGGGCACAGCCATACAGGCGGTCCTGGAGCGTGCAGTATGGTGGCGCCACGTAAGATCCCAGATGGTATGCCCAGTTACCATCCTGTCCATATGGAGCCAGACCTTTTCACTTTCAGTGGTTGTCCACTCCGAGACAAAGCGAAGATGAGAGGCCCAATAATAGACCAGAAGGTTGGGACAGGCCAGCCCTCCTCTGTCTTGCGGTTACATGAGAATCGTGGTCTACGCCCGCCCCATATGAATGTGGTAACGTCGCACTGAAGGCCCTGTATCTGGTGTTGCGGGATAGGGGTGGGAAGACACTGAAATAAATATAAAATTTTAGGGAGTTCGACATTTTGATGGCATTAATTCTGCCCAGCCATGACAGCGTCAGAGACTGCCACCCTCTCAAGTCTTCTAGCACAGTCCTCCTGCATTCCCGCCAGTTTACTTGGGTCCATGTGTCTAAGGAGGGAGTCAGCTTAAGTCCGAGATACCGGATGTGATCGGTGGCCCATTGATATGGAACAAGCTTTTCCAAGATTGGTATCTCCCCCTTAGGGATTGTGAGGTTTAGGGCCCAGGATTTGCCATGATTGATTTTGAGGCCCGAGGCCCGTTCAAAAGTCTGCAGCATGGAATGAAGTGCCAGGAGGGATATGTGCGGGCGCGATAGTGTGAGGATGAGATAGTCTGCGAAGAGCTCTACCTTGTTCAGCCGACCTCCAAGAGAGGCCATGTATGTCGGCCTTCTGCCTAATCATCTCAACTAGGGGTTCTACTACAAGGGCAAACAGCAGAGGTGACAGAGGGCAGCCCTGCAGAGTACCCCTATAAATGGAGAAGGGCTCTGTAAGTTGCCCTTTGACCCGTACCCTGGCCTGTGGGGAGAGGTATGGGGCCATGATCATTGAAACCATGTTCCAGCCTAGTCCGACTCTTTGCAACACCGCCCAGAGGAAACTCCAGTCCACCCGGTCGAGCGCATTCTCCGCGTCAAGCGACAGAAGACAGGCCGGTATGTTTCAGTGGTGGGCTTTCCCGCCAAGTGTGCGATTCTACGCATATTGTCCGCCCCCTGACGGTTGTGGATGAAGCCAACTAGGTCTGGCTCCACAAGACCAGGCATGTGGGGTTCTAGACGTTTTGCAAGCATCTTGGTGTAGATTTTAAGGTCAGTGTTCAACAAAGCTATGGGACGGTAGGAGGCACATAATGTGGGGTCTTTCCCCAGTTTGGGTATAGGGCTATTTCTGCCATACCCATGGAGGGCGTCAGCCCATCCGTGTCCGAGAAGAGTGCTTGGTGGATAAATGTTAATGTTTAGTCAATTGACGCTGTATTAAGTAGTGGTAACCTACTTTTTCCACTTTGAGCACCATTCATACGTTATTTGCATTTACGTTTACTTATACACGCTGTGCGCTCCAATATAACTGTTACCAGCTTAGAAAAAAATGTGTCCGAGAAGGAATTATACAGGTCGCAAGAGGTGGGGCTGGAGCTGCACCTGAAACATGCGGTAAAAGGTCAGTGGCAGGCCATCCGGGCCCAGTGTCTTTCCAAGAGGATGGTCTTTTAGCGCTGCCGTCAGCTCCTACGCAGTGAGAGGACCCTCTAGATGAGGTTACAAGTTCAACAACTTCTTTGAGGCTGAACTCACAGCAAAGAGGACTGGTAACTACAGACCTCTGTTGTATTCCTGTAGCTATAACAAAAGTCTTACACCCAATTTGCTCCACCCCTTATCCTTCTTCTTGAGGTCACAGCACTTCATATCTATTTGAGCAGGCAACATTTGGTAAAATACAATGGAGGTATTCTTCATTACTCTTGTGTTATCTATTTGTCGAATAACACAAGCAGCCTTGGGCGAAGTAGTTTGTTTGGTGATTGAAACAGTTCTCGCTTTTTTCCAGCAAGCAAACATTATTGCGAGTTTTTTTGGTCTTGTGGGTGAAATTTTAACCGAGCATCTGTCCCTGAGCATGGATTTCTCCTCTTCAATCAAATTGTCAATTTCTTTAAAAAGTGCAATTTTCGGGCTGCATGCTTAATTCCTCTTTCTTTTGTTTAGGGTGCCATTTGGGCTAGAGGTTGCCTTCCTTTTACACATAACAGCAAGTTATGTTAAGCGGATTCCTAGTTGGTATTAACTAAGAGGGAACAATCACAAGGATACAAATAAATAAACAGTACCTTGCAGTGTTAGTAATGTAGTTAGAGACATGTGCAGTAGCACCCAGTCCCAAAAAACCAAAGCCATGAGAGTAGGCCTAGCCCGGCCTCCTTAGGGTGCAGGAAAGGCCCGGACACGTCCCATGCAGGAGTGCAATCGGCTGTACAGCACTTGGGTGCTGTTACCCCCTTCCTTCTCTTTGCAGGGGCTTGAAATCCCGCTTTCAGAGCCGTGCCGACGTATACTTGAACTGATTTATCCACCCACTGATGGATTTTCACAATCACCTACAATACCAAACATACACACTTAAAAGCTAGTTGCTTTGTTTATGCCTGTTGCAAATTGCCCTCCAATTTCTCCAATTATTATGATACTTCCTTAGGATGTTTAAAATAACATGCAAAGCCGTCATTTGTCTTTAACCTTGTATAAGGCAAAAGGGACCTATCAGTTCCTTTGTGAGTAAGACTATTGTCCTTGATGCCAATGAAGCATCCGTCTAAAGTGTGCACCAACTGCGGATGCAGGTATGCAGTTGTTAGGACATTTTTGCAGCACAATTTTGCAAGAATTCATGTTTGTGACTGTTTACTCATCAGAGCTGGTGGATTTGATACTAACATTCCTCATACCTTTAAAATAGCATAATTTAAAGAAAATGTGTTCGCACCATGAATTTAGTTAAGAAGTGTATATATCTTGGGAGTCATTTAGTATTGCTTCCTGAGGCAAGTGATACATGCAATATTTACATCTGAATATTTAAGGTTTCTTTTCCTGGGTTAACAATTAAACAAATGCCTCAACGTCAATAAAAATAAAAAATTTAAAACAGTCACTATTTCACCCTACACATAACGGAAGCCCCGGGACACAGCAATTTCTATAAATGTCAGCCCAGAGCTCCAAAGGAAAGACTGGGTACTTACATGTAAAAAAAAAAAAAATAGCAGACCTGTAGAGGCATCTGGGGGATAAAAGCAGCCCTGTTGAGGCATTCGGGGAACCATTGGACACACAAAATGTGTCTGCAATAGACCACACGCAGCACAACAGGAGCACCAAACCCACACTATTGAAAATGTCTGGAGTTAGCCAATAGCAGCACAATGGGAGCGGTCAGGAGCATTACAATTTTAGTGCCATGCCCAAACATGTGATATGGGTGTTGCATTGAGATGTTGTCATTGTGACCGTACTAGAAAATATGATGCCTCAGAGGGAACAACTACTTTTTGACTGGTCACAAACGAAAAAATATATAAGAAAACGTTAAGCATTTACAGAATGCAGTGGGCTTGCCTAAAGACCATTCTCTCCATTTTATTTTGTGCACTGTGTTGACATTAGCTCTACCACGCAGTTTAAGCTGCCTATAGCAAGGCCTAAACACAGGGTTTGTCCTAGACTCTGATTCATCCTGGATTCAAGAGGCTTAAATACCTGCAATTCTCTCAAATTCCATAGGCAGAGTCTTGGATCAAAACCAAATGCTTTGGATTTGTGCTGGATCAATGTCTAACTTCATCCTATCACAATGAGGAAAGATTTAGTCAAGCAAACAAATAATGAGCGCAACATTAATTTTGATGAACTCCGATTTCCCATTCAAATGCGAAGGAAAATCATTTTAGCACAAGGCCTGACCTTTGAATTAGGCAAAATGCAAATCATCAAAAGTCATCAAGGTACACAACTAATACGTTCAGCTGTTTTTTGGGGCTTTGTGGGGTATGGCAGGTCATCACAAGGCCATACATTAAAAAGAATATCTATTTAAAAAACGAAGTTACACAAAACAACCCTTCCCAGTCCAAACTAGTAACATGCGGACATATCTGGTGTGCAGTAGACGGTCTAGTGTGGACATAGTATACAGCCTGCAGCAGCTGGCAAGTTCATGTACCTCAAGCAGAAAGTCAAATTAAGGACTATATTTAATATTAAAAAGAAAATGCTAGTTTTTTCCTGTGGAACTATACCTACTCATGAAGGGCTTAAAAACTAGAACATTTAGGGCAGGGTTCCTGCTGAATTCTACTAAAGTCTGTGGCCTTGATTATCATGCTAATACCAGCATGTCCTACATAGTTAACTAGCTATATCTGGAATCGATCACAAATATTTACTTCTCTTTTTGTATATTGTAAAAAGTGCACATCGCCCCACCAAGCAGTTTACTGACTCACAGTCCTTTTGAGAATGAAGTCCTCTTCCTCCTCTCCTGTTCACCTCACAAGCTATTTGAAAAACTATGTTCACTAATCCGCACTGTGAGACCAGACATGCCCAGAGCAAAAGATCTGTTTTTCAAGTTATGAATGCTTTGTTGCAATTGGACTGCAATTAGGTTGAAGCTTTGACTCAATCCAGATTACAAGTACCAGACATACTAATTTGCAGCTTTTTCATGTCTCTTCTTGAAATAATAGTTCAAAAGTAATATGTTGTCCACTGGACACATTTCACGTTTAGTGCTTAGGATTTTTAAGAAGGAAAATGATTTAGACTAATCCTTAACCATGGTACGTGATGTATCCTGGTATTTGGATCAATGGAGAGTATTTCAAATGTAGCAACCAGGAGTCCAACAGGAAGAGGGATTGTTATAGGATGGTGTCGAATTACAGTTCAGTGTTTATTCATTATAGTACACCCCTCCCTGCCCGCGGAGGAAGGAGTACAGGAGGATGGGTGAATGAGAACTTAAAGACAAGAACTCTTAGAGATCTCTTTCAAGTTTTCTCAATTCTGTTTTTGGCTTTTTAATATATATGACAGCAGGAAAAAACAAGAATTGGCATAGCCAATAAGTCTCGCCTTTGGGACCTTATAAGTGTTTAGTTATGCAGCACATTATAAACAGGCTATGCGCCATGGGTGGGACAAAGGGATGCGAGATGCTGGATAGCCTAAAATAAATCAAGCCAGCAAACAGAAAGCAAATCAACTGTGAATTACAAAACATCAAACCAACTGTAAGTAATGGGCAAAATGCATTCCCAAGGAGGTTTTTAGAATTCACCCAAAAGTTCTTCACAAAGCAGACAACCCAGCTTTTCCATCCCACTTAAAGTCATGTGTATATGTTTGTGTGCATGTGTATATACTGTATGTGTGAGCATACCAGTGTGATATGTGGGTGTTTGTGTCTATATGTGTGCTTGTGTTAGTATGTTGCATAAGTGTTTGAGTAGGTGCATGTATTTGTGTCTCTATGTATCTGAGTGTAGGGGTATGTGCTTTGTACGAGTCCGGAGCCTGTTTGTGCATTTGTGCAACCGTGTCTGTGTGTGCGTGTACAGGCCTACATGTGTGTGCGCATACGTCAGTGTGTGTATATCTATGTAAGCGTATTTGGCCAGACTGGGATGTAAGTGGGTATGTGTGTGCACGAGTAAATGGCCAGAATGGGATGTAAGTGGGTATCTGTGTGCATGTGTATATGACTGGACTGGGATGTAAGTGGGTATATGTGTCCATGTGTATAGGGCTGGACTAGGATGTAAGTGGGTGTGTGTGCACACGTGTATATGGCCGGACTGGGACATTACATTGTAAGGTGCAGAGAGGGCAATGCGTGTGGACAGCTGTCTTACTGGAAGATTAGCACCCCGAAGGATATCCCTACAAAAGATACTGTAATCCGTTCTCTCTCCTTCTCCGTCCACGCTAGCCTCAACTGCACACGGCGAGTTTCGGCTGCATTCATTTTTTTTTTTTAAATGTGCATCCATTCTTTGTAATAACATCACAGTACGCTCAACACAGCACTTTTATGGCTTCTACATGCTGCACATAAGAGGCAACAACGACGATATGGACCTTGGCTGGATGGAAGAAAAAAGGCCTCACCAATATTCTAATTTGTAAATTGTGACATGCAAAATGAAGCCATGTATCTGAAGCAAGCGTTTCACTCGCGGAACCATCCTTCTCTCTTTGTGTGGAATGAGGTTGGATTATTGACTCCGGTGTGGGCGAGTATTGGGGTGATCTTTCTAATGCACATTTTGGCACGTAAATGATATGGAACTCTGCAGAGCCCGCATTTGCTTTAGGTTGTTTGCATAACATTGGTGCGTAGATTATTATTGAGAGCCAGGGGCAGGATAACATATATGACGATTACCAATTTGTACGCAAACGTATTTATTGGTATGTCAGTCAGACAAAGATCTTTGAACAAGGAAATTTCTCTGCCCTCACAAAGAAAACATCAAGGGTGAGAGGTTATGTGCGCCTAAAACACAACAGCAAGCAAATAACAAGCCCACACAAAACAACAAGCGAGGCCGCTAAAGTGGAAGCGACCGCGCTGTGTTTAATTAGTAACCTGATCCACGACGCAACAAGGAATGCAGCTGCCACCCTGCGCACCGCTGCTCGCTCTCGAGAGCAAAACGCTGTGGGTGTGAACCTTTGGAGAAGAGGATGGACATGCACCCGCCTTTGGCCATTAGCGTGCTTTGGTTATTGAAAGACACACGTAAAGGCCAATCCAATGTGAGGGAGGAGTCAGACCCACTCAGAGAAGTTTAGAGTGCTCACAAGAAGCCTCCCATAGAGAAGCGCATAAGCGCTGCGCTAGGCTAGACCTATAAAGAAAATACAAAAGCGGTGTGCAGTGAAAAGGTCTCTACAACGTCCGAAGTAGGTCAGCTCAACGATAATGAAAAAAGTTGAAATATGTACAGGCATCGGTACCCTGATCAGGATAATTAAAATGTAGTAGAATGAAAATACTATAGGATGTAGATCACAAGCTGAGCTACAACAATATACAATAAATAAAGATGCTTAAAGCATAGAGGCTTGATTCAACAAGTATTGTACCGGTTCCAATTACTCACCCATGGCACGTTTTAATGACGAAGCAAAATATTATTTTCATGAAAAAAGCTAACAATTAGTTTATGAGGAGGATTCAATTGGGCACTATAAAAACCCAACAGCACTAACGAATCCAATAGATGATGCTAAACCTAAACAGTATAAACTGCTGCTGTGGTAATATAATTATCAGATACAATTATCAAATACGGCAGAAAGTCTGAGCAACAAACAAAAATATAAGAAAGCTATAGTCCCGAAATACTGTGTAGAATGCTTTAGTTGTTGCATGTTTTAACCATCTCAAATTTGCATGTGGAAGCCTCTTCCAGTGTTCGTAAAAGATGGTTATTTAACTGCAATATTGTATAACATCCCTGACTTACAATGAAAAATCACGCTTCCATAGTAACCAGAGAAGGATATGAAAAAAATGTATATTACGTAACGGAACAAAGCTTAAACAACAGATGCAAAAATATATATATATATATATATATATATATATATATATATATATATATATATATATATATATATATATATATATATATATATATATATATACATATATATATATATATATATATATATATATACATATATATATACATATACACACACACACACACACACACACACACACACACACAGTGGCAGTGTCCCTACCGCTTTTACTGAAGCGCTACCGGCGTATTGGTGAATACTACTCGTATGCTGACTTAGCGCGTGAGCTCTTTTAAAATCTTAAATATTCTTTTACCTCACTTGGCACTGTGGTGAGCCATCGCGTGCAAGCTACTTTGCACTGTTTGTTTGTTTTGGCACGACTGCGGACATTTGCTAACCGTATCAACCTGCATTTGCTCGGCTGAGCTCTTCAAGGCAGACAAGCAGTTGCCGCTACCTAGCAACGGAGTGCTGGACTCGCCCCTCCCTCCCGCCTCGTTCTGACGCCGGTGACTAGCACCGTTCGAGCAGAGGGCGTGGAGGGTCCGAGCCAGACACTTCCGGCAGATACTTGCAGCGCTCTAGTTGTTGGGACGCTGGGGGGGGATATAAGGCGGATGTGTTGTAGGCAGCGCAGTGGACGAGCGCAGCGGGCGCGACGAAGGCGCGCCGAAGTTGCGCCTAAGTTAAGCCCGTCTGCGCCCGTCCGCGGCCGGGCGCGGGCCAGGGCCAGTCCCCCTGCCCCTCCACTAGACCATGTCAGCTGGAGTCGAGAGGATTTACTTCTCCTCCGCAGTGAGCATTTTTGTCCTTGCTCACACAGCATGGAGGCAGAAAACAACGTAGGCTGCAGTTACTGCAGCTACACCTTTTGCAAAGGGGACGCCAAAAGCAGTAAGCAACACAACGCAACTACGCAACACAAGCTGGTATGTGGCCTGCTGAATGTTCGTTCCCTACGCAAGCACCGTCTTGAAATGCATGACCTTCTTAGTGAGAAGCAGTGGGACCTGCTCTTTCTTACGGAAACATGGCTAGATCAGGACTCCATGCCGGAGATCATTGAAGCCATCCCAGAGGGCTACTCCCTGCAGAGATTAGACAGAACACTAGGCAGAGGGGGTGGCATAGCCATAGTCGCTAAACAGGACTATCAATGTCAGCTAGAACGTATCACAATTGAGGATAGTGAGGCCGATGCCTTCTCTATCTCGATAAACGGCAATTTTACCTTGAAGGGTTGATCTATCGCCCGCCTGGCTCTACAGCCACATTTATCAAGAAGTTAGTAGAAGGCGTCACAGAGGCCGCACTAAGAGCTGACAAATATCTAGTCCTGGGTGACCTAAACCTACACCTAGACAGCCCAACGGACAAGGTGGCGAGGGATTTCTGTCAAGTAATGGCAGGATTGCAGTTTGAGCAGAAAGTAAAGCACCCCACCCACCAACTGGGTCACCTACTTGACCCGATTTTCGCAAATTGGGACCAAATGGAAGCTCAGAATCCGGTCCCCATCCCTTGGTCGGACCACCATCTTATCCCATTCACCATTGAGCTGCTGGGAGCACGACCGACTGAACCCCCTGCTGATAAACACCCTAGGCGGAGGTGGGCGGCGTTCTCTCAAGCTAAATTCAATCAGGCGATAACTGCGAAGGGACACCCTGGGGGTGAGGGGGTAGAAGAAATCAATTCCAATCTAGCCCAGCGTATCACGGAAGCACTGGACTTGGTGGCCCCACTCGGCGTGGCAAAAGTGGGGGGCCGAGTTCTGAGATCGGCTCCATGGTACAATGAGGACATGCGGGTGGCCAAAGCAGCGTGTAAACGTGCTGAAAGGCAATGGAGGATTGCCTACTCGACCCACGCTAAAGCAGAGTATATTGGCCATAGGCGCAGCTACCATAAACTGATAAGAAAGGCCAAAACATCATATTTCTGCAATAAGATTGAAGAAGCAGAACACTCCACTAAGGAGCTCTTCACAATCTATAAATCAATTGCGGTAGGGAAGCCTACTGTGGTGCCCAAGAAACTTTGCACAACGGAGGGTTGTGACCGTATTGCGGAGTTTTTTGCAAATAAGGTTACTAATATCTACAGCTCCTTCCCTCAGCAGGTAATAGTCCCCAATAGTCCTATGCACTTGGAGACCACTAAAATCAAAGGGGAACAGCGATTAACCACCTTTGTCACCCCTCCGACTGAGGAACTTCTCCGCATTTGCGGGTCGATAAAATCTGGCTCTCCAAGAGATCCGACTACTCCCAGTCGGTTGAAGGGTAGTCTACAAGTACTTGAACCCTATGTTCGCCACCTACTAGATGCCTCCTTCAAATCTCAGACTGTCCCCAATGCTTGGAAGCAAGCAGTTGTACTCCCCCTGCAGAAAAAAGCTAATGTCAGCTTTGAAAAACTTGACAATCTTCGCCCAATATCCCTTCTGCCTTATATGGCGAAAGTGGCAGAAGAAATAGCCAACCTACAACTCATGCATTTTGTGGAAGAGGCATCGCTACTCCACGATTCGCAATTTGGCTTCCGCCCCCGTCATTCGACGGAATCTGCGCTTCTCATGGCGGTCGAAGCGCTACGACAGGGTGTGGATGAGGGCCAAACCATGGCTCTGATCTTACTCGATCTAAGCGCGGCATTCGACACTGTAGCACATTCCATCTTGCTACAGTGTCTGAATGAAGGAGGGGTCACAGGAGAAGCGCTTGGCTGGATCGGGTCTTTCCTGTCGGACAGATGTTTTCAGGTCCGATTAGGTGACTGTTACTCAAAGGAGATGGAGTTCGGCCAGGGCGTGCCTCAGGGCTCGTCCCTGAGCCCAACCTTATTTAATATCTATGTCTCCCCCTTAGCAGCCATTGTGGAGGGACACGGTCTACGCCTGGTGTCTTATGCCGATGACACGCAGCTGATCATCTCCCTATCGCGTGCACCCGGCCTCGCAGCGGACATCTTCAGGGATTGCATGCAAGACCTGGCAACCTGGATGTCCGCAAACTGTTTAAAGCTGAACGGCAGCAAGACCGAGGTGCTCGTGGTAGGGGGAGGGCCGTCTGCTTGGTCATCGGCATGGTGGCCGCCCTGCCTGGGTGAAGTCCCCGTCCCCTGCCGGGAGGCCAGGAACCTTGGTGTGTGGCTGGATATGGATCTTGCCTATAGTCCCCAGGTCAGCCGGGTGACGGGGGTGTGTTTTGGTGTTCTAAGAGCCTTATGGAAAGTACTAGACCTACTCCCTATTGCTGCTCGAAGGACGCTGGTGCACGCCCTGGTCACCTCGCGTCTTGACTATGGGAACCTGCTATATCTGGGGGCCACGGGTAGGGTCATGGGTCGCCTGCAAGTGCTCCAAAATGCCGCGGCGCGGCTTGTACTCAGGCTCCCAAGGAGGTCACCTTCTAAACCACCCCTCCAAACCCTCCACTGGCTCCCTGTGGAAAAGAGGGTAGAGTTTAAAGCCCTTTCCACATGTCACCGTATTCTGAGCGGTAAATCTCCTGTTCCGCTCCAGAGTCTGGTGACCTGTTACGAGCCCACACGCAATCTACGGTCCTCACAGACTGGACTACTAAAGGTTCCCAGAGTAAGGAAGGCGCGCATGGGAGGAAGATCTTTCAGATACCTCGTCCCCAGATGCTGGATTGCCCTGCCTTTAGAATTGCGATTAGAACCATCTGAAACCCTGTTTAGGAAGAAACTCAAAACCCACCTGTTCAGCAGGTAGCTTTCTGTGGGAGGGGAGGGCAGCCGCTCCACTTATCATAGCGCGGGGACACGCCAGTGGCGTAACCAGGCGCTCTACAAATGCCCAAAACAAACAATATATATATATATATATATATATATATATATATATATATATATATATATATATATATATATATATATATATATATATATATATAAGCTCCATCACCCTCAGCAGCCGCCGAAAAAGTGAAGAGGCCAACACAGGAGAACAGGTAGGAACAGCTTTTATTCCTCCACAGCAGGTAAGGAAACATTGAACACCTGCTGTCATAGCGAATGCATTTCGGCTTCTACTTTAGCCTTCATCAGCGCTGCAGGTGGTTTGAGTCAATCAGGGAGCGGCAAATGTATCTGACACAGTGTCACGCCCCTCCTGTTTTGACCTGCTTTGCTCCACCCCTTCAGCCCACTGGCACACGCAAATGTCTATTGGCGAGTCTTGTGTAGTGACTCGCATTCCCAGAGTGCATCATGCTTAATCACTGGAGAAACGTTGCGTGGGGATGGCAAAGCGTCATTTGTAAAAGCAATTGTTTCTCACTCCGCTGCATAAGAACACGCTGTGTATATATATATATATATATATATATATATATATATATATATATATATTACCTACTGGCGGTCGCCAGTAGGTAGTTATAGTTAGGACCTAGTTTCCATAGGAAATCCTCAACATTCTATTTGGATTAACTTTGGCCCTGGTGGATGAATCTTTGCGAATTTCTCAAAGAAGATGGCTCGGTCCGCTGCGCTCCTTCCCTGAAAGTTTGGGGGGGAATGGTGAAGTGGGGGCTGAGATAAAAGGGGGGTCCCAAAACGTGTTTTCTCCATGGTATTTTCCATAGGACGTTTAGACACGGCTACAGGTCGAACGGGTGAATGGATTTATAAGAAATTTGGCAAAACTGTAGAGTCCGGCTCGCAGATTACGCTTTTTTTGGAATGGTGTAAATCTGTTCAGTAGTTGCTGAGAAAATGAAAGTTAAAGTCAATTATATATCTATAAGCGCGCACGGGTGCGCGCACTCAAGCGGCTGCGCGCGAGCGGAATTTTTTTTTGCTGCGTGACGTCTGTTAACGTTCGATTTGAAGGAAATCAGGAAGTGTTGACCGCCATTTTGTCACTGCGAGTAAATATATTGTCATTTCAAAGCGTTGGAACATGGAAAGGGGAGAAGGTAGAGATTGTTTTGCTGCGTAGGTTCTCTCAGGGTGTGTAGTAAGGCCCTTAAAAGCGAAAATATATATATTTCTTTTTTTTTTTTAAAGTTGCGGGGTGCGCGCACTCGGGCGCGCACACCTATTTACAAGAGTGTGAAAATGGAGATAAATCAGAAGTTTGAGTGCTTTGATATAAGGTGGCTCTGAAAAGAGCCCTTGTGTTAATTGAGTTTTTTCTGCATTTATAAGTAAGTACCGATGCAGAGTCTGATGTTGCAGAGGAAGATTCTGTTTCCCTCATCCGTGAAATGAACACCATCTGTCCTATAGATGTCTTGCATGTGGTAACGCAAGTTGTTGTGGTAAATAGAACCCATGCTATAATCTCTGAGGAAAGCAGAAACAGATTTATTAACATGTCTCCCTGCTTTCTCAATTTGTGCACAATGTTGATTGGACCAATTCAATTTCTGTCTTTGGCATATATTGGAATATACCAAGGCAGTTCGAGGAAAAAGTGTCATCAATTGTCGAAAGGTGTCTTTTAGAAGCATTTCCAGACCTACCCCAGTCAATGTGCCTAGATCGTTCCCACCACAGTGCACAATTATAAGGTCTGGTCTGGGAGATGCATAAAAGTTTTCACCAATGGTATTAATTGGTGACATCTTAATCCTCTTTGCCCAATCCACGTTATCTGCACATTTGGTAAATCAAGGTTGGAAATTCGTCTGCTTGCTGCATATTTTCCACTCCAGTGAATATAGCTGGGTCCTAAAAGCCAAACCTTCATTTTCAAGGCAGATGCACTCGTACTCCGATGGGTTCTGGAAGTGGAATGGCAGTTAGAAGCTGAAAGTCAGGATAAAAAAATAGATGAAGCTTGGTGTGGTTGAAAAAGGAAAAATGATTGGTTGATTCTAATACGTGAAGATTGAAGACTACGTTGCATGTTAATGTTATGTAAAAGAAAAAGTAGTATTGGGTGTGAAAAAAATGACATGTAACAGAGCTGTGGATAGGCAGGTGTTTTTGGAGGGAAAACAGTGTTGTTAGTTTGCTGTAGAACGTTGTGATATGAACTTTTGGCGTGTGCCTTCAGCCAGGTGCAGAATGAGGTGTTACCATGGAAACAGCCAGAGATGGCAGTGGGTGATGGGTGACTTTTATGTGACATTGAAAATATTGTGAGGGACAACAAACTGAAATGTAAATTTGAATACAAAATTTTGCGGGAGGAAATATGATTGGCTGAAGAGACATATATGAGTCTGTATTGACTGGATATCTGTGCCATTGAATTTTGGTTGCAGTGATAGCAGCATAATTGAGACTTCCGTCAAACGAATATCTCCACCGGAGGACACCCCTAATAAAAAGGACATATATAAAGAAAATGCGGATTAGCCGCTGTATCGTGCTAGCAAATAAAAGAATATAAAAATCGTTAGGAAAAACAAAAGGAATCGAGTAAAATCAGTAGGCCACTGATGAGATCTCTTTTCAACCTCACTGAAATGGAAGCATTAGGAACAACCCCTCAGGAAATATGAAACTAGTGAGGAAAGCCGAACTCAACGCCATGATGGCTGCGAGACAGCTCGGCTCCACCGATCACCCCGCCAAATTAACGACAAACCCTAGGCAAATATTAGAAATATACAACACTATAGCAAAGTAACAGGTTAAAACGTTTTTATTTGAACAAAAATATATTAAACACCTATTTACATGGCAAAGGGCTGCAACAACAAACCCACAATGCATTTCGCCGTCTGCTTGACGCCGTTCCTGTCCCTCCTTCCCCAAAGTAGCAATGTTGGGCTGCTTTGGGCTACTTTCTAGTAGGTTTTTGGGCGTCAGAAAGTCTACAAAAGCCGTTGGCGGCGGCCTGGGGTGGAGAACCATTACGCGAATAGTCCGGAGGCGACACCACGCGCCAAGGCCTGTCCCCAGGATGAACCAAGGGACCCGTTCCTGGGGCCGTGGCAAAGAGCGGCCGGCCGGAGAAGGCATGGGCCCGACCCGGAATGTACTGGTCCTCCCATTCCCTTCTTCTCCCGGCGCCTCGCAGGCCACGGAGGGGGGGGGATGTCTTGCATATGCCTCCGACCCCCCCCCTCTTCTTCATCGGCTGGTCCGGCCAGAACAAATGTCAGCGAGACGCCATGGGGTGCACTGGAAGGGAGAGACGGCGCGGACGAGCCTCTCCCGCCTCCCCAGGTGGAGGCCCCTCAGCTGCACCCCCAACGCTCCACACACCCGGCAAAGGGTTCGTCCACTCTTGCAGTATAGGGACGGTCCACACACCCGGCAAAGGGTTCGTCCACTCTTGCAGTATAGGGACGGTCCACACACCCGGCAAAGGGTTCGTCCACTCTTGCAGTATAGAGACGCTCCACTCACCCAGCAGGGTCTCGTCCACTGTGGCGGTGCTACGACGCCTCACCCAGCAGGCTGGAGTCCGTCTGCTCATTTGACCCAGTGACTGCCGGTAGCTGCAGAACTCCTAAAAATGGCGGTCGACTTTGCAGGAATGGGCCTGGCGTGAAAAGATTGGCCTGGTCGCCTGTCAACCAGAAAATGGGCCCCTGTCCAGAGGCGTTCTCCTCAGCTTTGAAGATTCTACGAGAGTTGCGGAGGGCCCTCGACCTCCGCGGGCCCCCAACCGCCCCCGATGGGAAATGACTGCCATGATCGCCCGCAGAACGACCAAGACGTAGCCACAAGACGTCGGCGCCCTCATGCTGGCGCCAGCCTCAGTTTGAATGACCAAGAATCCTGCAGACTACTGATTTAATCAGTTCCGGTGGAACACCAGTATGACCCGGTAGGAAAGATTGTTGCCCCCTCCCTTTTCTTTGATTAATGGTTCATGTCACCGGTCCCTTCTGTTGCCCCTTAGTGGAACTTCTGGACAGCTGAAAGAGATTCTGGTCCAACCCCGAGTTGGGGGAGACATTTTGACTATACTTGGACCCGCCTGACCCCACCCAAAATGGCGCCGGTACAAACGAAACTCGCAATTCCCCGTTGTGTTCCGGATGCTCAGACTTGATATCATGAGATATGTATGCAGTTTTCGAAGCACATGGCGGGAGGGGATGAGTATTGTTTGAACATTCGGACAATGAATTGATATTAAGTTCTGACGCATCATTGATTACAGTATTATTGAAAGTTCGAATTTTTGACACTGATGATACTTGCCCACAATGAATTCTCGATATGATTTTATTTGCACTTATCGTACCTTGATGAAATAAAACTACCACCGTCTCAGTTATGTTTTCCTCAGATAAATATGTCCTCATGTACAGTTCCAGTCTGCTCCGTGGCTGGCCCACGTGGTTGCAGGCCTGCATTTGTACGTCAACATTTTTTTAAATAAAGATTTTGTGAAAAACAAATATAGTCGTAGCTCTTGGATTGGTAAGTTCGAATACATAGCCATTGTTTACTACCTACGTAAAATACAGGCGAAATAAAGCAAGTCGATTACTGAAAGGTTAAAAAGCAAAGTACCTAGAAATATTGTAAATGTGAATGGTCCAAGTTTGTTGCGTGTATTTTTTTTACTTTTGTGCAACATAAGGCAATCGATAAAGGCCCCGGTGTTCTGGTTTACTTTGTATGCCACATATCTCAGGGAAATTGTTTCAGATGCCCCTAAACCAGACCCGGTACCACTGTAGACCACCCCGCCTCCTCGAAGGAGAACACGAGTTCACCCCACTTTACACTGACTGCCCTTTTGTTTCGACACCCCCCCTACACAAGATCCGCAATACCACACGTGGGCAATCTATGCAATGTGCAGTCCATCAATGATTATTCCTCCCGCACTACCAGTCCCTCTGGGCTTAAAACGCCGAGATGGAAGGGACTGCACCCAGCGGAGATAGGTCGAATACGTGGCAAGTAAAAGCCTTTTGGGTTTATGCGCGCGGATGTGTTTTAAAACGCTGCCCCCACCCCTTCTTCTTCCCCTTCTTTCTGCAGGTCACATCGGAACATCGACTAAAGTATGGAGAAGACCTAAGCAACACGCCAGGGTTCCGGGGGGAAAATGATACATTAACCATGGGGACTGCCCCGAGGACATGATGAATATGGGTGATATGAATGCACGCGTGTATGACCGGATGTGTGTAACTCGACTGGACATACGTTGCACGCATTGACTCGATAAGAGATGTTTTCGTACGACTTGAGTGATGAACGAACGACCGATGGAATGGGGAAAAAGGGGGTCTGAGCATGGCACCTATACACGACGAACAATGCAACCAAGAATGACGTGCACCTACGAGTAGGTTCATACGGTAACTAAATAGGGGAAGGTTCAGGACTATTCATGGGTAAGGTTTACCAAAGTACCCTCTTCCTGGAAGACTAAGAAAATCATCAAATGTCTAAGATTTACCACCTCCCACTTACACCCTCATAGACGTGAAACTCGAAACTGCCCATTGTTCCCCCGACTGACACCCCCGTTGCCTCAGCCTGGATACCCATTCACTAATAACGATTCAAAGATTCCACCGTAAGTACTAGCCCGACCAGGTTAGTTCCCGAACAATCGACGAAAGTGTAAGTATTGGCAACAGAGGCCAACAGCAAAAGACAGCGAAACAAATTACATAGGATACTAAGGATGCGCAGCATGCAGGAGGAAATATCTTTGGCCAAGTACTGTTCTATGTGTTGTCTTGAGTTCTGTATATAATACATGTACCCCCCGCCTGAATTCATGTGTACGTAGTATATGGATTTACGTTGTCCCTCAGTCTATGTTTCTATATAACGTGACCCTACTGTTTCGTGTTGTGTGCGCATTAAATGGCCTATTATTGTACACGTTTCTCTCTCACTCTCTCTCTTTTTCTCTCTCTTCATGTTGTACGTGTAACGAATAGTTCATTTAAAATGCGGACGACTCTCTCTCTCTCTCTGAGAGTTCCCCTGTTCCCCCTTCCTTTGTGTGGTAACGTCGTGCCCCGCCGGCACGAGCCTAATTGGTTTTCGAACACAAAGGTGTTCGGCAAATTGACAGAAACCAAAACAAGTGTAATTTGCCATATTACTACCTCGCCTTTCTGTAAAATGATGGAACTTGAATTGGCTATGAAGGAAAGGACAGGTTAGACGACTGAAGTCCCCTAATCTGGCCTTCTTACAGGAGGACTATATGTCAGTGGCTTTCTGTTCTCAGCTCGTTAGAAACAATGCCCAGATTACCCCACCCCTCTGCACCCAAGTAGGGATGTCCAAAACGTCCCCGTTTTCTCCCGATTGGCCCCAGCTCCATAACACGAAGTATGACTGATGACCCCGATTAACTGTTGCCCCCCCCCCGAGAAAAGAATGTTTAGCCATTAGTAGTAAATCAGTAAAAAATATATAACAAATAATACATTTAAAAATTATCATTTACAAAACCTTCAAAATTCACTGAAAAACCATAGGTTTTACACACGTTATAGTTAGGAAGTAGCATTTAAAAAACCTATGAAATTCACTGAAAAAAACATAGGTTTTACACACGTTATAGTTAGGAAGTAGCATTTACAAAACCTATGAAATTCACTGAAAAAACCATAGGTTTGACACCAGTTGTAGTTAGGTGGAAATTTTACTGATATAAAACCAATGAAATTCCACGTTATAGTTAGTTGGACTCACTATAACTTGCGCGTGTAATGCACTGCTGATGACGTCACATATTACATATACACATATAACAACATCTTTCTGTTTGACGGGACACTGTACAATCAAAAAAGAGGTACTTCCATGGGTTCGTGCTTCTCCCCCAGCTATGCGAATCTTTTCGTAGGATGGTGGGAGAAGCACGAAGCCTGGAACGACTCAAATCGGCAGTGGACGGATAAGATACTTATGTGGACGAGGTATATCGACGACCTCTTTATAATTTGGCAGGGAGATCGCCAATCAGCAGAAGAGTACATTTCCCACCTAAATACTAATACGCTTAATTTAAAGTTTACTAGCACCATCAGCACCAACTGTATTAACTATTTAGATCTGGAGGTATTTGTACATAATAACATCTTAAACACCAGATTGTACAGAAAGCCCACTGCAGGGAATGCAGTCTTGCATGCTAAGTCATACCATCCCAAAAGCTTAATAAAAAATGTACCATATGGCGAATTCTTACGCCTTAAGAGAAATTGTTCTCTTACTCAAGACTATGCTCTTGCTGCTGCTGAGGCGAAAAACAGATTTGAGGAGAGGGGATACAATAGGAATATCCTGTCCCAGGCCAGTGTGAAAGCCTCTACAGCTAACAGGAGGGATCTCCTAGTTCCTAAATTAAAAACTGAGGCACCTGATGAGATCCGTATGATTACGGAATTCAATACAAAATCAGGCGAAATAACGAATATTTTTCGTAAACACTGGCATTTACTAACCTCTGACAGAATCCTCAAGGGAAATCTGCCGCCAAGACCGTTAATCACATACAAAAGATGTCCGTCTTTGGCGGATCATCTGGTCCACAGCCACTTTAAACCAGTGATTAAACCTGTCCAGATTTCGAAAGCGGTGGGGTTCTTCCCTTGTTTAAAATGCAAGGCATGCAAATTTAGTGAAAAAACATCTGAATACCCAAATCGCACAGGCGAGAACAAACCCAATTTGAAAATAAAACAGTTGCTGAATTGCAACTCGGAGTACACGGTGTACTGTCTAACCTGTCCGTGCAAACTACGATATATTGGTAGTACCATCAAACCCGCGAAACTCAGGGTCCTTGAACATATGCGGGCTATTACCAATAAGGACAAAGCGTATCCGGTAGCCCGCCACTTTGCCTCACACCATCAGAGCAAGTGGGAGAAATTAAGCTACTATTGCATGGATCAGGTCCCCAAATCAGAACGGGGAGGTGATAGGGAAAAAGCCCTACGCATCTTAGAATCAAAACACATCATTAATTTAAAAACGATAGCTCCCTGGGGTTTGAACAACAATGAAGAACTTTGGGTTCACTTGTGAGCATGATGGAGTCAGTAATGGGAAGGAAACCATAATCAAAGGATTAGAACTGAATAACAGCTGCACTTCCTTCCTTTTTTGACATCCAATGCCTTGTAATTTTGGGTTTGTACTGTTGATTTTGCACTGTTTAACTGAACGCCCATTCAGGGCGAAATAATACAAAGAGGATGACTTGGGGGGAAAAATTGGTTTTTTATTTTATAAAAAAAACACCCAAAATGTATCCCAATCCTAGTTACTGCACTAACTGAATGAATGTAAAAAAAGTATTGATTTATTGAAATAATGTTACTTGTTTTTAAATTGAGCACTATGCACTTTTTTACACGAATCACCATGATAGAGCAAGCAAAGCAATACTATTTGCACACTACAAAATGGCGACCACAATGCATTTAAAAAAATTAAAAAAAGATGTCCTTTGTTTATGTTGATGAAGCAGGTGGATAACCCAGGTCTTTAAAATGGTGATTCTTACCACACAGTAATGTTACACTGACGAAGCCTGTGAAGGCGAAACGCGTCTGTAAGGGGTCAGGGGGGTTTGGTGATTAAAAAATTTTGCAATTGGATACCAGCGTGCCGGCCTTTCTTTTTCGGGATACGAAAAGCGTGCAGCAATATATATATATATATATATATATATTGTGAGGTACATGCATTTGGGTCACATGCAATGTCAGGACTTGCGGAAGTAAAAAGTTTAGCAAAAAGAGCAACACAGGTTCGAAACTATGCAAGACTGTAAGCAGTCGCTCACAAAAAAATCTAAACTCCAGAGCCATGATGATACAAGGGAGTCATGAAAGTAATCAGGGTATTTCTCTTCAAAGGTAAGGGTAGGAGAGAATGTTTTATTAGCCACCAATTGATTTCAATTTTCTTTTGTGTTTGTTAGAGAGGATGTGGTACTGCCAGGACACACCTTTGAGGGCTAACCTATTTGCAGCAAGGTATTGGAAGGTACCAAATCATTTTTAAGCATCAATTCTTGGTCACATAGAGCTCCAGCTGAAAGCAAATAAAGTGAAGTTGTCAGTCGAGATCGACTTTTATTTGTCAATGACCAACAATATGTGTTGTTTACTTAACTGGTATATCATGTGTGCCTAAAAGCACTAGCACACCAACTGCAACTGGGCTAGTTGTAAATATGTTTGACAAAACATCTGCAGGACAAGAGCTAAACGTGGAACCTTCCGCACTATGCAAAGGAAAGGCTCGATTTCTCTTCCTAGCACTGGGCACATATCAGCTCGTCCACACGTACTGAAAAGAAGCTGGATCATATAACCGAGTCAACATTGAGTATATAAAACTTTACAGGAATAAAAATAAAAAAACAATGACGTTGCACCACTATTGCAGTGATTGACAGCCTGTTGAGAAATCAATGTCTAAGATTAGCTATTTTAGAAATACACCGGTTCATGTTGCCTAAAACAATGAACACATATCAAGACAATGATTAGATATCAAGACTGTGGACACGGGGGAACCCCAACATTGCTGTACACCACAAAATAATACCTCAACAACTCAACCATGGATTGATTAATCGGGAACAGTGTTAAACCTCAATTGTATGAGGCAAGTGTTCCCCAAGATAAGGCGCCCCTCAACATATTGAAATACAGTCACTGACAGACTCAATTCTAAAGTTCTAGCTCAGGAATAGAGGTTTTAAGGATTTATCACAAAAATTCAAAAAGGATTGCAATACTGACATCACAACTGCAAATGAAATCAATGCCATGAAGGTTCCCAGAATAGAGCATTACAGAATAATGCGCAAATCAGGAAAAATGTTAAGTTCCAAATGAGAAGCAAAATCACTTGCGAAACAGACAGCATCCCTACTAGCATCAGAAAGTCTTCTTTCTCAGCCACAAAATAACAGGTTTATATACAATTTCCTTGCATAGAATTTTTTTTTTTTGTAACTTTTTATTATATAAACAAAAAAAAGCAACACATCAAACATACATTCAAGGCAATACAGTAATAATACATCCATTAGGCCTGCGCTCAAGGAGGACGGGAGATATATGACAACAGGAGAAAAGATTTTTGAATACAGAGGAGGGAAGGGTGCCAAAGATAGAATTGCAGATGAACAGCACAATATACCACAGCTAGAAGGAGACTAGATCAGGTCGACTGGGAAGGACTAGGAATCGCAGTGAGTGGGGGCGTACAGATATCTCCACGGTATAAGTTCCACTGGTTCCAAATCTTGCCCCATTTTTTGGGTCTGCCTCTTGCCATATACACGGTCTTCTCTCTGAACATGCACCAGTCCAGATTCTCTTTCCAAGCAGTCACTGTAGGCGGCCTCGGGGACCCCCACAACTGTGCAATATCCCTCTTCGCAACCATGTTGGCAAGAGTCACCCACCGAAGCTGCGACACGTCATAATCATTCGGACCCCACACATTCAATAAACATTGTCGGGCTTCCGGCATCATCACAACACCCGTTACTTCATCCATCACCACATGTATAAGTTTCCAAAATCGCACCACCTCAGGGCATTCCCATATGATATGGAGATAGGTGCCAAGGAGACCACACCCACGCCTACACATGCTATCCGTGGAGTAGCCCATGTGGATCAAACGGGGACCGGTGACATAGATTCTGTGGAGGATCTTGAGTTGGACCAGACAGAGGCGGGCCGGAATCGCCACCTCCCTGGGAGAGGAGATCGCGGACTGCCAGTCCTCATCATCCAGTTCAATACCATCAGCAATCCAAGCTTCACGAAGGCGATCAAGCAGACTCGATCGGTCATTAATCATTTTCTTATAAAACAATGAGATAGTACTGTCTGGCACATAACCGTCTAGTATACGATCTTCGAGGGGGGAGGATTCCGGAATATCACTACCCGCTGGCAACACAGAGTGCAGAGCATGGCGTACCTGGACATAACAAAATTTTTCCCTGTCACTCAGCTTACACTCTACTTGCAGATCCGAGAAGGTCTTCACCTCTCCTTTAACCCAGAGATCACGCACTTTACTAATACCGATCATGTCCCACTTATCAAATCCCTTCGTCTTCCATAGGCTACCCAATTTCGCAGAGGCATAGAGTGGAGTTGCACCAGTTAGTTTATCACTCCAGCCCATAGCCGCCGTTGCGCTATGCCATACCCGCACGGCTGTAGCGGTAGGTCCCGGGAGTTGTGAACGCGAGGGCCCCGAATAAAGCGTCCTGTAATAATCACTACCTGGAAGCAGCCACTTATCCATTTCAAATGCTGGATTCAACGCCGGGCCATACATCCTGTGGTTGATGGCAGCAAGGTGGGAGGCCCAATAATACCTACGAATATCCGGGAGCGCTATACCGCCATCATACCAGGGAAGTGTCAATTTTGGAAGAGCGATGCGTGAACGTCCGTCCCATATTAATTGCCTCTGCAACGATTCTACTTCCCGAAAATATTTCGACGGGATGACATCCAAACTATTCTGAAGTGCGTATAGGAACCGCGGTAAGGACATCATTTAAAAAAGGGCCGCACGCCCTAGAGGAGATAACGGTAATTTAAGCTAACGTGCTACGTCGGATCGCAACCTTTGGAGTGGGGGGGGAGTAAATTGCGTTCATAGCGAACCGCCGGATCCAACGAGATAAACACACCCAAGTACTTGAAGCCAGACTGCGACAACTGGATGGGACAGCCCGCGGCAAATGGGGGACATCACCCGCAAGTACATAAATGTAGGATTTCGACCAATTAATGATAAGGCCCGAGTTCTTCCGGAAGGAGTTAAGGACGTCAAACAATACGTTGAGCGATTTTTGTGGAGATGTAAGGTACAATAAAATATCATCCGCGTACAAGGAAATGCGATCTTCAAATTCCGGCGTCCAGCGTATACCCTTCAGCGAAGGTTCCCACCGTAGCCAAGCGGCGAGTGGCTCCAACGCCAAAGCAAAGAGGAGCGGGGACAACAAACAACCCTGCCGCGTGCCCCTCCCAAGAGTAAAAGGCACGCAGACACTGCCATTAACCACCACCTGTGCCAATGGCGTTTCATACAGGAGTTTGACCCAACCAATAAAACCAGCGCCGAATCCGAATTTGGCGAGTACCGCCCAGAGATAAGACCATTCGATTGTATCAAGGGCCATCGTGGCGTCCAAGGACGCCAAGATGGCCGGTTCACGCAGCGTCGGGGCCCTCGCGAGAACACCATGCAAACGTCGCTAATTTAATGCCGTGTTACGGTGTGGGATAAAACCCGATTGATCCGGATGAATCAGGTCGCTAATAACCGTAATCAGACGATTAGCAAGCAGTTTGGCTAGGACCTTAGGCTCCGCATTTAATAGCGAAATGGGTCTATAAGACGAGCAGCGATCCCGTGGTTTACCCTCCTTATGGATCACCACAATGGTAGCAAGACGCTGATCTCTGGGGAGGGAGCCACTGTCTCGCGCAGCCAAAAACATATCACGGAGATAGGGAGCTAAAGTGTCAGGGCGTAATTTATACAGTTCAACAGGAAGGCCATTGGGACCCAGAGCCTTGCCGGAACGAATGGAGCGTAGCGCGAGAGCCACCTCATCCACCGAGGGCGTGGCATCCAAACAGTCCCGATCCGATTCCGACAAACACGGAAGTGCTATATCTCGAAGCAACAACTGCGAATCCTCCTCGGGCCTGTCGGACACCGAGGTATAGACCTCTCAAGAAATAATGAGCAAAGCATTCAACAATTTCAACAGGGTCCGTTACACGCACACCAACACATGTCTCAATCACCGGAACCACTCGACTCGCTCTCTCCCGTCTGTCCAGCCAGGCAATCAATTTTCCTGCTTTATCACCCACATCATATAGCCGTCCCTGCTGTTCTCTACTCATCATCTTTGCCGCATCCGTAACCAAAGTTTTATATTCTAATTGTTTAAGGCGGAGGACATGTAATGCTTCTCGAGACACCTCTCGCTCCAATGCAGTCTCCAGGTCTGTGATGTCAGTCTCGAGCTGAACAATTGCCTCATTCTTACATTTCTTAGCACACCCCACCAAAGACAAAGCCTGTCCCCTGATCACAGTCTTAAAAGCTTCCCATAACGAAACAGGCGAGGATACAGAACCAGCATTCTCAGTAAAATACAGATCAAATGATTTAATCAATTCAGTGCGAGTCTTAGGGTTAAGGAGACACCAGGGGTTAATCGGGGCCACCCTTCCTTCGGCGCCGGTGCTAAGAGTAAAATGAAACCAAATGGGGGAATGGTCTGATATACCCCGGGCCAAGTGTCTAATCTCTCCAATCGAAGGGGACAGGGCAGCCGGTATCAGGATATAATCCAATCTAGACAGACTACCATGAGCTCCCGAGTGGAAAGTAAACTGTGTCTGCTCTGGATGCATTAGTCTCCAACAATCTATAAGTCCCAATGTTTCCAGGAAGTCACCCAACCAGGATTGCGCAGCAGGAAGATCTTGGGCGGATAGCGGTCAATTCTGCCAGAAATGACGGAGTCAAAGTCACCACCCAGTATCAAAACACCCTCCGGGAGACCCAGAACCATCCGCCCCAGGTCCGTAAATGTCGTGGATTGTAAGCCCGGAGGGACATACACCGACACCAACGAAATTGGTTTTCCCTCCCACCGCCCAACAAGTGCAACATATCGACCCCTGGCATCAAGGATCACATCGTCAACCTCGAGGGGGAGGGAAGCCCTAAGCAAAATACCCACTCCTCTAGAACTAGATGTAAATCCAGAATGGGCAGCAAGACGATAACCCCGTCTATTAAGAGCGTGACAAGTATTTCCTATCAAGTGCGTCTCTTGTAGCAAAACAACATCAGGCGAAAGGCGCTGCAACAGCTGCATAACCACCCCTCTCTTTATCCGATCACCCAACCCATTCACATTCCAGCATAATACCCTCAACCCTCTACCCCCCATCCAGATCCACAATGAACTCCCATCGCAAAACGAGCATCACACCAATGTCAAAGATAATGAAAGTACCTTGCCTTGAAAAAGAAAAAACAAACAAACCCAAAACATGGCCCACCCTCCCCCCAAGGTTCCCAACACGACTCCCCCCCACCCTGCACCCCTGCACCGACTCAAAAGCCACCCCAATTTGCAGTGTGCCTGTCGCCCTAACAATTACAAACAAAGAACTAATCTACACAAAGAAAAGCCTAGAGGAGGAAAGGGGTCCCGCCATTCCCGCCACCTCCCAAGATACGAACGGAAAGATCAAAGAAGTCAGTGAGTCTCAGCTGGACACGGTGAATAGTGTCCCGGACACATGTACCATAATCATTCTTGGTCCATCAGTCCCCCCTCAGCACCACCAGCATGTTCCTGGCCAGCACGATGAGCTGGCATAGTGTCCAACCACTCACTCGCTTCCTCAGGCCTGACAAAGAAGAATGTTTGATTGTCCTATTCAACACGCAGTCGGGTCGGGAATAACATAGCGTATTTTAGTTCCATGTCTCTTAGTCGCCGTTTCACCCCTTGAAATCCCATTCGTTGTTTCTGGACCGATTGAGAAAAGTCCGGATAAAAGTTCACAGCAGCGTTCTCGAACTGCGTAGGGCCGCTAGTACGTGCCACCTGCAGAATGGCGTCGCGATCTCTGAAGTTGAAGATCCGTGCAATAATCGGACGGGGGGGAAACCGTGCTTCGCCTGTCCCCCTGGCACTCTGTGCGCACGTTCGATGGCAAAGAATTTGCTCAGGCCCTTGGGATCAAGATGATTAAGAATGAGGTCCTCCACTCGAAGATCAGTGGCGAGTGAACTAGAATCTTCCTGGACCCCAATAATACGCACGTTGTTGCGCTATGTACGGCCATCAAAATCCTCCAAGCGACGAGCAATAAAAGTCATTAGCAGATCTAAGGTTGGGTACTTCTGTTTGCAAGTCGGACACATCCGTGGTAAGGCTGAATGTCTTTAGGTCTAATGACTTCACCTTCTCGTTCGTCTTGGCCAAATCAGTTTGAATGAGGTTGACATCAATAGCCACCGTGTCCAACTTCAGAGCCAGGGCTTCATACTGTTGGCCAATAGAAGACTGAATACCAGCAATGGCGCCCATCACGTCCTGTAGCGTTAATTCCGCCAAGACAGAAGGATCGTCGACAGCCTCCTCCCGGGCCAGAAAGTGTGTAGCGATCCATGACATTCGTCTGGGTTGAACCTCCACGGATAGTGGTCTTGACTTTCCGTTTGTCACCCTCGGGCTTGCCCGTCATGGCGAGTCGGGTGCCCCGGAGGGAGGCTTGGGATCTGGTCCAAATGGCTCCTTAAAATCACACACAAGAATACAGGAGGCCAAGGTGGGCCAATTTGAGTCCACAGCCAAAACGTTGTTAGCTCGAAGCTCAATGAGCTGGCATCGGAGTTCGTCCGATCAACAGTCACACCGCAGATAGGAGACAGTGCGCTGGAGAAACGAAACCGAAAGTGAAGTGAGGCTGTGGTCTGATCCCCTCAAGCCGTTGTTGTTAAATTACGACCTGGGCACTGCTACAACTCAAGGTCCAGGCTGTTCCATGGAGAAGGCCACAAATTTCAAGACGGCAGAACTCGGGGACCCTGCGTCCGATTTCGATCCAAAAACCTGCTAGTACATCAGCCAGGTTGTGTCTTCAATGACCTTCCATCAAAGCAGGATATTATCCAGGATAAATGCGGGAGGCAGCGAGGGTCCTCGGGAGCCCTGTGCTCACGCAGCCATCTCGGATGTGCGCGTAGCTCCTCCCCCTACATAGAAAATTATTAGTTCATCGAGGTGTGAGCAAAAGAATTTCATTCTCTGCAAATCAGAGCACAGCTTTATAAAACACAATATTGCCTTAGCATCTAAGCACTACCCTTCCCCCCCCGCCCCCAACTCCATGAATAGTGATTCTGCCTACGTTATGCTAAAGTTATCTGGAGACTGCAGCACATACTAGTTACATGAACAACAGTGAACTATAATGAATAAAAGGGTACAGGGGGCTAGCGTAAGATCCTTGGTAAAAGGAAGATTTCTGTGAATGTGATGGAAAGTTGTTGATGAGAACAGCAAGAACATCAATGAAAATAAACAAACCTGACTCTGCTTGACTGAGCGCCTCACAAAATAATGAACAGTGTAAATGCAGAAGAATACATCCATTTTGAATTAGATGGTGTCTATGCCTAAAATGAGACCTAGTTACCAAGAGCCAGGAAAGTACATTTCAATATTTCATTAAAAAAAAATGTCCACTGCAATAGCATCACGTCAGCGTGTATATGTAAAACTGAAAATAAATCCAAGTTCTGGATGTTGTTAATGAAAAATATGAAATGCACAAAACCTTTCACAAGACCCACTGTTGACATCTGTGTTCTTCCGGAAGGAAAGGCCTTCTCAAAAGAGGTGGGGATTTAGAACAAATGTTGGCAGTAGAAAAAACATGACACCTTACACGTGGATTGAAAAAAAAAGAGTAAGCATTAGAAATTTGAAAAAAAGCATTGATTTAACAGAGTAAAATGGACGAGTTTATTAGATTGTAAAAGTATTTGCACGCTTTCGTTGTGCAGCTCGGATTGGGGCGAAATGTCGCCCCGTACAGTATGGTATCTTCTATTATGACACCTGGGATCCAAAGATCAGTCCATAGCAACATGTTCTAGCGGATTGGAGCTGTCCTATGCTGCTTGTCCTGAGGGCGCTGGGCCAATATCCAATACCTCTAGTCCAACAACATTGGTCTTTAACCCTGGGTTTTTAGCAAACCTGGTATTCATGCTTATCAGATGCAAAAATGTTATCCTAAATCCTGGTGTGGCTTATGGGGTTTTGGACATTTCACTGCTGCACCCAGAAAAAAAAGCAAGGGAAATTTAACAGGGTTGAACAGTACCAAATAAAACCAAGAGGCGTTGATTACTAGTTACATGATACAACTAGAAACACACAAAATTATTTTCCCATAGAAATTAATTACGTCCAAAAAAAAAGTATACAGCTCAAATGGAATATGCACTACAACCCTAGCTCCAGATAATTCTTTAGAAGATAGCTGTTAGTGGAGGCGGCAGGGTATAGTATGGATTTAGCTCCAAAGAACAAAGCAAAGCACTTTACAGAGAAAACTGTGCTATCCAGAGAGAAAAGAGAATACGTGGGGACCTGTTGAAACAAGAATACTGGAATCATAGTATGATACAGGAGTGAAACACCACCTAGGACGTTACAAGATCGAATAAAGTAAGGTTCAAGTTATTTTGTCTTACAGTCACACGTGTATCTTCAAATAGTGTCGTTCAGAATTACTATATTTTGGCAAAGTCAAGAGGTCACAATTTGAATCAAACTATCCGGGTTAAAAACTAAGCAATTTAGCACTCACGCACAAATGCCAAATCCCCTATGATACGCGCCGGTTTTCTATCACAACAGTGTAGGGTCCAAACATAATAGTCCAATTTCCTAGCCGGACAGTCCCGATCACCATCATACGGGTACTCTTTCAACTCCCAAAACCAGTGTTATGACTATGAGTTGCCAGTCTCATGTATTTCCTCACCTTATAGTTGCTGGAGTTAACCCAGCCGATGAGCTCGTCAACTATCTTGTCCAGGCGCTGCTTGTCCTGTTCTAGATCCGGTGATCGACGGGGATCGCATACATACTCCAATAGCTCCGGTCCCACCTGCAAACGGCGACCCACGTCCTTCTGCTGCACCTGCTCCTGGAAGTAATCCATGTCGGGGGACCAGCCGCGACAAACGTTAGGTGGCAGGGGAGCTGCGGGTCCCTCTCTGGGGTATCTTATGCAGCTGTGGGATCAGCGCAGGCTCCACCCGCTCATCTCAGCCCGAGAGCGGCCAAAACTTCTCAACTTCGGGCAGGGAATCACTGTATCCGCCGGGGGCGCTGCTGCTGTGTTGAGGGCGGGGCTCCGGCAGGGGCAGAGAGGCTCGGCAACGAGACTGCGCCTGATTCGGGTCAAAAGATAGTCGCACTGCGGGAGTCAGTGCTCTCGGGTCACACGGGGCCGCCTCTCGTCCCAAGCAAACTTGTCTAGAACGCCTTAGGACCCTACCACTGCGCACCACAGACTGCGCAAGGGATGGGCCGCGCCACGGCCGCTGCCATGCTAGGGTCAGGCATATTAACATAAGTTAGTAACGTATGGGGAGAGGCCCTCCGCAAGGAGGAGGAACTTCACCCATAAACATAATGAAAAGCCCGTGACGTTTTGCCTGACTTCAATGTGGAAGGTACTCACGACAGAAATTCTCTGTACTATACGAGGAGCCGGTCTGTGGCCACGCTCGCAATTTATTTTGTGTTTTTTTTTCAAACATGGCGCCGGTGTGATTATTCTTCACTCACGTCCCCATCTTTGGGGAGGAGTTATAAACGAGGGAGGAGTCTGTGGTGCGAAGATATGTAGGCTTAGAAAACCCAGGTTTCTGTCAAATATACAAAACGCCTGGTAACGTTCAAAACGAGTTTTTAGAGCTTCATTCTTTCTATTAGAGAAGGAAGTGAATAGAGTTCAGTCGCGTCGTTTGCTAGAGATAGAAAGTGCACCGTGATTGCACCGTACATGGAAGTAAACAAAGGACTAATCTTACAATCCCTATCTACTTCTTCTCGTCTCTATGTGTATGTGATAAGCGTCACTATTCTATGCATACAGTATAAACTCCAAAGTTGCAGCACTATTGCTGCAGTGGGAAATATTTTAAATAAAACACGTTTTACCATCAATCATAGGGCAAATCATCTAATAGGCCAAAAGATCTTAGACACGGAATCTTAGAATTAGGAGCAAATCATCACATAAATATTACTCAGTCTCTGTAATGTTCCAGTTGCCCCCCAAAGAAGACGCTACAGCGTTTGCCAGTTACAGGTATTTATTTAACTAATTTCCCCTAAAGAGCGCCGAGCCGTTCCTGTCCGCTCTCGGCTTTCGCGCCAGTGAAGCTCGATGCGCGCGCAGCCCCAAACATGGCCGCTCGCACGTCACGTCAGTACGTGACGTGCAACAGCTAGACTGCGCCACTATATATCTACCCTTTTTCCCAAACATACATTTAACTCACTGTTCGTCGTTCATATCAAAGTCTCGATATCTGGCGGGCTTGATCACCGCTCTTCCACTCCGTGTCAGTCTCGGGGGAGCGCAGGGGGTCCCCCCCTTCCTGAATCCCTTCGTTCCTTTCTCCAGCTTCCGACGCGGCCGCGCCTCCATCTCGCCTGCTCATCCCTATCTCGCCCCCCGATCTGCGATTGTCATTATCACTTCTCTCTCCTTGCTGTTCTCCTCTGCTCTCTTCCATTCCTCCGTCTGCTTGTTCTCGTTCCTGATTTCCTTCTCCTGCTTCTTCTAGATCTTCACCGCTTTGGTCCCAACGTTGCACTCTGTTACATCTTGACATGCGGTCTTGTGACCACACGTTGCCATCACTCAGCAAGGCTGCTCTTCCCCGCACTTCTTTGACTTGCATGGGTTTGCTGTATTTACTCTCTCCCTTCCTTCGTAGCGTGGCCAACTTTACTCGTACCCATTCTCCTTCTTCCAACTCTGTCTCTCTCACATTTCTCCGGTTGTCGTAGTGTCTTGAGTAAATGGCTTGTGCCTTTTCCAAGTTGGCTCGCACCACAGCTGGGGACCACTCGCTTGTTATGATTTTTTCCTTCCAAACGCGGTTGTCCCTGGTGAAAGGCTCACGGCCTCTTAGTATTTGAAAAGGACTGTACCCTGTTCCTGTGGGGGTGATCCTGTACGCCCACACCATGTGTTCTATCTCCCTCTCCCAGTCTTTATTGTTGGAGATGGCTGCTTGCACTGACCCCATCACCACTCTATTAAATCGCTCTACTAGACCGTTTCCAGCCGGATGGTATACAGACGTGTGCTTGGCTACGATCCCATTTCTTTGCATAAAATCGTTCCACTTCTCTGATTTGAATTGGGGACCATTGTCACTTAAGATGGACTTCGGGATGCCTTCCCTCACAAAAGTGTCAGCCAGAAACTTTATGATGGTCTCTGTGTCCATCGCCTCGTCTACCTTCAGCTCTGGCCATTTCGAGTACCTGTCCATGAGGACGCATACGTACTTCTGGACTCCGTGCCTATCCAGGATGGGGCCTAGAATATCCACGGATAACTCCTCCCATGGGTTCTTCGGGGGGTCAAATTTACCCAGGGCTGGTCTTAGGGGCTTGAGTGTCTTATCTGCCCCTTGGCACTGTGGGCAATCCCTGACGTGTCTCTCAGCCCTTACGTCCATTCCCGGCCACCAATAGTTTTGCTTGGCCCTCAGTTTCAGTTTCCCTATCCCCAAGTGTCCTTCGTGGAGCATGTCTAGCAACACAGGGATGATGGCTGCTGGGGGGATGACTTTCTCTCCCCTGTACACAAATACTCCTTGGTCATCTATTGACAGCTCTTCTCTGACTTCATAGAAGGGTTTTAAGTGTTCTCTGGTCTGTCTTTTGTCTGGCCAACCGTCTGTGATGAATGATTTCACTTCTTCGAGGGTCTGGTCTTCATCATATGCTGCCTTCCATTCTCGATTCCCTATGGTTCTCTCTTGATCTTCTGTGAGTGCTACTAATTCTTCAACTCCCGCTTGGTCTTCTCCGCTCGGGTCCATGGCTGCCGCTCTGCTCAGATAGTCCGCTACTCTGTTTCTATTGCCTGGGATGTACTCCACGTCATATCTGAACTCCAGCAGTTTTAGTGTCATTTTGGAGATCCTCGGTGTCGCATTGGCATGCCCACTGGACGTTAACACCTTAAGGAGCGGTTTGTGGTCTGTTTTCAGTTGAAACCGCGTGCCCCACAAGAATTGTCTGAATCTGGTCATGGCCCACACGACCGCCAGCATTTCTTTTTCTATCACACTGTACTTCTTTTCTGTCTCGCTCAGTGTGCGGGATGCGAAGCTGAGCATCTCCATCCTGCCTTGGCCTCGGTCTTGCATCAGGACGGCTCCCAGCCCCTTGTCACTGGCATCAGTGGTGAGCACTGTCTTTCCTTGGGGGTCATATCCTTGGAGTGGCACTGCTCCCGCCACTTCTTTCTTGACACTTTCAAATTCGGCTTGTGCTTCTTCTGTCCAGCGGAACTCTACATTGTCCCTTGTTAACAGCCTCATGTGATGGGTCTTAGAGGCGAAGTGTTGCACGAACTTGCCATAATATTCTGCCATCCCAAGGAATGATCTGACTTCTTCCTTGTTGGCGGGCGGTGGTGCATCGCAAATGGCTTTCACATTGTCTGCTTTCGGGGTCACTCCTCGCACCCCTATCTCGTGTCCTAGGTAGGTCACGGACTCCATTCCAATTTGGCACTTGGACCACTCAGCTGTGAGCCCCTTTCCCTCGAGGATCTTCAGGACCTTGCCGAGCTTGTCATCATGATCGGTTCTGTCGTGCCCCATGACTAGGATGTCGTCCTGAAAGTATTGGACCCCATCCGTGTGTTTAAATAGTTGGTGCATCAGCTTTTGGAATACCGCAGCCGCTGAGGCCAACCCGAACGGCATGCGGCGGAACTGATAGCACCCGAATGGGGTGATGAACGACGTTAGTTTTCGGCTATCCGGGTGTAAGGCAATTTGATGGTATGCCGAGGTCAGGTCTATGGTCGAGTACCACTTGATCCCCCTGGTGCTGGCCAGCATCTCCTCAATCCTAGGCAAGGGGAATTCCTCCACCACAATGTTCTTATTCAGTTCGCGCAGGTCAACGCACAGCCTGACTTTCCCATTTGGCTTCATCACTACTACCAAGGGCGCCAGCCACTCTGCGCATGTGATCGGTTCGATGATCCCTTTTTCTTCTAGGTCTTGGAGTTCTTCTTGTACTGCCTCTCTTATCGCCAATGGTACATTTCTCACCTTCTGAGCGACTGGCACCGCATCTTCCTTCAAGATGATCTTGTGTGCGAATTTCTCCATCTTGCCGACCGTGCCTCCGAACACTTTGGGGTACTCCTTTTTCCACTTGTCCAAGTTAGGCCAGTTCTCCAGTTCCGTGAGAAGTATTTGTTCCTTTCCCCCAGGATCCAGCTTGATGCCCAGGTCGCCTTGGTCTAGCCACCCCAGGACTAAGGGCCCTCTTTCCGAAACGTAAAGTTTGCAACAGGCGGAGCGACCTCTGAACTCAAATTTTAACGGTCTGAATCCAGCCATGGGTATACGGTCCCCATTGTATGTGACTGGGCGGATGTCCAGCTTCTCCAGTTCTGGACCTAGGTGAGGTGCGAAGTTCTTCTCCCACACTGCTCTCGGGATGATGGTGTAGGGCGATCCCGTGTCGGCCACTACGCTTGTCTGTATCCCTCCTATCGACATCTCCAGGACAGGTTTCATCGTTCTCTTGCCGTCCCCGCTCACCACTTGGCCATCTGTGCTCAGCACCTGATCCTCGATGTATATTATCGTGACTACTTCTTCCTCTGCGTCTTCTTCACACTCCTCGCTTTCCTGTCCCACATATTTCACCATGCTTTTGGAGGCCTTTCTCCGACACACTTTCTCATAGTGGCCCACTATGCCGCAGTACATGCATTTGGCGCAGAATGCCGGGCACTTTCTGTCGTGCGCTTCATGGGACCAGCTCCCGCATCTGTAGCATGGTTTCTTGTTACTTCCTGCCTGCTTCCCTGGAGGACCTGAGTTGCCTTGCAACTTGTTGGGTCCCTTCGCCGATGACCCCTTGTACTTATAGTCCCTGCGGGGCTCTTCCTCGTCTATTCTGTTCACCATGGTGCTGGAGATTGTTTCCTTCTTCGTTGCATCCGCACACCTGCGCGCCAGTTCTGCCCTTTTTACGATTACCATCACCTCCTTGAGGGTGGTGTTCCCGCTGGCCCACAACTTGTCCTGTACAGCTGTGCTCGTGGTATGCATCACCACCTGATCTTTGATGAACTCCTCTTCCCAATTGTCATATCTGCACGTGGACGCCAGTATTTTCAAGGCCGCCACGTATTCTTCCACCGTCTCTCCTGGGCGTTGTTTCCTTTGTTGGAAATTAAATCTGTCCACTGACACGCACACCGCAGGTCTGTAGTGTTCGTTCAGGTCTTCGATGGCATGGGCATACACGTCCAAGTCGGTGCTTCCCCTCTCTTTTGGTACCAAACTTTTGTAAATTCTCAAACCTTCCGGGCCCAGGTTGAGCAACAAAATGCGTTTCTTCCTCTTGGGGTTGAATTGTTCCTCATTCTCGTCCTCCAAGACTTCTATGAAGTTATCGATGTACTCCCTCCAGTCTTCCCATTTCATTAACGGTTCACCTGGTCTGTGTAGGAATTGCACCGGCGCCATGGCGTTGCTCGCTTGCGCACTCATCTTCTCACTCTTGATCGTGGGGGGCACGCTTCCATGACCTCTGGGGCTCCCTGGTGTGCTGTCCTGTTCCTTCTTACTTGTGTGAGCCTGGGGACTACCCTCGTCGGCCCCCTCGCTATTGTGTGGGGGATCCAGCGCGGTTCACCCAGACTCTCGGGTCGTAACGTGGTGCAGCGCTCTTCGCTTGGTGTCTCTGGGGCTGTGATGATCCCTTTTGGGCTGTTATATTCGCCCCGCCTGGGAGGTGCCGGGCTCTGCCACGCTCTTTAGGGTGTCGTACCTTTGTGGGGGCTCCTGGTCACTTCTTGACCGCTGGTTCCTCCAGTAACTCAGTCCCCTTTGTCCTGCAGCTCTCTGCGTGTGCTCCACCACCGGTTGATTGCTGTTTCCCTCGGTGATTTATTATTATTTTTTTTCTTCATGGGGGGTAGGGTGTCTAAGATCCCACCCTCGTCGCCATTGTAATGTTCCAGTTGCCCCCCAAAGAAGACGCTACAGCGTTTGCCAGTTACAGGTATTTATTTAACTAATTTCCCCTAAAGAGCGCCGAGCCGTTCCTGTCCGCTCTCGGCTTTCGCGCCAGTGAAGCGCGATGCGCGCGCAGCCCCAAACATGGCCGCTCGCACGTCACGTCAGTACGTGACGTGCAACAGCTAGACTGCGCCACTACAGTCTCTAAGTTCAGTTAATAACGAGAGTTATTGAAGATTTTAAGGGTTTTATTCACACAAAGTTTAGTAAATTGTCTTTATTCAAATCATACATTTTATTCTTACTAGTTTCAAAAAAATCAATCTCTTACAGAATTTATTGAGAAAAAGATCCATTCAATCGAAGTATAATGCAATAAAAGTGTTCCATTAAATCAATCAATCACACATATTTGTAGAGCGCACTACTCACCCGCTAGGGTCTCAAGGCGCTGGGAGGAGGGGGAGCCGCTATTGCTTGAACAGCCAGGTCTTGAGTTGTTTCCTGAAGGAGAGATGGTCCTGGGTCAGCTGTAGGTGGGTGGGGAGGGAGTTCCATGTCTTGGCCGCCAGGTAGGAGAAGGATCTTCCTCCGGCGGTGGCTCTGCGAATTCGTGGGACGGTGGCGAGGGCGAGGCTGGCGGATCGGAGCTGGCGGGTGGGTGTGCAGAATGTGAGGCGGCTGTTGAGGTATTTGGGGCCCATGTCGTGGAGAACCTTGTGTGCATGGGTGAGGTGTCTGAACGTGATCCTCTCGCTCACGGGGAGCCAGTGCAGGTCTCTCAGATGGGCAGAGATATGGCTGTGACGGGGGATGTCCAGGATGAGTCGTGCAGAAGCGTTCTGTATGCGCTGGAGTCTTTTTTGGAGTTTGGCTGTGGTTCCAGCATAGAGGGTGTTCCCGTAGTCCAGTCGGCTGGTGATGAGGGCCTGGGTGACCGTCTTCCTGGTTTCGGTGGGGATCCACCAGAAGATCTTTCGGAGCATGCGCAGGGTGTTGAAACAGGATGATGAGACGGCTTTGACTTGCTTGGTCATCGTGAGGGAGGAGTCCAGAATGAAGCCCAGGTTGCGTGCATGGTCCGTGGGCTTGGGGGCGGTGCCCTGTGCAGGGGGCCACCAGGAGTCGTCCCAGGCAGAGGGGGATGGACCCAGGATGAGGACTTCCGTCTTGTCCTTAAAGAACAAAATGCATATTCTCAGAATGGGCCGAAAAGTTGTCAGAACCCATAAATGTCTCAAGTTCGAAAGCGAGTCAGATCAAGCATAAAACTCAAATATATTCAAAATTAATAATCAGTCAAAGAACTTGCATAAATAGATGTTCATGAAAATCTCAAAGCAAAGGAATAAAGCAGTATAAATGCGAAGTAGCAGTAGCAACTGCAATTAGCAGTGAGTCGGGAAAATAGCAAGAAAAGGCATCTCATAGAGTGCGGAAAATGGCATGGAAAAGTGGTGTTAACCTTCTCTAGGACCATGTACTGTTATGAAGAGTTGAAAATTATGTTGCCCTTAGAGTTGCATCTTTTCCTCCTCTCGTCCAATCATCTTTTAGTGTTCTTCCTGGGAACAGGATAATTCCTTGGTTTCTCACACGAAATACAATAGCGTTCAAACAGTAACCTTCGAGTATGCAACTTTGTTGTTTTGCAGTCCTGCCAAGTACCACGTATTAGGTGTTAGAATAACGCATTTCAGTGTGGTATTCCGCATCACCGCATTGAAATGCATTGTCATGCATAATGCGTATCGCTCCAAAGCCATTACGCTGCCTAAATGAAAATTTTACTGGAGTGGGAGCTGGCAGCACGCCGCGGCATGCACGCGCTGGTCCCACGGCTCAGCTGGCAGCTGAGGTTGCTGGCAGACATTCTAGGATGTTTCTACTAAACTGAACTTACACATTTTTGTCCTTTCGATATTTGGGCTCTTTATTTAGACAATTTGTACGACTCACCACTTATATATTGAGGTCAATTTCCCTCGTGACTCCAGTGGAACGTCTTTTGGTACATTCGCCTGAAAGCTATCACCTCGAACGATCTGATTTGAACATTTGGACTTCTTTTCCTGGTAGTTACATGATCGTCTTGAATCCATTTGGCTATGGTTCCTGACTTTTAACTCTTGCAACATGGACATGCTCTAATTTGGGATACGCCGTGACTAGTTCGACTCGCATAGCATTGAAAAAGTCATAGTACTGATCTGCAGTACTGATGAAACACGTGTCGGCTGTTTCTTGTCAAGTCTACTCCAATGGATCTTCTAATAAAGAATATGATAATTTGAACCTTCCTGCTTGTTTGTCATGTCCAAATATTGATATGATTGGATAATCTTCATATACTGTGAAACGACTAGGAGACTTATCAGTCTTTTATTGTACATATGTTCGTTAGGAATGTGCTCTCTTTGACCCCTTCTTTTCAGTTGTATCTTGCCAATCTTTGATTGTCATTAGTCTCTCTTGGTAGTGGGGGACAGTGGTCTATGTAGCACTCCGTCTTTTAAACTAAAGATCTACAATTAATCCAGTACTGAAAATAACTTGACTATCAATAGTGTATGTGCGGTCTTTTCCTTTTGGATACACCACTACCGATCTTCTTTTGCACTATGCGACCCTAACCGAGCTTTTGTGTCTATCAACAAATTCCTTGGCAGCGCGATCAGGCAGCTGCTTGTAGTCAGTGGGTGCCTGTGGTACAGGGAATGTCACAATTCAACACAGTCACTCTAAGGTAACACTGTTTCTCGTTGCTCATATGGATTTAATTTGTGATATTGATAGGTTTCACCCGTCTTCATTACTTGATTTTGCTCGTAAGAAAGTGTCACTCATATTCGTTGAAATGCCACTCATAATTACGCTGAAATTATGGAAATGGCACATATAGCAATGTGAAACCATGGCAGCTATGGTTTTGAAATCCAAATACACATGAGGTTTCTTTCTCTAAGCATCTTTTCCCACGAATGCAACTACATTTTTATCTTCTAATAAAGCAAATTAAATATTAGCTCACAATGGGCTATAAAGAAATCAAAACATCGTATTAATGAAAGAAAATGTTCTTCAAGATCTTATCCTTGCGAAACAAGACAAGTATGTTAAAAGGAAACAAATTACATTTTTTTGGGCTGCTTCCATGTTGTCAATTCGTCATAATTCTACTAAATAATACATTCTAAACAGGTATTTTGTAATTCTGCTCGGTATAATAAGAAATATTTTGCAAAGCTATGTGTAACATTCATTAAAAAAAACATGATCATGAAAAGGTCAAGAACTTAACATTCAAAGCATGCATCAGCACATTTTAGTTGAACCACTTTTCCAAGCAATGCTGCTTTAAACATCGTTGAGGCCTAGTACATGTAAATATGGCTAGTTACTATATTTCCTGTAATAAAATATGCATTTTTGTTCATTTTAATTCTGCAGTTTAATATTACATGCCTCTTTAGTATATTAATTTGGCGTTTTGCTAAAAGCACCATATCAAATCCCCCCCTCTGATGGTTATCTTAACCGTCACATTTATACCTGTGAATCCGTCAAAGGTCACTATCATCTTCAATTGAGTCTTTTATTTATCTTTTTAAACTTTTGGTTTGTTTTGATTTTCTATATACTTCATAAATGCGATAATTTAGTGCTATTTTTCTCTCCATACTTTCATTCATTTCCCTGCTCTTTGGTTTATTAATACAAAATCCACACCCTTTTTATTAAGCAAAGATAATAAGTGTAGCGTCTTCCCTAGCCTGGGAAACCGCAATTACCGCGCCACATACGGAGCTTAATATTACATGTCTTTATTCATGTGCGTGTAACTGTGAACTCAACATTCTAAAACAAGCTTTTATTGAGATCCGCTCTACACCTATGTCACAGCTCTGTGGAGTACGTTCAAAACCATAAGGGTTCCATCGTAAAACTTGCAAGACACTACATCTCCCCATTTGTGAAGAAAATGTAAATATTTTACGAACTCTGTATATATATTTTACTAACATGTCCACCGCTCAAATTAATTTCATATTTTCCCAGACTAATTCACCACTAATCCTTTCTTGGTTCTGGATTAGTCTGCTACTCACTGAAAAGCGCTTCAACACCTCATTAGGGGTATCAAGCGTGATATAAATGCAAACCTCTTGCTTCTTCTGTCCCTCAACTATCCTTCTCAATCCAAATAACAGACTAACATATCCACCGCTCAAATTAATTTCACATTTCACTATACTAATTCCCCACTCATCGATTGTGGGTTCCCGAGTAGCGTGCTACTCGCTGAAAAAGTGCTTTGGCACCTCATCAGGGGTAGCAGGCACTATATAAATACAAAATATTTATATATATATATATATATATATATATATATATATATATATATTTATATATATATATACATACATTTATATATGCAACGGAAATCCCCCAGCAAGAAAGGCGGAGGCCACAACAAGGGAGTACTTCGGAGTCCTTTATTCTCAATTTAGGGCACAGAGGGGCGAATGCAGCATTTCGGCTGTGTAGCCTCGTCAGCGCCCAGAAGTAAAACAGGAGGTGAAGGAGTTGCCACGGAATCCATAGTCCAACCCCACTTTAAGCAACTTTCGTTAGCTCCGCCCACTTGATAATCCGAGTCACCTGCAGTCGTGCCTGGATGGTCACTGGACTGCAATTCCCAGCATGCATCGATTTGCCAGGAAAGGGCCGCCGAGTGTTGGCGCAAACAGCGGGGAGTCGTGTAGCCCATCACCAATGTCCTGCAGTGCCCGTTGAAACATCGAGGCTCCTTGGGTCCCCCAACTGCACCACCTCCACTAGCAGGTTTTTGATCCGCCGGGGCAAGTGCGAGGTTTCGCCTCGCCCAATGCAGAGTATAGTGACTCTGACACCGCTTCCATTTCTCCCGCCGTCAGAGGTGGGCCTGATCCTTTCCGATACCTCGGAATTGAAGAACACTTCGTCGGAGCAAAGACAAGCCAGGGATGATCAGGCCACTTGTGTGCAGTGGCCTCCGTAACACGCCGCTGGCTGGTGTGGTAAAATGCAACGGAAATCCCCTCAGCAAGAAAGGCGGAGGCCACAACAAGGGAGTACTTCGGAGTCCTTTATTCTCAATTTAAGCACAGAGGGGCGAATGCAGCATTTCGGCTGTGTAGCCTCGTCAGCGCCCAGAAGTAATACAGGAGGTGAATGAGTTGCCACGGAATCCATAGTCCAACCCCACTTTAAGCAACTTTCGTTAGCTCCGCCCACTTGATAATCCGTGTCACCTGCAGTCGTGCCTGGATGGTCACTGGACTGCAATTCCCAGCATGCATCGATTTGCCAGGAAAGGTCCGCCGAGTGTTGGCGCAAACAGCGGGGAGTCGTGTAGCCCATCACCAATGTCCTGCAGTGCCCGTTGAAACATCGAGGCTCCTTGGGTTCCCCAACTGCACCACCTCCACTAGCAGGTATTTGATCCGCGGGGGCAAGTGCGAGGTTTCACCTCGCCCAATGCAGAGTATAGTGACTCTGACACCGCTTCCATTTCTCCCGCCGTCAGAGGTGGGCCTGATCCTTTCCGATACATCGGAATTGAAGAACACTTCGCCGGAGCAAAGACAAGCCAGGGATGATCAGGCCACTTGTGTGCAGGGGCCTCCGTAACACGCCGCTGGCTGGCGTGTTAAATGCAACGGAAATCCCCATAGCAAGAAAGGCGGAGGCCACAACAAGGGAGTACTTCAGAGTCCTTTATTCTCAATTTAGGGCACAGAGGGGCGAATGCAGCATTTCGGCTGTGTAGCCTCGTCAGCGCCCAGAAGTAAAACATGAGGTGAATGAGTTGCCACGGAATCCATAGTCCAACCCCACTTTAAGCAACTTTCGTTAGCTCCGCCAACTTGATAATCCGTGTCACCTGCAGTCGTGCCTGGATGGTCACTGGACTGCAATTCCCAGCATGCATCGATTTGCCAGGAAAGGGCCGCCGAGTGTTGGCGCAAACAGCGGGGAGTCGTGTAGCCCATCACCAATGTCCTGCAGTGCCCGTTGAAACATCAAGGCTCCATGGGTCCCCCAACTGCACCACCTCCACTAGCAGGTATTTGATCCGCGGGGGCAAGTGCGAGGTTTCGCCTCGCCCAATGCAGAGTATAGTGACTCTGACACCGCTTCCATTTCTCCCGTCGTCAGAGGTGGGCCTGATCCTTTCCGATACCTCGGAATTGAAGAACACTTCGCCGGAGCAAAGACAAGCCAGGGATGATCAGGCCACTTGTGTGCAGGGGCCTCCGTAACACGACGCTGGCTGGCATGGTAAAATGCAACGGAAATCCCCTCAGCAAGAAAGGCGGAGGCCACAACAAGGGAGTACTTCGGAGTCCTTTATTCTCAATTTAGGGCACAGAGGGGCGAATGCAGGATTTCGGCTGTGTAGCCTCGTCAGCGCCCAGAAGTAAAACAGGAGGTGAATGAGTTGCCACGGAATCCATAGTCCAACCCCACTTTAAGAAACTTTTGTTAGCTCCGCCCACTTGATAATCCGTGTCACCTGCAGTCGTGCCTGGATGGTCACTGGACTGCAATTCCCAGCATGCATCGATTTGCCAGGAAAGGGCCGCCGAGTGTTGGCGCAAACAGCGGGGAGTCGTGTAGCCCATCACCAATGTCCTGCAGTGCCCGTTGAAACATCGAGGCTCCTTGGGTCCCCCAACTGCACCACCTCCACTAGCAGGTATTTGATCCGCGGGGGCAAGTGCGAGGTTTCGCCTCGCCCAATGCATAGTATAGTGACTCTGACACCGCTTCCATTTCTCCCGCCGTCAGAGGTGGGCCTGATCCTTTCCGATACCTCAGAATTGAAGAACACTTCGCCGGAGCAAAGACAAGCCAGGGATGATCAGGCCACTTGTGTGCAGGGGCCTCCGTAACACGCCGCTGGCTGGCGTGGTAAAATGCAACGGAAATCCCCTCAGCAAGAAAGGCGGAGGCCACAACAAGGGAGTACTTTGGAGTCCTTTATTCTCAATTTAGGGCACAGAGGGGCGAATGCAGCATTTTGGCTGTGTAGCCTCGTCAGCGCCCAGAAGTAAAACAGGAGGTGAATGAGTTGCCACGGAATCCATAGTCCAACCCCACTTTAAGCAACTTTCGTTAGCTCCGCCCACTTGATAATCCGTGTCACCTGCAGTCGTGCCTGGATGGTCACTGGACTGCAATTCCCAGCATGCATCGATTTGCCAGGAAAGGGCCGCCGAGTGTTGGCGCAAACAGCGGGGAGTCGTGTAGCCCATCACCAATGTCCTGCAGTGCCCGTTGAAACATCAAGGCTCCATGGGTCCCCCAACTGCACCACCTCCACTAGCAGGTATTTGATCCGCGGGGGCAAGTGCGAGGTTTCACCTCGCCCAATGCAGAGTATAGTGACTCTGACACCGCTTCCATTTCTCCCGCCGTCAGAGGTGGGCCTGATCCTTTCCGATACCTCGGAATTGAAGAACACTTCGCCGGAGCAAAGACAAGCCAGGGATGATCAGGCCACTTGTGTGCCGGGGCCTCCGTAACACGCCGCTGGCTGGTGTGTTAAATGCAACGGAAATCCCCATAGCAAGAAAGGCGGAGGCCACAACAAGGGAGTACTTCAGAGTCCTTTATTCTCAATTTAGGGCACAGAGGGGCGAATGCAGCATTTCGGCTGTGTAGCCTCGTCAGCGCCCAGAAGTAAAACAGGAGGTGAATGAGTTGCCACGGAATCCATAGTCCAACCCCACTTTAAGCAACTTTTGTTAGCTCCGCCCACTTGATAATCCGTGTCACCTGCAGTCGTGCCTGGATGGTCACTGGACTGCAATTCCCAGCATGCATCGATTTGCCAGGAAAGGGCCGCCGAGTGTTGGCGCAAACAGCGGGGAGTGGTGTAGCCCATCACCAATATCCTGCAGTGCCCGTTGAAACATCGAGGCTCCTTGCGTCCCCCAACTGCACCACCTCCACTAGCAGGTATTTGATCCGCGGGGGCAAGTGCGAGGTTTCGCCTCGCCCAATGCAGAGTATAGTGACTCTGACACTGCTTCCATTTCTCCCGCCGTTAGAGGTGGGCCTGATCCTTTCCGATACCTCAGAATTGAAGAACACTTCGCCGGAGCAAAGACAAGCCAGGGATGATCAGGCCACTTGTGTGCAGGGGCCTCCGTAACACGCCGCTGGCTGGCGTGGTAAAATGCAACGGAAATCCCCTCAGCAAGAAAGGCGGAGGCCACAACAAGGGAGTACTTTGGAGTCCTTTATTCTCAATTTAGGGCACAGAGGGGCGAATGCAGCATTTCGGCTGTGTAGCCTCGTCAGCGCCCAGAAGTAAAACAGGAGGTGAATGAGTTGCCACGGAATCCATAGTCCAACCCCACTTTAAGCAACTTTCGTTAGCTCCGCCCACTTGATAATCCGTGTCACCTGCAGTCGTGCCTGGATGGTCACTGGACTGCAATTCCCAGCATGCATCGATTTGCCAGGAAAGGGCCGCCGAGTGTTGGCGCAAACAGCGGGGAGTCGTGTAGCCCATCACCAATGTCCTGCAGTGCCCGTTGAAACATCGAGGCTCCTTGGGTCCCCCAACTCCACCACCTCTACTAGCAGGTATTTGATCCGCGGGGGCAAGTGCGAGGTTTTGCCTCGCCCAATGCAGAATATAGTTACTCTGACACCGCTTCCATTTCTCCCGCCGTCAGAGGTGGGCCTGATCCTTTCCGATACCTCGGAATTGAAGAACACTTCGCCGGAGCAAAGACAAGCCAGGGATGATCAGGCCACTTGTGTGCAGGGGCCTCCGTAACACGCCGCTGGCTGGCGTGGTAAAATGCAACGGAAATCCCCTCAGCAAGAAAGGCGGAGGCCACAACAAGGGAGTACTTCGGAGTCCTTTATTCTCAATTTAGGGCACAGAGGGGCGAATGCAGCATTTCGGCTGTGTAGCCTCGTCAGCGCCCAGAAGTAAAACAGGAGGTGAATGAGTTGCCACGTAATCCATAGTCCAACCCCACTTTAAGCAACTTTTGTTAGCTCCGCCCACTTGATAATCCGTGACACCTGCAGTCGTGCCTGGATGGTCACTAGACTGCAATTCCCTGCATGCATCGATTTGCCAGGAAAGGGCCGCCGAGTGTTGGCGCAAACAGCGGGGAGTCGTGTATATATATATATATGTGTGTGTGTGTGTGTACAGTTACATCTCTTCAATCAACATTCTTGGAGGTTTAATTATTCAACCTGATTTGGTTACTGGAAGTGGGTAGCTGTCATCTTCTGTGTCAGAGATTTTTGAAGACAGTGAAGAAGTAACAGCAGTCACTGAGTTTTGAGGTTCAGTCTTTCCTTCACCATCTCAATCAAAAGACCAATGAATCAAATGCCAAACATGAGAAGAGTCATTGGTAACCCAGGTGTCCCTTGGTGGAACCTACATGGAAAGGTGCAGCATCATATGGAGCATCAGATTTCCTTCTGAACATTTGTTGGGCAATCACCTGATCATCTCTCCTAAACTCAATGTTCTTTCTGTGTCGCCTCTTGTCTGCATAGGCTTTAATTTTCTGCTTGTTAACCAAGTCCTTTGTACGAGTTGTGGTCTCACTTCCTTCTCTTTTGTTGGTCCAGTGAGTTAACTTGGTTGTCATTGCTCTCCCAAATATCAAAGTAGTAGGAATTTCGCCTGTGGTCAAGTAAGGTGTTGAATGATAGGCTTGTAAGGTAACATTCAATACAGTTTTTAAACTGAGCCTCTCAAGAGTGGCACGCTGTACTGATTTCTTTAGTGTACTCATAAAACACTCAATGAGTCCATTGGCCTGTGACCATAGAGGGGTACTCTTCTGATGCTTTATGTTCCAATGTTTCAGGAAATCTTTGAATCCCCAACAGTTAAAAAGTGGGTCATGCACAGACTTCAAAATGGCTGGAACACCCCATGTCGCTAAGATGCCATCTAGTCTCTCAGTCTCTCAATGACTCTCTTGTGAGTTGTGGATGAGAGATTTTCAATTAATGGAAAATATGAGTACTCATCCACTATTACCATCATTTGATGTCCATTATCGAGTTGACCAAAGAAATCGATGCTTATTCTCTCCCATGCATATTTAGAGAGTTCTGAAATTTTAAGAGTGTAATGAGTAATATTGGAAGAAAGGCAGTTGCATAGCTGACAGGCCTTGAGTTCCTTTTCAACCCTCTCATCTAAGTATGGAAACCTAACTCGGTTTCAGAGAGCTCTTTTGGTGGCAATAATACCACAATGTCCTTCGTGAGCTTCTTCAATTATTTTCTGACGCAGACTCTCTGTAATCAGGATTCTCGACCCTTGCAGTATAACTCTTTCCTGAGCTATGGACAGTTCTTCTTTAACGTTTTTGTATTTTTGATATTCTCCATCATTGGTGAGAGGTTAAGTGCATTGGTTCCACGAATGATGTGTAATTATATCTTTCAACTTTAGCATGCCACTATCATGGCTCGTGGCAGTGATGATGTGGGGTAATAATATAGCAACTGATGTATTTGATTTTACAATGAAATTAATGTAAGCTTCTGCCTTCTTTGATGAAGTACTCTTATATTGTAAAGGCACTCTGGAAAAGTAATCTGCAGGGGTTTTTTCCTTCCCTGGACGATGCACAAAGGTATCATGGTACTCTTGTAATCGTAGTCCCCACCGTTCAATGTGAGGAGGCAGCTTGGCATTTGGAATGCCAAAGATAGTCAGTAAAGCTTGATGATCAGTTACCAGCATAAAAGACTTTCCTTTCCAGGAATACATGGAAATGTTCACAAGCCCGTACTACAGGTAAACTTTCTTTCTCAGTTTGTGACTAAGCATGTTCTATCTGGGACAAACTTCTACTGGCATATGCCACAATCTGCTTTTGAGCATTTGGGTGTTCGCTGTGCAAGGATAGCATCTAACCCAACTGGGCTAGCATCAACAACAACCTCTGTATGAAGCTCTGAATTGAAGTAGGCCATTTTAGCAGCAGTTTCAATGGCTTGTTTGATTTTCTTGAAACTTCTTTCACATTCTTGCGACCACCAAAGTTAAACATTTTTCATCGTAATCTCTTGTAATGGAGCACTCCTAGTATCAAAGTCTTGTATGTATCTTGAATAGTAACTGACCATGCCAAGAAATGAGCGTATCATAGAAACATCTTGTGGGGGATCAGCATTCAACAGTGTTTGTACTTTTGAAGGATCAGAAGTCATAACCCCATCTGAAAAGATATGACCCTAAGAACTGTAACTTTGTCTTGTGGCACTCACACCTGTCTGCATTCAAAGTCAAAAGTGCATCAGTAAGTAAACAACATAATTGTGTGAGAACTTTATCATTCTCCTTCTGCATAGCTTCGAAAATCAATATGTCATCACTATAATTTAATGCATTCACAACAGGCTCTATGACACGTAGAATGGCATGTTGGAAAAGTTCTGAAGCCGATGACACACGAAAATGGAATCTTTTGTATCGAAACAGCGCAACATGTGTAGAAAAGGATGTAATGTACTTGCAATCTTCTTTGAGTTCCAACTGATGATAACTTTTATTTAAATCAAGGCAAGGTAAGAGCTGTGCACCATTCAATTGTGTTGCCACCCGGAAGTCCTAATATTATGGACAAATGACTCCATTAAAATCTAGCAGAAGGTGGTGGACATGAGGCTGAATTCAGGAATGGTTTGTGTAAGTAGCTGACAGGTGCTCACAGTATCTGCTTATGGTGTAGCCTGCTTACCGCAGACTGGAGTCATTTGTCTCAATGTCGGACCAGACTGCAGCGCTGCTAATGTAGAATATGGAATGGCTTTAGCTATGTCCTTGTACAAGCACCACTTCTAAAGGAGAAATGTCACAGCCTGAGATTGCAGATAATTGTCAATATAGTGCTCTCAAGGTGGGCAAGGCCATTGGGTGACAGACTTTTCCGCTTTTTTGCCAAGTCGCGGTGGTAAGTGCTTAGGCATTAGGGGGTCACCGGCCACGAATGGAGGCGGCTAATGTTAGGTTGGTGCAGATTGTTTGCTGGAGAGGGCCTACCTTTACCATCTTTAACACCCCACATTTGTAATTGCCTCTGCCTGTGTCTACCAACTTGCAGCTTGTTGCTCTCCAATGGTCCATAACACTCCATATTGTTTAATCAAAGCTGTACACAGTGAGTTCGCCTGTCTACTTGTACGCTTTTCTCCTAACAAGCCTCTGGAGACTATTCAGCACTAGTCTCACTAAGAAGTGGCTGACCAGGGGTGACGAAGAGCAATTGCGCCACAGATGCTGGGGACTGGGCTAATTAATTAATTAATTAAATAAATAATCAAGTCTCCTTCATTGAGGATAGTTTCCTGATGGTATCACTTGGGAGGGAAACTACATCCCCCAGCATTCTTCGCCCTGACAGAAGTGCAAGGTGCCTCAGCGCCATAAAAATATCAGAGTGATGCTGCCTGGGCAAAGACAAAGAACTGGTCCACCCCTCGTGGTTTGAATCTCAAGAATTGTGCTAAAAAGGATGAGTGTGCATCTTGCATACCTTAGAGGAACGTCTGGAATTCAATGGGATTCCACTTTTAACAGAGACCTGGTGCTGGAGCCCTCCTGTTTCTTATATCCACTTGAGCTAAGGATAATAAATATGGGGAAACGTAAGTGTGTTGGGGGTACCTAGGCTATACCATAAAGTTCACCATCAAAGCCCACCTCAGTTGATCAAATGCTCCAGTGAGCAATTGGGAACTCGATGAACGGAGACTTTGCTGGAGTGAGTGGGGTTCATATGAGGCCAAATGCAACAACTATTTGTAACTTGGCTACTGACCTGCTGAATTCAGTGGGGAATTCACCTCCAATTCGACCTGACCCAGCCACTACTGTACAGTTATTGACACCAGGGCTTAAACGCCAGAGACCCAAACGAGCACAAATTAATGAGGTTCACCAACTTTCTCCTAGAAGTAAGGTTCCATTGCAAGGACCTCCATATATGTGTCCTTCCTCATCCATGGACAGTGTCAATCAGACTTTGGGAAGTATGGGTTGAAATGGATCAATGAATGGAGCAACGAAACACAGCTGGGGGGTAGAACTCATGGGTGAGCTACTTGATAAAATTAGGGAAGTGATAAAAGAGGAATGTTCCCCAATGATGGCCAGATTAATTGAGGTGGAAGCTCTAGCTAAACCTCATTAAAAACCTTTCCCACTGATGGGTCAGCTTAGGGCAATTGGTGTTGGCTCAGATCCTTTGCCTCAAAATAACTCAACAGTTTCTCAGCCCCCTAGCAGAAGAAGGTGTGGTACACTACCAATATAAGCCTCTTCATCTGATGGGAGGCAACTGCCAGTCCATTGGTGAATCCTTGTGAAAAAGCCAGAGAATGTACTTTGCATCAGGCCTGCTAGAATACATTGGTGGCTGACATGGGGCCTAAAGAAACCAGGAATCTACCACGATTGATTTGCCCACTGTGAACTGTCCTTATGTGGTGATGCTGGCAGGTGTTGCAGGCCTTAGATTGGGCCAATCTGAAACGATTTTTAAACTTAAGAATGAGTGTTTAAATTAGCTGTGTACCAATAAAAGTTCCCCTTTGTCGCAGGCAAACAATGTTCTCTTTAACCGTAAGGTGAGGTGGATAGGGAAAGAATTCAACGATAAAGAGGGTGACTGCATAATCAGAAAACCTGGTGTAGTCCAGAAATGTTGTTTGATTATGTTTTATGGGGTCCTGGAGGTGTGGGGCATCAAGATTGACTCTTCTTAACTTAGGATATTTGTATAAACCACCTAATAGAGCCCCCTTGAATAATTTTCGACCATCAGCCCAAAACATACATGGCCATTTTCACCATGGCATGAATCAGATTCAGACTTGTGACACTTTATAATGTTTCAGTCCACAACAGATTCGGGCCCCTTGATCAAGTTGATTGACTCATTACTCACAAATATTGCCCATGCATATCGCATTCTGCTAGGGCCGTTCCACACATTAGGGGTGCTCAGACTGGTTCTCTAAAAACTAGCTCAGCTATTTCAAATGAGCCAGGAAGTGACTTTGTTTCGGGGAACCAGGTTCTCTTCCCCTTTAAAATTTGTCTATATCCTCAGAGCTCTAAGTTAATGAAGATAGAACACCAAAAAAATAACTCTTCCCTTCCCATAGTCCTCAGGGAGTTACAACATTAGATATGGGTGAGCCAACAAATAATGATAACCCGGGAAGGAAACCCACCCTGAGGATAGTATCATGGAACATTGCGAGTATTGGTTTGAAACATACTCATCCAGACTGGGAGGCATTTGTTGGTGATTATGACATTTGTCTCTTTCATGAAACGTGGCATTGTTCTCCAATTAACCTTCTTATGGCATAACAGCTGTAGCAGGCGCGCAGAGTAGACTTTCTGGTGGCCCATTGGCATGGGGAGGGTCACATGTAGGTGGTAGCGTGTTGAGCTCAGCAGCTATATAAGGATGTTTTGTGTCTTACAATTCAACATTTTTTAGGCCTCACCATCAGTATTTATAACGCATTTCTGAGACCCTCAGCCAGAAAATCAGAATCCCCCATTTTAACTCACCTTGTATCCCATATGGCTAATTTACTTCCAACAGTGCTGAAGATTGAAGCATGTGATTTTAAAAGCCAGTTTCAACCTTTGTAAATCCTCCGTTGTGCATCTTTCTCTGAAGAAGATGGACTTTGGTCTATTCCTAACCTTACTCTCAGCCCCATTAAAACATGGTCCCCACTCGTAATTCAAATGAATACAGTAACTCTAAATCAGGGCATCCGTGCGTTCAATGGTAGGACAAACTTTGCCTGGGATGATAAACCAACTTGTACGAGTTTAATTGATTATATCTTGGTTGACGTCAGGCTCTGGCCCCACATCTTGATTATGGTCATCATCAATAGAATAGAAAGTGACCACAGCCCATTAGAACTTATTCTTGGTTTAACCAGAACTAATTATTCCGCTATGAATATACATTGCTTGGATGTTAGCTGTCAACCATTCCATAATATCAGAAGAATCCAATAGTGTCAAGTGAGCCACTCAGAAGAGACCATGAGGTGTATTTATACCCTAGTCAAAAAGAGTTTGGGAGCCTATGCCGACCTTGACCTTGATTTAGATCAGGTAACTTGCCTTACAGAAATAGGAGAACCACATATTAAACTCTTTGGGGATTTAAAAAATGATTTCTAAACAGAGGTGGGGAACCAGGGTAAAAAAAAGTGACGTTCCCTCATAGTATAATAAGCAATGTCGCCAGACTAAAAAGGCTTTGATAAGATCGCTTAAGACAAGTAACAGGGTGGAGATCCAAATAAGTAGATCTGGATATAATAAAATCATCAAACAAGCTAAAAAAAGATTGGGATCGTGAGAATTGGGAGTTGTTGCTGGTAGCAACAAGAGAAAAAAACATACCACCTTTTGGAATATTGTTGCTACGGGCAACGCTGAAGGGGCTGTCAAGTTAGAGAACAACATAGCAGCAGAGGTATGGATTTCCCACTTTGCTAGCTTATACTCACTTCAACAAGGTAGTGAACTCCCCCCAGAAAACCCAAGGGACCCCTATTTTGACCTGATTGTTTCTATCAGCTCTGAGTTTTTTCCCCCTGTTACATTTGAAGAAGTGGAGCAAAGGAATTAGGAAGCCAGTTCCCCATAAAGCCCCAGGTATTGATACAATTCGGGCAGATCTGATTTTGACAGAAATTAGAATCTGGGACCCTTATCTTACCTTGGTGTTTAATTCCTTTTTTGAAGGGCCTGTGGATTCCTCACACATCTTTCCTGTGTATAAAAAAGGATCTCCTTTGGACCCTGAAAATGTTAGCCTATCAGCATAATTGACACTACCCATAAATATTTAGCAGGGTAATTGTTATTCGGCTTCAGCAATGGTTGGACGATAAAGAGGTTTTATGTTCCTTCCAGGTGGGTTTTCGCTCTCTGGTACCTCAAACATTGATCTAATTTTTGGGTTTCAGTTAATATATTGGGAGACGGTTATAATTGATAAAGGTATACTCTCCTCTGTATTTGTGGACCTTAGAGTGGCATTCGATTTGGTCCAGAGGGCAACTCTCTGGTCTTTGTTGAGCGAGATGGGTGTTCCTGAGTATTTATGTAGAATCATAGAGCGCTTATATGAATGCAATTCTGCCCAGGTACGTTGTGGGAAGTTGGGTGAGGTGACGTACCTTTTCCAGTAAGTAAAGGTGTGTGACAGGGTTGTGTCCTGGCCTGACCCTTGTCACCCTGTTTATTAATGGCCTGTTTATTAACAGCCTTGTTAAATTCTTAAATGAGTGTGATAATGTTGACCTAAATTGACAAGCATGAGGGTTTCTGCCCTCAAGTTGGCCGACAACACTCTCCTTCTCGCCCATGGGGATCTAGAGAGTATTGGACCAGTTTAGCAAATTTTATAGTAACAAGGGATTGGATACTAATGTGTTCAAAACCAAGTATATGGTTTTTAATCCTTTCCACACCTCGCAATCAAATCCAACACTGAAAAGGATACCACTCGAGCGAGTCCACACTTTTGAATACTTGGGTATCACCTTAGGTGGGAAGATGGATTAGAGTGGACTCATCATATCTCCAAGCAAAGGTTAAAATGAAAGCAGCAGATTGGTGGCCTGATGAAGATTTATCGAGGGCTCCACTGCAAATCGTTTTCCTCTAGTTCTCCAACTTGACTCACATCAGTCTTTGGGGGTGGCCTTATATAAAGCAGAGCTCTGGGGTCACAAAAATATAAAACTTTTAGATATGGCGGAAAATTGTTTTTTGAGGCAGGTGCTGTCTATTCCGGTCAGCACCCCCTGATTCCTCTATGGTTTGATGCTTTAGACCAATCTTGGAGCAGGCAGTGATTAGACCCCTAATTCTTTGGAGGAGAATTTGGGTTACTCCCAAATTTATATATTACCATAGAGGTCTTGAGAAAATCCTCAGGTATCCTGCTACTGCAGATCTCCCCTGGATGATATATGTCGGAGAAATGTTTTCTGAATTGGGCTTAGCAAATCTGTGGAAAGACCCCAGGGGTAGTTGCTGTTCCGTTTCAGTAATTGAATTGAAATCATTGTTTAGGTTTTATCAGCTTAATAAGCTCCTAACTTTAACAACATTGGTTGCATTAACAGGTGCAATTTTAATGACGAAGGACTTTAATTGTGTAGAGACTTTTTTAGATGATATTGAACCAAATCTGGCCAGGGAACTTGACATAATTTTTTAGATATGTGTGACGGTGTCCCGGTGTCCGCCCCCCCAGGATACTGTCCCCCTGCGCCTTTACCTCTTCCCGGGGTCGTCCACACGGACTCAGGCCGGTCAAATCCTCGGGTCCGCCCCCGAACCGGAACAATAACAGTGACCCACAGTCCCCCGCCTCTCTCTCCAATACAGGAGCCAATCACAGACCTGCAAGCACCGGAAGCACCACGCCGTGAACCCGGAAGTCCCGCCTCGGAGGTAGCGTCGGAAATAGTGAAAAGCCATTTGACCAGTGGAGTCGGCGTCGGAGAATCGTGGCAGGATACTCAGGCTGGAGCGGGAGACGGAGGAGACGACTTAACCGAAGTAGACGAGTGGTCGGAGGAGTGGTGGAACCCTTAAGGAGGAAGCTGAAGAGCGGCCGTAGCTCACCTGGAGAGCTACGGCAGACCGCGTGAGTACCTGTAACCGCCCCTGGAGCGCGCTAGGTGCTCTCTGTATATATTGTACATAGTCTCCGCACTTATAGGCACCAATCACTGTGAATAAGCACTGTAACGTTTTTTGTACAGCATCTTCACCGTGCACTGTCCCGGTCCTCGTCACGTCCTGAACACCCTTTCTCATTCACTATCTTTGTCCTTGCCTGCCGTCCTTCTTCCCCGTTCCCTCCTTCCCTCACCACCATCCGCTCCGCCCTTTCACCTCCCGGTGTTGGTAGTGGCGTACTTGCCAAGTCCCTGTTCGGACTAACGGTCCCTCTCTCTCTTCTTGCCCTCCGAGGTCCCTCCACCAGCAGCAACGACCAGGAGCCCGGCAAGGACCATCTGAAGAGAGCTACGCCCCACAGACGCCAAATCCAAAGATCAGAAGACCGCTGTATTCACATCTTGCGTGACTATTGTACTACAAATAAAAACCCTAAATATAGCACACTATCTTCGGCCTCCTTGCCTGCTTTACCGGCCCGCGAACACCCCACGACCACATCTGGTGTCAGAAGTGGGATCTGCCGGTAGCATGGAGGCCGTCATGAAGAGAATGGCCGAATCCCAGGAGCAGCTGGGAAAACTTATGGAACAATTCCTGAAAACAGCCGAAGACGACAGGGGCCAGCTCCATGACGTCCTAAAAGGGCATGGTACAGTGCAAGAACAAGCATTGGGGAAATTGACTGACGTTCTGGGACAACCAAGACCCATGACCTCCCTCCCTTCTGTGGTGTTACAGAAATATGTCCCCGGCGAAGACCCCGATTACTTCTTTACTAATTTCGAGAGACTGTCCCAAGCCGCGAACTGGCCTGTGGATCGGTGGGGCCAGTACCTGGGTCCCCTGCTTACAGGAGACCTGCAGGCCGCATACCAACAGGCCAACATCCAAGGCACCACACCGTATCCGGACATTAAGAAGTGTATCCTTGAACGTTTGGGAGTGGACGACGATACGTATAGGATGAAACTCAGACAGGCCAAAGAAGGGCCCCAAGAAAATCCCCGTGCCCTGTCCTTCCGGATCAGGGATCTTGTCAACCGGTGGCTCAAACCGGAGGCAGCCACAAAAGAAGACATCATTGAAAAGATCTGTCTCGAACAGTTTCTAAACTCCCTTCATCCCGCCACGCAGAGATGGGTGCGGCAACACACCCGGCTCACCCTGGAGACGGCTGTAGAAATCGCTTGTGCGTATGGACGGGCTCAGGACCTGCATCGTGGCAAGGATGAAACCCCACACAGGCCCCACCCCTCCACCACCAACCGTTTCCCCAGGCCTCCTCAACCCCGAAGACAAGAACCGGCTCCTCTCTTACCCTCCCCCATCCTATACCGTCCTCCCAACCCTGGACCACAATGTTACCAATGTGGGAACTACGGACACATAGCCCGCACGTGTCCCCAAAAGGAGGTACCTATGGAAATCGGAATGGTACGGAATTATGTCTGCAACACGCCCGGGGCTGCTCCCCCTCCGTTTCATTGTCCCGTGGACATCGATGGACAGGAGATCCTGGCCCTCGCAGACACCGGGTGTCGTCAAAGCGTCCTCCGTCCACAGGACCTGGTTCTCCACCAGAAGACCCCAACAGGAACAGTGGCCATCCAGTGCGTGCACGGCGACACGAAAAGTTACCCCACCACGCGGGTTCGGGTACAGCACCCCGGCGATACAGGAACTGACCTCACGGTTGGTCTCATACCAGCTCTACCGGAACAGGCAATCCTGGGGAGCGACTACCCCGGCCTCCCGGCGCTACTCCAGGACACAACGGATTCCCTGGCCCAGTGGTGGAAGGAGGCCCCCTAACCCCAGACACCGACCGGTACACCTACGGAACCGAAACCCCACAAAAGCAAGAGACAGAAAAGACAGGAGAAGACGTCATATGCCTCTGCGTATCCCGTTGCAGTGGACGAACACCCATGGCAAACGGACCAAGAGTTCCGCGGGGCTCAACAGGAGGATCCGCTCCTACAAGAAGCCTGGGGAAGAGCCCTAGAAAACGAAGACCCTACACAAGTAGGTCCATATTTCTTTAAGAAAAGGGGTTTGCTGTACAGAAAGGGTGGTCCACAACAACCTCCTCAATTGTTGATTCCTGGCCCCTTCAGGGACAAAGTCCTTTTTCTGGCCCACAGCCACCTATTGGGTGGACATTTCGGGGATGAAAAAACTAGCCAAACGGTCCTCGACCGCTTTTACTGGCCTGGGATTTATCAGCATATAAAAACATATTGCCGCGAATGCGCTATATGTCAAAAGAACAGTCGATACAGACCCCCTAGGGTACCCCTGTGTCCCTTGCCCCTCATCGACATACCGTTTAGCCGGGTGGGAATGGACATTATAGGGCCCCTTTTGCCCTCCCGAAGCGGTTGTCGATATGCACTCGTCATCGTGGACTATGCCACACGCTTCCCAGAAGCCTTTCCACTACGCCAGCCCACAGCCCAGAACATCGCCAAAGCACTCATCACTCTGTTTTCCCGTGTAGGCTTCCCCCGCGAGATCCTCACGGATCAGGGCACGCCCTTTGTTTCTGCCCTGATGAAACAGGTCTGCTCAAGGCTAGGGATCAAGCAAATCAGGACCTCAGCCTACCACCCCCAAACCGATGGCTTGGTCGAGCGCTACAATGCCACCTTAAAGCAGACCCTCAAGAAGATGTTGGGACTGGAGGCTAAGCGGTGGGAGGAGCTCCTCCCGCTCGCCCTTTTTGCCATCCGGTGTAAACCCCAGAGCAGTACGGGTTACTCCCCATACGAGTTGCTGTATGGTAGACCTCCTCGTACCCTGCTGGAGATGGCACAGGAAGCCTGGGAGGCAGACCCGGACCGCACTCGACCATTACCTGAATACGTCAACAATTTAAAGACCCATCTAGCCCAGATAAGAGACATAGTCACACAAAACATGGAAAAAGCCCAAGACAACCAGAAAAAACAGTACGATAAGGGCACCAAGAATAGGGCATTTACGGTTGGAGACCTGGTCCTCCTGATGATGCCCTCTTCCGACCAGAAACTCCTGGGTCAGTGGCAAGGACCCTACGCCGTCCTACGGCAGGTGACCCCGGTCACTTATGAGATCGAACTAGACCCCGCTAAAGGCACGGCCCAGATCTACCACGTGAACCATCTGAAGAAATGGGAGGGACCCCGTCCTGTACTGGTGGGACACCGTCGCCCGGTTCCCTTTCCCTTTGACCCCTGTCTGGACCCTGCCCTGAGCCCGGAACAAATCCTTGCCCTCCACAAAGCCCTGTCTCCCGTAAAGACGGTCTTCTCATCGTTCCCCGGAAGGACCACCGTCACCAAACACGCAATAGACACTGAACCAGGGAAAGTGGTGAGGTTGCGTCCATACCGTGTCCCAGAAGCACGAAGGACTGTCATAAGAAGAGAAATCGAAGACATGTTAAAAATGGGAATCATTGAACCATCGATCAGCGAGTGGAACTCCCCGATAGTTTTGGTGCCCAAACCTGACGGGTCAGTCAGGTTCTGCATAGACTTCCGCGAAGTGAACAAAGTGTCCAGATTCGACACATACCCCTTGCCGAGAGTAGACGAAATGGTCGAACGGATAGGGAAGGCCAAATACATCTCCACCCTCGACCTCTGCAAGGGTTATTGGCAGATTCCCCTCCGAGACCAAGACAAGAAAAAGACAGCCTTCTCCACCCCGGAGGGGCTGTTCCAATTCATCGTCATGCCTTTTGGACTCCACGGGGCCCCCGCCACCTTTCAGCGTGCAATGAATCAGGTCCTGCGACCACACATGGACTATGCAGGGGCCTACCTCGATGACATCGTCATCTACAGCGACAGCTGGGAACAACACCTCGTCCACTTACACGACGTTGTCTCTTCCTTGGGCTTCTTTGGCTTTTCCATTAACCCCGCCAAAACCACCCTGGGTGCCCAAACCGTCCAGTACCTGGGGTTCCTGTTGGGCGAAGGGCTGATCAGACCCCAGAAATCCAAAACCGAAGCCATAGAGACCCTTCCCTTTCCAAGAACGAAAAAGGATCTCCGTGCATTTCTCGGGCTCCTAGGATATTACAGGAGGTTCGTGCCCAACTTCTCACAGAGAGCCGCCCCTCTTACGGACCTTCTCAAAAAAACTACCAACACCGAGCACGCCCTAGCCCAGCCTAACCCCCTCATGTGGCAGGCGTTCACTGACCTGAAGGGAGCCCTAACCTCCAGTCCTGTTCTAGTGAGTCCTGACTACACCCGGCCCTTCATTCTCCAGACAGACGCCTCCGACCAGGGATTAGGGGCAGTCCTGTCACAAAAGGACGAACAAGGGAACGAAAAACCCATTTTATACCTGAGCCGAAAATTGTTCCCCAGAGAACTTAACTATGCGGTAGTAGAGAAAGAGGCCCTTGCCATCAAATGGGCTATCGAAACACTGAGGTACTACCTGGAGGGCCGTGACTTTACGATATATACGGACCATGCCCCCTTGGAGTGGATGGCCCGGAACAAAGGACACAACGACCGGGTCCTCCGCTGGTTCCTTTCTCTCCAGCCCTTCCACTTCCATACCCAACATCGAAAAGGGACCGAACAAGGCAACGCTGATTTCTTGTCACGGTATCCCCTTTCGCCCTCTCCGACCCGTACAAGAAGGACAGCTAGGGGAAGGGGATGTGACGGTGTCCCGGTGTCCGCCCCCCCAGGATACTGTCCCCCTGCGCCTTTACCTCTTCCCGGGGTCGTCCACACGGACTCAGGCCGGTCAAATCCTCGGGTCCGCCCCCGAACCGGAACAATAACAGTGACCCACAGTCCCCCGCCTCTCTCTCCAATACAGGAGCCAATCACAGACCTGCAAGCACCGGAAGCACCACGCCGTGAACCCGGAAGTCCCGCCTCGGAGGTAGCGTCGGAAATAGTGAAAAGCCATTTGACCAGTGGAGTCGGCGTCGGAGAATCGTGGCAGGATACTCAGGCTGGAGCGGGAGACGGAGGAGACGACTTAACCGAAGTAGACGAGTGGTCGGAGGAGTGGTGGAACCCTTAAGGAGGAAGCTGAAGAGCGGCCGTAGCTCACCTGGAGAGCTACGGCAGACCGCGTGAGTACCTGTAACCGCCCCTGGAGCGCGCTAGGTGCTCTCTGTATATATTGTACATAGTCTCCGCACTTATAGGCACCAATCACTGTGAATAAGCACTGTAACGTTTTTTGTACAGCATCTTCACCGTGCACTGTCCCGGTCCTCGTCACGTCCTGAACACCCTTTCTCATTCACTATCTTTGTCCTTGCCTGCCGTCCTTCTTCCCCGTTCCCTCCTTCCCTCACCACCATCCGCTCCGCCCTTTCACCTCCCGGTGTTGGTAGTGGCGTACTTGCCAAGTCCCTGTTCGGACTAACGGTCCCTCTCTCTCTTCTTGCCCTCCGAGGTCCCTCCACCAGCAGCAACGACCAGGAGCCCGGCAAGGACCATCTGAAGAGAGCTACGCCCCACAGACGCCAAATCCAAAGATCAGAAGACCGCTGTATTCACATCTTGCGTGACTATTGTACTACAAATAAAAACCCTAAATATAGCACACTATCTTCGGCCTCCTTGCCTGCTTTACCGGCCCGCGAACACCCCACGACCACAATATGATACTTTGGCAATTTGCACTTTAACCTCAAGAGGGATGAAGTCACCAGAACTCGCGGTTATGGACTGCCCATCTTGTGGATATGCGCGAGAATCTGTAGCCCATATGTTATTTTTCTGTCCATTTTACAGCAGGGCAAGGGCTAGATGGATAATTCTAATTTGCAGTCATCTAGGTTTCAGAAGGCACCTGAGGGCATATAGAATTCTTCAGACTGATTTGTCGGCCCCTACGGTCCTTGCAATGTCGAGGTTCTTAATGAGTATGTGGCTTGTAGGGGGGCATGACATGCAAGCCATCATGGCGCAAGTAGGCTGCTAGTGCTCCGCCAGCAATCCCTTAGTTATCCTGACTATCAACCCACACCAGATCTATCCAATCTTGTAATGTGCAGGAATAAATGGGTGATGGGCTGCTGTCACTTAAACAACCCCGCAGAGGTCGTGGGACTGGATGCAGCCAGAGATATTGCCATGAAGAGTTTCGCGGCCTAAGCAGCCGGACATCAAGCGGGGAAAAAGCGCGGCAGCTGACAATTAGGAGCCGTTACAGTCAGAGGTGGCGCCTACAGACTAGGCAGGAAGCGTCTGAAACTTTGAGCAGTGTCAGTGCTAATGAAGGAAATCACCTACCTGTCGCTGGCGGTGCCCCCGGTGTAGTGTAGTTCCTATATTCCCAATAGGCTCTGCGCATTGGAATAATATAGACAGCAGTGTAGACGTAGGACTGAGGTCGACTAGGTCTCTACTGACTATATTAGACTTAATTAGTTTTGCCAGCTAGCTCAGAGGTCACTAGAAACTTTCTCGAGTAAACAAGGAGGAGTTTAACTTCCCTGGATAGACAAGAAGGGATTAGCTTCTGACAACCATAAAAATGACAACTTTGCTCCCTCAGAATAAAGAGTGTATCTCTAGAGTCGTGTGAAAACAATAGACGGTTATTTCGCTCAGTCAATCGTGCATACTTAGTTTCACCAGAGGGCAGAGAAATAGAGAGACGGGCGTTTTCAATAAAAGGTGTTATTTATTGAGCAGTCTTCTTTCTCATGCAAGAGAAATGAATTGCCACAATTGCAATACTTATTATAAAGTAAAGTGCGTACAGTAAAAGGAGTATTATAAAATAATACTGTAAAAGCATTGATATGGTTTCTTAGCCATATGATACTTTAAAATGGATAAAATAGATACATACATAAAAACATTGACTAACGTCCTCAACTGGTGCTTCTAATCTACGCCTACCCCGGTGTACCTGACCTAAGCCTAATACGTGGGAAGGAGTAAGTAAGTAGCAGTTTAAGTTAAGTTGGTTTTGCCAAGGATCTGAATCAAGAATTCTCTTAAGGGTTTAGTCAGCTCCGTACCTTGGTTCTTAGAATGAAGGAGGTCTTGTATCTCTCTCTCAGGGCTCGATATCCCAGTAACCCGCAAGGGTGGTTGGAAACACCGGAGTTAGATTTTCTCGGCTGGAGAAAAAGACAGCATCTCTCTCAGTGCGTCAAAGGGGAGGGGCGGCGTCCGTGGGCTCTCGCATCAGCTGGGCTCTCGGGCAAGTAGATAGCCGCTCTGCTCCAAACCACCATGTCTTTGCTTAAGGCAACATTGGTATATTTATACCTGAAAGGTGCCGGGTTTGACGTAAGGTTGGACATAAGACGGCACCAAGAACTAACAGTTCTTTCTGACTCTAGGAGTTCTTGTGCAAATCAAAACAAGAGCAGGGGGGTTTCCCGGGCTGCTGGAGGCTTGGTTTGTTTAAAGAACGCGTTGTACTTTCTAGGGGTCTAGGGGAGTAGCCATGCCGTATTTGGACTACATGGGCTATTACTAAATATGGATATGATTCTTATGCCTTTATAAGGATATTATTTATTATAGCCATATAAGGGCATAAATCGGGAATATCGAATTAGGGTCCTAGATAGAAACACAACACCAGCGGAGGCGCTTTCCCGGAGACCGTTAGGCAAGGGGGGTTTGGGGGGGGGCTGCCGACCGCACGGAGAGATTTTGCAGGACATTGGGCGGGTTTTTTATAGTTTGGGCTTTTTTTTTAGTAGCGCCCGATTTTTCTCTATAAAGGGTCCCTGACTCCTCCCCCGGCCACCATTTTAGTTTACGGTGACCTGGTGGCTGGGGCTATTGTGTTTTTTCTGTAGTTTAGTCAAGTATTCAGGTTTGGTAGTCGTAGTATCAATGGCGGCTGAAGATTACCGCGTTCTAGAAGCCATCCGGCTTCTTAGCGAGGCGGGTCGTCTGGACCTTGTCATTGGTGATGTGGCGGGGCCTTCTCGGCCTCAGCGCCAGGCTTCGGCCGGTGTCGCGGCAGTAGTGACTGCGTGCATGACGCCGAAGCGTCTGAAAACGGAAGCGGTGAGTGAGAGGGGCCGCCCGCGTTTCCGCAAGGTGGCCCCAGGGTCCAAAATTCATTCGGCTGCGGTTCGGGAGGCGGGTACTGACCTCCCACCGCAGCCGGAGGTCAGGGGGGTTTTGGTTGCTGGGGAGGAGCTACGCTTTGGACCGCCGGAGCTGCCTCTTGCTCCGGCGGTTCTGGGGCGGGCTGCATTGGCTCCTGCGCAGCGGGGAAAGCACGGAGGGTGGAAGGGCTCAAAGAAGCGTTCCGCTTCTGAGTCAGCCGCTCCAGTTGTGGAGCATGTAGAGCGAGTAACGGGTGCGGGAGAGCACGAACTTCGTTCTCCTGCTCCGTTTAAGTTGATATCTGGCACACAGGGAGTTGGAGGGCAGGGGTTGGTCTGCCCCCCCTCCATCCCTTATAACAATCAGGAGCATTTGCTGGGTATGGCTGGGAATGGGGTTGGGGACACGTTTAATGCCCCTCCCTCTCCTTCCTTTCGGCCTTGTTTTTGTGGGGGGATGAATGCACAGGTGCAAGTTGAGGGTCATGACAGTGCAAGGGAACTTGCCCCCCCTTTAGCCCCCTCCTTTTTTCCCCTCAAGGCTCTCCTAGGGGAGATGTTGTTTTGGTCCATAGTGGGTCAGTAGGTGAATGGGAGGGGGCGCAGGTAGGTGGGAGGGGTAGTTCTCCACAAGGGACTGCCTATCCTGGGGATTTTCGTCCTTCCCGCTCCAGTAGTTGGGATTTTGAGGGCCAGGTTTTTGGGGGCTCTTCTGGGCCTCATAGTTTTGTTGGAGGGCGAGCTGAGGTACAGCAGAAGGGTGGAGAGGCTAGATCTTGGGAGGGTTTAGATATTTTTCCTTCATGGTCAGAGGGGCTGCAGGAAGCTGCGGCAATACATGCGGGGACGGGTACAGGCTGACCCCAGGCTATGGGGGATTTTAGGGACTCTTCTACTCAGCCACAAAAGGTTGTTGCTACGACTTTTATGGACCAAGGGTATGGAGCAGGGAGTATCAAGGTACAAAAAGGTCAGGTGGTGGGCCTTGCGTCTTCTACAGTTCAGGCCATGTTAGACTGGAGTAGTGAGGATGAGGTGGAGGATTCCGCTCCTCCGGGGAAGGTTTCGGGCAAGGTGGAGGTTACAGGCTTTGGCCAGCTGGAGCCGGTTAGGAGTGAGGGGGCAGGCACGCTGCATGTTGGTCAGGTTAGGAGAGAGGCAGGCAACTTTCAGGGGCCCGGCACATCAGTCCGTATTTTTTCTCCACAGGCTAGGGAGGTTCGTGGAGCAGCAGACTCGGTAGGGCGGAGTGCGGCCCAGTGGCGCCGAAGAGAAGGGAGGGTGGAGCCTGGCACGGCACATCCCGTACCGACGGGGGATCCCGGCGCGGTCAGCAAACGCAAGTCCGGCGCGACTTCGCTGGCCCCAACTTTAATTTCATCACGTCGAACGGATTGGACTGCAAAACCTTTTTCAGATGGTGGTCATCGTTTGGGGGAGTACCGGCGGGTACAGTCGGCTCCTCCGCATAGTGCTCTAAAAGGGTCTGGTGTGACCCAAGTTGGTTGTGAAGGGTCCGGTAAGGCCCGTGGTGTGTTATCAATGTCTGGCCCTCCACAGATGGAGGAGTCTTTGGTTTTGGACTATGATGAAGAAAGCCCTGAGGAAGGGGAACTACGTGAAATTGAGGTTGAGGGGGGTCCTTCTCATTCTTCTTGTAGTTATTTGCAGGCACCGGCAATCATACCGCCCAAGGGGGCCACAGCGTCTGGATCCAGAAGAGAGCGCGGCCCCTCGGTGAGGGTTCCTCGACTGGGGAATACTGTTGAACACGTGTCGTGGCGATCGGTGCCGGGGCAAGCCCCCTTGTTAGAGCCAGGTGAGAACTATGTACCACGGGCCAAACCAAAAATTGTGTCGGTGGGTACAGGGGGAGGGGTCGTTGGGGTAGAGTCTGACGGTAAGCTTTATAAGAGTCGCTATGTTAAGGAGCAAGGGGTTGGTACAAGGGATGAGGAAGCAGGGTTGGGCACAAAGGTGGAATGCGGTATGAACACAGAAGAGGTAGCCATTAGCAAGGACCCTTTGCACAGCAAAGAGCTCAAAATTAAAAAGCTGCCTTATATGGGCGTTACGAAACCTTTGGGTGCTCATTTGATGTTGGCCACGAAAGAAAGGATTTGGAAGGGTGAATATGTCGAAATCTTAAAATTATTGCATAGTGGAAGTGCGCTCGAAGGAAGGCTCTAAAGAGGAAGAATATGAGCTAGCTAAGCGCCCGAAAGTCCCTTTAACTATTGAAAATTGGACTGCAGCGTTTTTGTTGTTTTTTTTTAAACGTAAGAGTTTTATTAAGGATTGCCAATATTACACAGCTTCATGCCTACAACCCTGGGGCCGGCTGCTCCTTCGTAAATACTGGTCAGATACACATATTACACAGCTATTTAGCTGACAACCTTCGGTCCGGCAGCAAATCAGTTAAGATGGCAATAAAGACGTATCGGCATATAACACATAATCACATTTCTCTTACTTTTGTGTTTTTTCATTAATCAAACTTAACTTAACTTTTGACTCTGTAGCATGACAGCAAGCACGTAGTGTCGTTCTCAGGTATGCAAGTTCCTGTTTGTGGCCATTGTAGGTATCCCTCATCCCCCACCCTCTACTGAAAGTCCCCCTGTTCCCCTGGCTATGCCTGTCTTGTTTGCAGGCTTATCGGTAACATACCGGAGTGTATCCCCAGTTATGCTTCCTCACCCCTCCTCTTCCTCATCGTCTGAGCTTTCCGCTTCATCCTCTGACAGGGGGTCACACAGGTCACCCCGGTATTTATTCCAGGGTGTCCAAATCTTATTCCACTTGCGTGGGTTGGCTCTTAGTTTGTATACCGCCCTTTCAGTCACCATCAGCGCGTCCATATTCCTGAACCACAGGGCCAGAGTTGGGGCTTCTGCCGCCCCCCATTTCTGTGCTATGTCTCGTTTGGCGACCATTAAGCCTATAATGGTCCACTGTTGACCTTGTCGTGTCAGGTCTGTAGGGCCCCAGATGTGCAGCAGGCACGTGCGTGGGTCGGGCAGTAGCGTTGTGTCTAGTGTTTGGGAGATGGTGCGAAATATCTGACGCCAGTAGGTGGCAACAATCGTGCAGTCCAAGAGCGTATGTTTAAATGAACCTTCCTCATTACAGCCTCTCAGACAATACGGGTGGGCCGCCCTGTGTAGTTTATGTAGCAGTGTTCTCGTGAAGTACACCCTATGTAGGATCTTGAGTTGCACCAATCTGAACCTTGATGAAATCCCAGCCTCTCTCGGTGATGCCTGTGCTGCATTCCATTCTGACTCACTCATGTCTCCCAGTTCGCCCACCCAGGTCTCCCTCAATTTAGCCAGGGGGTCCGGCAAGTTATTCAGGAGTTTGCGGTATGTAAGGGAGGTGGCGCTAGTTTGCATATAATCAGTAAGCAGGCGGTCTTCCAGTGGTGAGGCCTCTGCGACCTTGGTTCCCGCTGGTATCGCTGCTAGCAGTGCATGCCTAATCTGGAGGTATCTGTATGTTTCGTTAGGACTTAGGCTGTAGTCCTGTTGAAGTTGTGAGAACGGGACCACTCCATCTCTCGACCACAGGTCCCCTACTGTAGAAAGGCCTATATTATCCCATTGGGTAAAGCCTTTGGTACGCCGCAAGTGACCCAATGCCCTGGTGTCCCACAGAGGTGTCATTTTCGTTATAACTCCCTCCCATTGAAGCCTTGTCTGCGCCCTGTGCCACAGTGTTACTGTGTGTTTAGTTGGACCTATTAGTGTCCCTGCTAGTCCCTTTTGGTACAGTGGAGCCAGTAAGCTATGCATGCCCAGTTGTGTTCTATCAGCTAGGTAGGCCGGATCGTCCTGTGGGGCATGAATCCATTGATTGAGAACTTTAAGTTGTGTCGCCCAGTAATATGATTGTATGTTGGGCAGTGCTATCCCCCCCTCGTACCAGCTCCTGTTGAGTTTCAGATGCGCTATGCGCGCTGGGCGTTGTCCCCATAGCAAGCTATTCACCACCGCCGCGATCTTTTGCAGATAGCGCGGCGGCACCAGACTCGGGGCATTCTCAAGCACGTATAGGAACCGGGGCAGTGCCATCATTTTATATAAAGCTGCCCTCCCCAGCAGCGTCAGAGGAAGGGTCATCCAATGTCCGACATCCCACCTCAGACTATTTAGGGGTGGCAGTAAATTCCGTTCGTAGAAATCAGCGGCGTTGCGCGTTACATGTATTCCCAGGTATTTGAATGAGGTGTCTGCCATCTCCAACTGGCACGTGCTTGGGATGCTCGGTGGCGGTCCCCTCAGCTCATAGATCACTGATTTTGCCCAATTGATCTTATATCCAGACGCTCGTCCATGTTTCTCACACAGCGCGAGGAGTTCTGGGATGCCCGCTTCCGGGTCTGTCAGATAAATCAACATATCATCGGCGTAGAGGGAAACTCTATCTTCCCAGTTGTCCCCCCATCTGATTCCTTTGAGTAATGGGGTAGTTCGAAGGACTACGGCTAGAGGCTCCAAGACTATAGCAAATAATAACGGTGAGAGCTGGCATCCCTGCCTCGTCCCCCTATGCAGAGGGATCTCACGGGAGATATGACCGTTTGCCGTTACCCGTGCCACCGGACTATTATATAGAAGTCTAATCCAGGAGATGAATTTGGGACCAAACCCCATATGGGCCAGTACCGCGAAAAGATACCTCCACTCCACCATATCAAACGCCATTCTGGCGTCTAGAGAGAGTATGGCTGCCGGTTCCGTAAGCAGTGGCGGAGGTTCAGTGCCGTACTTCCGTGTGGCATAAAGCCCGATTGGTCTGGGTGAATCAGCTGAGTAAGGTGCGGCTGCAACCGCGTGGCTAGCAGTTTCGCCAGGATTTTGGCCTCCGCGTTAAGGAGCGAGATGGGGCGGTATGACCCGCATTCAGCAGGTGGCTTGCCCGTCTTTGGGATCGCTACTATGGTCGCCTGCCGCTGCTCGAGAGGCAGGATCTCTCGGTCAAGGCTATCCACGTACATGGGCAGCAAAGGCGGGCTCAATGTGTCCGCCATGGCCTTGTACCATTCGATAGGTATGCCATTAGGGCCCAGTGCCTTCCCGGAGTGTATCATATTAATGGCCGCTTGCACCTCTTCCATCGTAAGGGCCGAGTCAAGCTCGTCTACTGCATCTTGCGACAAAGTAGGTGTCGGTACCTCGGCGAGCGCCGCCACTGCTATCTCGTTCGTTACCTCGACTTCCGGGGTATATACCTCCTGAAAGTGGTCTGCTAACGTCTCGACTATTGCCGCTGGGTTAGTGTGTACCCGCCCGTTCGCATCTTCTACCTGTAATATAAACCTGTTACCTCCCTCCTTCTTCTCTAACCAAGCCAAAAGCTTACTCGCCTTATCCCCTACATCGTATATTTTATGTGCGGTCGCTGCTATGTTCTCTATCGTGCGCTGCTTTAAGTGATCGTCGTGTAGTTGTTGGCAGAGCTGAAGTGAGTGCAGTGTATCCGTTGTGGGATCGGCCGTGTGTGCGGTGTTCGCCTCGGCAAGGTTGAGTTCTAACTGAAGGAGTTCCCTCCCTTTATCGCGCTTGTAACCCGCTATCGTGGAAATAGCGTGTCCCCTCAGAACTGTTTTGTACGCTTCCCATAAAACCGCGGGGGACTCCACCGAGGCCCCATTCTCCGCAAAATAATACAAAGTCGCCTTCTTTAGCTCCTTTCTCACAGCCGGTATCGCAAGATACCCTGGGCGCATCTGGTACACCCGCTTACGGGTCCTTTCTGAACATGATAGAGTGAGTGTCAGTGGTGAGTGGTCTGATATTCCCCTGGGTTTGATGTGCACTTCGTCTATGGTGAGGAGGCCACTGCCCAAGGTGAGGAAGTAGTCAATGCGGGACATACTGTTATGTGTCGATGAGTAATATGTGCATTGCCGCTCCGCGGGGTGTAGTTTTCGCCATATGTCTATCAACCCTTGTGCCTCCAGAAAATCGCTGAAGCGAGAGGGACCCGGGGTGTGTGTTCTGACCGGGAACCTATCCTGCGTGGTATGTGCCACCGCATTGAAGTCCCCCCCAATGATGAGGTCTCCCTCCGGGAGCTCCAGGAGGAATTTTCCCAAAGCAGGAAACACTATGGCATGCAACGCAGGTGGGATGTAAACTGAAATCACGGTCAATGGTTTACCCTCCCATTGCCCATGTGCCGCTGCGAACTGGCCCTGGTCGTCCGTTTTGGTGGTCAGGAGTATAAAAGGGGACGACTTCCGCAGCAATATACCCGTCCCACGTGACCCAGAAGTGAACTTGGAGTGTACTATCATGCGGTAGCCCCTCCTGTTTAATGCCTTACTCTTGAAGAAGAACCAAGGAAGGGTTCGCTCTCCTAATGCCCTGCATGACTAGTCCCCGTTTGATCTTGTCCCCTTGGCCCCTTACGTTCCATGACATGAATTGTAAAGGCGTCACGGGTGTCGTTTGAGGACCTCCCTGCGGGGTCTCAGTCGGGGCGTACTGTGTCATGTGTGTCATGTGGCAGGACCTCTTTATGTATCGTGGGGGAGTACCCGCGCGGCCACGTCTGTATTACTGTCTGTAGTCTCTCAGTGCCCACATAATGTGTCCTTCTACATTGAGTCAACTTATTAACAAACAACACCTCCTGTCTCGAGGTGTGAACTTTAGCAACTAACCCCTCCCAAACTCCCCCCCTCCCTGCCCTCTTGCTACACGGACTAACAACCGCCCGCCTCCCCAACTTAGCAGAGTGCTTAACCCATCCCACACACAAAATACTTGCTCGTTGAGGTGAGGAACACCCCACAGTCGGCGGCCTCTCGTTACTCTCTCCGGAGGCCCTCCGCCCAGTGTCCAATGGCGGCCTCCCAGGCAGCTAACTGTGATCAAAACTGTTCAGCTTTCGCCGGGTGATCATTGTCCTGCATCAGCATCTTCCTCTAATCTATCTCCCACCGGGGACTGCTCCCTTTCATCGCGTTCTGAGGTCCGGGAGCCCTCGCGACTCCGTGCACGTCGATCTCCCTGAGTTCTGTTCGATCTGCGCGGCTGTGTGACCGGACGCCATCCGTCCAGCCATTCTCTGGCCATTTCGGGTGTGTCGAAAAACCAAGTCTTGTTATCTGCCACTACACGCAGTCTGGCCGGGAAGAGCATTGAGTACGGTAGTTCTCGTGTTCTCAACTCTTTTTTGACCTCTATGAACGTCCGTCTGCGCCTGGCGACCTCCGCCGTGTAGTCTGGGAAGAAGGCCAGTGTCGCATTCTGTATCTGAACCGGAGGGGACTTTCTCGCAGCCTGTAGGATGGCGTCCCTGTCGCGAAAGTTGAAAAGTCGCGCTGTGATGGGTCTTGGGGCTACCCCCTGTTTAGGCCGGCCACCCGGCACTCTATGCGCCCTCTCCACTGAGAAAAAGGTGGAGAGGCCTTTAGGCCGCAGTTTAGTCTTGATCAGGTCTTCTACAAAGAGATCCGTCGCTCCCGTACCTTCAGATTCCGGAACTCCCAGGATCCTTATGTTGTTCCGTCTGGAGCGTCCTTCTTGATCATCTAGCTTTTCTTTCAGCATTCTATTCTCGGCTGTTACATGTTCCATCGCCGTCTGCAGCTCCGAGACATCTTCCACCAATGATTTTGTGACTACCTCCAGCGATCCCACCTTCTCTGATATCTAATGGAGATCAGCACGCAGTAGAGAGATCTCGGTGGAGATTGAACCCACTGTAGTTTGTACCTGAGTCAATGTCCGCATTACATCGTCCAGCGTCGCCTTCTTCCCTCCCGCTCCGTCCGCTGATTTACCGCTGGGTGGTCGTCCCTCCGGTGGGGAGGATGCGCCTTTCTCATAGGCATATTTCTTGCGCCGCGCCGCCTTTGGAGCCTCGTCCTGCCATCCTGGCGTTTATTGGGGCGGGGATATTTCGGGGTGCCCTTTGTCGTCCAGGGAACGATCGTAACCACGTTGACCACCCTTCGTAGCTTCCTGGTCAGTGCTTTCAAGAAACGGGACCGGATGTCGGTGCTCGGACAGTCCCTGGGCCGTCCACGGTGGCACTGCCAGAAGACACCTTATGTGGTGGTCAGATGTCGCCCACACTATCGGTATTGCAGCAATATCGGCCGATATGTTGAGAGATTTTGACCGGGGGCTCCCCTCAGTATTGCACAGCTCCTGGTTCGTGGCCCCTCAGCGAGCAGAGACCCCTCGTGTGCGTCCACCCAGAGTCAGCTCGGAGGCCCGGTCGGGAGCGGATGGTATCCTCTCGCACTCTCATGTGCGGAGGTGCCGGGGGAGATCTCAGAGCCCCGCTCGCGGCCAGAGCCAGTTCCAGGAGTTTGCCCCCCGGTCGGTGCAGATGCACTTGGCCGCCGTGTCCTGTCTACGATGCAGCTTTGCTACTGTTCCACCGCGCACGGGGACTCCGCTGCGGGCCCCTTGCGGAGCGCTGCTGTCCAAGATGGCGGTTCGGGCCAGTTGCGGTGGCAGCGTTGGAGTCCCGCTGCCCGGAGTCCGGCCTGGTTACACTGGGCTGCCCCTTTACGACCTCACTGCTGGCTTGTCTGTGTCCACCAACCGTCCCAGCACTCTCCGTCAGCCGTTTTCCTGAGCTCCGCGTCTCTTCTTCCAACGGCCGGAACCTCCCCCAGTCTCTAGTACTTCCGGACGGGCTGCTTGGACACGGCAGTCCCTGGATTCCTCTTGCTGCGTAGGCCGCCGGGGCACCCAGCGGTAACTCGATCACCCGGCCACCGAATGGAACCGGAGTCGCCGCCAGCAATGCCGCCCGGTCCCGGGCGTCGGGTCCCTCCGGCAGAGGTCTGCCAGTGATCGGATGGGTGCACGGATTTGTGGAGAGGCCGCTCTGACCACGGAGCTAGTCCTCTAGGCTGCCGCCATGCTCGGCTGCTAGCCACGCCCCCCCGACTGCAGCATTTTTAATATATGCCAGCGTATATTGCGAAACGTTCCCTGAGCGCTGTGTGGCTATTTTCAAATACATGGTTGTTATACGGAAAGCTCAAATCACGAGTAGTGGTTTTGCATGGGCACAGTACGATGAAGAGTTTAGAGCCCATTTAGCTTGGGATCCGGAGGCAAAGTGGGGGGAATTAGATACTGATTTATGGCAGCACACGATGGGAGCTTCAGCTGGGGGTAAGACGATTTTTACAGCTAGTGGTTTGCCCTTAGTATATCGGCCCTTTCAGGGGAAGCCCACCCGGGGAGGGGTGGGAAGTACTGCAACAACACAGGCGGGAGTGGGGGCATGCTGGGACTTTAACAAAGGTTTGTGTACCAGGGAATACTGTAGATTCCGTCATGAATGTTCCCAGTGTGGAAGGAAACATCCGTTGGCCAAGTGTTGGGGTCCAGGATACTCAGGTAGTCAGCAGTGGCCACGGCCCGCAGCTAACGCCCCAGGCACATCACAACAGTCTCAGCTGCCTGGGGGGGAAAAGGTCCACAGGGTGCTGGGCCCAAAGGCTGGGACTCCGGTTAAACTGGAACAGTTGGCAGAGGCTCTGCAGGGGTACGGGAATTTGAGTGTGAGGCAGATGTTACTGGAGGGGTTTGCAGTAGGGTTTCACCTTGGTTACAACGGGCCGCGGCGTTTGTCAAAGAATTTGAAGTCAGCAGAGGAACACAAAGAAGTAGTGCAAGGAAAACTGGATAAGGAAGTAAGGGAATGTAGAATGGCAGGACCCTTTAACGACTGGCCTTTACAGGATTTGATTGTGTCTCCGATTGGGGTAGTTCCCAAGAAAGAGACAGGTCAATTCAGGTTGATTCAACACCTATCATGGCCAGAGGGGTCTTCAGTGAATGATTTTATTGATGAGGAGGCGGCCTCTGTGTCATATTCCTCGGTTGACGTTGCCATGTCTCTGGTAGTGACAGCAGGCGCAACTGCTAAAATGGCAAAATGCGATATTAAATCTGCATTTCGATTGCTTCCAGTCCACCCAGATGATTGGAATCTTCTGGGGATCCATTTTGCTGGTAAATGGTACGTGGACAAAGCATTGCCAATGGGTTGTTCCATGTCCTGTTCCCTTTTTGAAGCATTCAGTACATTTTTGCAATGGTTTTTTACACAGCGTAGTGGCCATGAGTTGGTAACGCACTATTTAGATGATTTCTTTTTTGTGGGTTCCCCTGGTTCCACGGAATGTCAAACAGCTTTGGACACATTTCAAGAACTCATGGAATTACTTGGTGTACCGTTGGCGCCGGAAAAGACGATGGGTCCTTGCGCGACCATGTCTTTTTTAGGCATTGAGCTTGATTCAGTGGCAATGCAGGCTCGCTTGCCCGTTTAAAAGAAGGTGAAAATGCTGAAACTTATTGTGACAATGTTACAGAAACAGAAAGTGCGGTGAGGGACGTGCAAATTCTGTTGGGCCATCTTAATTTTGCATGCCGGGTGGTCAGGGCAGGGCGAACCTTCTGCAGACGTTTGGGTCGAGCACTGTCTGGTCAACATTTGCCCCATCACCATGTTCGTTTGTCCCCTGGTGTTAAAGAGGATCTTCGGATGTGGTTAGTCTTCTTGCATTCTTTTCATGGAGTGCCTTTGCTCAGGGAGGAAGATTGGGTCTGGGATGTTCAAATTTTTTCAGACGCTTCTGGCAGTGAGGGTTTTGGATTGTATTGGCAAGGCAAGTGGTGTGCAGAGCAGTGGCCGGTCCAGTGGAAGGACGGTGGGAGGTCCATCACTTTTTTGGAACTTTTTCCGGTGCTCGTGGCTTTGACTTTGTGGGGTCAGGATTTGGCACACAAAAAAGTGCTTTTTCGAATTGACAATATGGCGGTGGTGAACATCCTTAACAGACAGTCGGCCAGGGAAGAGCAGATTCTGAAGCTTCTCCGAGTTTTTGTGTTGGGTTTTTTGAGATTTGACATCAGTTTTAAGGCCTTGCACATCCCGGGAGTGAACAATGACATTGTCGATGCTTTGTCTCGTTTGCAGTGGGAGAGATTCCATGGGCTTGCCAACGACGCGGACAGGATGCTGGCCCCCATGACGGATCATCTGTGGTATGTAGGCAACGTAGGGTCATACAATTGGTGGTAGGTTCTTTGGCAGTTTCTCCCCCGGCAGCTTACACACTGGCTTGGAATGAATTTGTAGCGTCAGGAGCTTGTAGACAGGAATCTGGTTGGAGGAGGTCTGAAGATGTTATTCAGTTCATTTTGGATTTAATGGATACAGGTCTGTCCAGGGTGACAATTGCTGGGAAGTTAGCAGGCATTGCTTTCATGGGAAAACTCCTTTGGGGTTATACTCCTTTGGCAGGGGAGGTAGGGAAGAGAATGTTGGAAGGTTGGGCTAGGGAACGGGGTTTAGAACAGCGGGCCCGTTACCCTTTGTCTTGGCAGATTTTAGCCAGAGTGGTGGAGGTGCTGCCATCAGTGTGTAGAGATTCTTTTGAGACTTGCCTTTTTTCTACGCTTATGGTGTGGATGTTTTTTGGGGCTTTTCGTGTTTCTGAACTGTTGGGTTCTAAGTTCATTCAGGGTTTACTATGGGAGGACGTTCATTTGTCAGACAAGGGTGTTCATATCTGGTTGTACCGGTCAAACACGGATCAGAGGCATAAAGGGAAAGGCATATGGTTAGTTGCTTCCTCCCCCTGTGGAACGTGCCCTCTACAGTGGGCGCGGCGTTGGTGGGTTTTGTCTGGGGGGGGGGGTGGATTCCGGCGTCTTTCAGCACTCTGATGGGTCTCGGGTCACAGACTACCAACTCCGCATGGTGCTACGGAAAGCTTTGCGGACTGTGGGTTTGGATGAATCTAGGTTTAGCACTCACTCTTTCCGGATTGGGGCAGCGACTGAGGCGCATCAACGGGGTTGGTCTGGACAGGATATTTTGCACTTAGGGCGATGGTCATCTAATTGCTTTCAGCGCTATGTAAGGAAAAACGGGGGGAGGTGCTTGCGTCATCTGTTTTGTAATGAGTCTGATACTGCTTTTCTAATTTCAGGTTTCGTTGCTGGGCCCCTTGTGGCGGCATTGACCATCTGGATTGTTGGGCATTCTTTTGTAAAATGGGCCCATGTTCAAGCACGTCAAAGTTATTTTGGTTCTGCATTAGGTTTTAATGAACGTTTGTTCAAGGTGATTTGGAAGGGTAAGGGAGGGATGTTGTGGAGGGAGTTAATTCCTGCTCTTAATTCTTGGTTAGTTGGGGGCCAGTGCCCAGATGTTTTATTAATACATTTTGGCGAAAATGATCTGTGTGGAGTAAAGGGTGTAGTTTTATTGAGGGCCATGAAACGTGACTTGATGCTTTTGAAGGCTCAATGGTCCGGCTGCCATGTGTTATGGACGGAACTGGTTCTACGTAGAGTTTGGAGAGGTGCTATCAAGCCCAAGGCAATTGATAGGGCACGCAAGAAGATAAATTTGGAGGTGTCCAGATTCTGTAGAGGTTTAGGTTTTGGTAGAGTACTTCACAGTGATATTCGCTTTGATGCAGTTGAATTCTTTCGGAGTGATGGTGTGCATTTTTCAAGGTTAGGCATGGATTTGTATCTTTTGGAGCTCAGAAAGGTGTTATCACGTTGTCTTAAAGTTCGGGAGTTTGCTGTTTAGTCCTTTGGTCAGTGTTTTTGTGTCAATTTGCGTTGGGGGGGGCAGAAAGAGGGAGGGTGGTGTTCCTCCCCTCCCGCTTTCTGCGTGGTGGGGGTCAATGGTGTTTTTTTGCCAGGATTGGCAGGATTGTGGTGGTTTGCTGGTTAGGTTGGGTCCTGGTCAGGGGGAGTTGGGCAGGCTAAGCTGTTGGGGTGATTACTGTGGTTGGGGGAACAACATTGGTTGAGGGGCAAGCCGGGGAGTTTTGGATATTGGTCTGGGGGATTTGTTAAAGTTTAAATGATTATATAAGAATTTGCATTGTTGGTATTGTGTATTTTGTATTGTATGGGTGGGGGCAGGGCCAATGATGTGTTAGGGGTGGGGCTGCTGATTGGGGGTTAATGAAAATGTTATTTAGTGAGGTTTAGTTTTGTAAGGCGTTTGGCCAAGGTTTATATTTGTTAATGTGCACCTGTTTCAATAAAGCGGCCTTTTTCACACAAAGAAGATTTGTGGTCTGCTTCCCCCCCACCCCTCCCTCCCAACAGCGCCTTACCCCTGAAAGGCCTGATGGAGGCGGCCCGGCTAACATATCACTCATCAACGATTCAAACAGTTGGAGGCACAGCCATGCAGAGAGGGTGTACATGCGACCCCACCGCCTGGAGAGGTCCTACGGTGGTGTGACAGACGGTTTGCGATCTCTGCTGCCTGTCCGGGCCGCAGCGGCACCCAAAAGGAGCTGCCCGCGCAATGCACGTTTGTGTTGAAGACGCTGGGCGTTGCTACCGAAGCGAGGGACTGCGGAGGTACGTGCCTGGCTGCTGTTGGGGCTGAGTTGGGTGAGGGCAGGAGCCCGGTGATTGGCGTTACACCGCCCTCCCGTTAGGAACCTGATCAAAGGAGACCCGCCTAGACTAAAATCTCACCTGAGAGGCAGAGGGGAGGCTAGGGATCCTTCGCGCTCACTGTGCACGTGGCGGAACGGAATGCATAGACTGCTTGGAGGTACGGTGACCACTTTGAGGCCCGCGCGATTAGACAGCCAAGTGGCGGTTACCGCCATCAAGGAGAAGACCAGAGGCCTAGGGGAGACATGGTTGACACCGACGGTGGGGGAATCCCTCCCCTCCTCATAGTACGGCGGCAAGAGCAGGCAACTGGTCACTGCCTGTAACGCCCTGGGGGCAATTGGGAATCTAGAGACAGACGGAAACATTCATTCACCAACAGATAGGCCCTGGCCCATATAAAGGAAACACCTGTAAGACAAACAGTAAAGTTTGGGGCGAGCCCGCACCTAGTAGAGGTCAGGGCACCCTTCACTAGCCTCTACATACCAAACCCACCAATAAGTGAAATCCCGCAGTGGCACTGGGGGCAGAAAACGGGCCGCATACCGAGATAACGAGGACGGGGTTGCCACCAGAAGACAATGTATGTGGTACCAATGGGAGACTCAGAGTTGAACTGAGAAACACGCCCCCACGGAGCTAGTCATATGGACCCAGGGTGTGTGAGGCACTGTGCCCCCTGTGCTGTGGAGCCAAATGAGGAGCTGGGCAGTGGAGCACTGGATCGCACACAAGAAACAGCTTGGTGCCGGGCAGAGCTGCCATGAGTAGGCGGCATCTAGCACTAATGTACTGGGGTCCCCAGCACATCCCGGGGCCACGAACTAAGACAATATGGTGCGGGCCCGCAGGGGTATACCCATATAAGCCCCTGTTCTGCACCTGGCACAGCCTTGCAGTGAACCAACACTGTGGCAAGAGGCTCAAGAAAGGCTTGCAATAGACACGCTAAGGACCTCAACTAGCAGGTCAGCCAGTGGGCATTCAGTGATTGACCCTGAATTTGCAACCGCGCTCTAACGTTTCGCGTGCTGTCGTCCAAGATCCCCCTGCTGGGAGTGAATGCCTACTGCACAACAGTTGGCAATGGGCCGCCTGCGCAACAGGGCGCCATGCGTATTCGCAATCCGGAACCAGCGCACACAGGAAGCGGCCGGAGACACACCAAATACAACGCAAACGGCCAAGCTAGACTCAGTGCCGGCAGCAGTAGAAAAAATAGGGAATGCGTTGGACCAAACAAGATTGTCCCTTGAATCCAGGATTGACAAGGTCACTTTGGACTTTATCCTTCTGCGTGCTGACCATTCGTAAATTAATGTAGAAAGTCCACTTCCAAGATCAGTCACTAATGGAGCTGGAACCTATTACCCAAAGTCACATTGCAGCCCTATAAAACATCCAAGACCGCATGCACGCACTGGAAGATAGGGTCGAAGATGCGTAGGGGAGCTCCCACTGCAATAATGTCCGTGTGGTCGGCCTACAGGAAGGGGACGAAGGACGGAGCCCAGAACTATACGTCGAGCATTGGTTTCAGGACATACTGCCTCTGGGAACACTGTCGACACACTTTGCAGTCGAAAGGGCGCACCAAGTTCCGGCTCATAAACCTCCCCCAGGGACCCAACCACGCCCATTCCTTTTCAGGCTCCTAAACTATAGAGACAGGGATGCAGTCCTGGGTGAAACTCGCAAGATTGCAGAGCTCAAAGTCAGCGGGAGCCTGATCATGATGTTTCCCAGATTACATGGCACAAGTGCATAGATGCAGAAGCACTTACACAGTAGTGAAACACTAGCCTCACGACCTGGAATTTCCCCACTCCCTGCCGTTTCCCACCAAGTTGAGGGTAGTGGCAAAAGGCGTGGTCCGCTTCTTTGACTCACCGGCGGAGGTGTGGGACTGGTTGGAGGATTCAGGATTGGGGACAGGAACTCATCCCTCAGCCATGGAATCACCCAAGACGGCTGGTAGATGATCTCGCCGACGGGGTAGGCACGGGAAACTGGGATATATGAAATAAACTACAGTGACATAGAGTCCGGGGCAGGGCAGATTGGAATGTCAGGGCACCTTCGAGGTTGTTGCGGCGCTCGGAACTACTATATATCGGGAGTGTCAAGATGGGTGCTCTTCTGAATCAGCAACGGCCAGCAGCTCGTCGATCCCCAGGCAAGATGACCCTGATGACACAGCTGTCAGATGTGACTCCACAAACCGCCACCGACATTATGTGAAGGAACACTAATGCTAGGAACCCTGCCATAGGCAACACAAACGCAAGTAGAGACTTAACTGAAATGCTTGCCTGTGTAAATATTTATATGCTGATAATAAATATAATGCTAACACCTTTGTTAGAGACACGTGCATCTCACACGCGGATCCCCTGCCCAAGTACAACAGGTAATTAATACAATGAACACACCTACACACTGGCGGGGTAAGTGGGTGGTAGCACTATGTCATAGCACAACAGCACCTGCCGAACCGACGGCTAGGAGAACTCGCTGATATGGGAAACACGACACCAGTACTGACACAGGCGAGTATGGTCAGCATGCATCTCAGTCAGTTGACGCTCTGGAATGATTTCTGTCCCCATGGACCACACAAAAAACAGCACACACAAGTTGAAGCACTGATACACCAAACGATGAGGTGTGGGTGCCACACAGTTAGACTGTCAAACAACGGCGCATAGGCTGACCGCACGTACACCTCATACGTCAACCATGGCCAGTGACACGTGCACCACGAAAATATACACTCTTGCACAACGGTCTGGATGGGGGTGGGGACCCCTTTTGACATGAAGGGAATGCAAATGTTGCGGTCAAACCCACGCCACACACACTCCTATCAGGCACTATACTGGAATAGTTCTTTTGTCATTGTTGGACATTTAGGGGTCGATTACGATGGTGGACGGAAGGACGACCGCCAGCCTGGAGTAGGCGGAAAATGCCTTTTTCCAGTCCGCCTGCCGCGGTCACTCCGTCCGCCATATTAGGATGGGAAACACTGTCAAATGTCCGTATGCGGCGGAAGAGCACGCACCGCCGCGGAACTACACCCGACCCCGCGGCGGACGGAACCAATCCAGAGACACCGCCGTACGGAATGACGTCTCCGACCTTCCTCCAAATCACGATGGCGGAAAACACACATCAAATCGCTGCGGAAAAACAACCTGCCTGAACACGGCGGATTCACCACAACGGAGATACAACACATTGCAGAGATACCCACCACAAGCAGATCACCGTCATGGACCCAGCGCTACACGCATTTCCGATACTCTTCGTGCTCCACCACCAGCAAGTCATGGCCCATCGCCGACAACGACGCAGGTACACCAAATCACCAATTGCTGTCGGAAGGGGAGTACCTGCCAGGGCTGTGACGTAGGGAGGGGGAGTGTCATGTTAGAGAAACTGCATTTACGATCGCACCAATATATCAACAATTCAAGTACACAACCAGGAATGACAACGCCAAACCAAGACACATGAATGACTTGCTTTATTAAACCTAATAGGGGTATAATCTTACTCTACCCAAGAGCATGGGCATTGGGTAGAACAGACCAGCTACATCTGAAGCAGCACATGAGAGGGGCTATGTGTATCAACAGTCCATGGTACAGAACAGGTACATAAGAGGCAGCACATGAGAGGGCACAATGCAGTATCAGAACAGCAACAGGGCAGTGTTCATAACAGAGCAGGTACATCAGAAGCAGCACATGAGAGGGGCTAAGTGCATCAACAGTCCATGGTACAGAACAGGTACATCAGAGGCAGCACATGAGAGGGCACAATGCAGTATCAGAAAAGCAACAGGGCAGTGTTCATAACAGAGCAGGTACATCAGAGGCAGCACATGAGAGGGGCTAAGTGCATCAACAGTCCATGGCAAGGCACAGGTACATCAGAGGCAACACGTGAGAGGGGTAAGTGCATGAACAGTCCATGGTACAGAACAGGTACATCAGAGGCAGCACATGAGAGGGCACAATGCAGTATCAGAACAGCAACAGGGCAGTGTTCATAACAGAGCAGGTACATCAGAGGCAGCACATGAGAGGGGCTAAGTGCATCAACAGTCCATGGTACAGAACAGGTACATCAGAGGCAGCACATGAGAGAGCACAATGCAGTATCAGAACAGCAACAGGGCAGTGTTCATAACAGAGCAGGTACATCAGAGGCAGCACATGAGAGGGGCTAAGTACATCAACAGTCCATGGTACAGAACAGGTACATCAGAGGCAGCACATGAGAGGGCAAAATGCAGTATCAGAACAGCAACAGGGCAGTGTTCATAACAGAGCAGGTACATCAGAGGCAGCACATGAGAGTGGCTAAGTGCATCAACAGTCCATGGTACAGAACAGGTACATCAGAGGCAGCACATGAGAGGGCACAATGCAGTATCAGAACAGCGACAGGGCAGTGTTCATAACAGAGCAGGTACATCAGAGGCAGCACATGAGAGGGGCTAAGTGCATCAACAGTCCATGGCAAGGCACAGGTACATCAGAGGCAACACGTGAGAGGGGCTAAGTGCATCAACAGTCCATGGCAGAGAACAGAGCAGGTACATCAGAGGCAGCACATGAGAGGGGCTAAGTGCATCAACAGTCCATGGCAAGGCACAGGTACATCAGAGGCAGCACGTGAGAGGGGCTAAGTGCATCAACAGTCCATGGCAGAGAACAGAGCAGGTACATCAGAGGCAGCACATGAGAGGGCACAATGCAGTATCAGAACAGCAACAGGGCAGTGTTCATAACAGAGCAGGTACATCAGAGGCAGCATATGAGAGGGGCTGAGTGCATCGACAGTCATAGCAAGGCACAGGTACATCAGAGGCAGCACGTGAGAGGGGCTAACTGCATCAACAGTCCATGGCAGAGAACAGAGCGGGTACATCAGAGGCAGCACATGAGAGGGGCTAAGTGCATCAACAGTCCATGGTACAGAACAGGTACATCAGAGGCAGCACATGAGAGGGCACAATGCAGTATCAGAACAGCAACAGGGCAGTGTTCATAACAGAGCAGGTACATCAGAGGCAGCACATGAGAGGGGCTAAGTGCATCAACAGTCCATGGCAAATCACAGGTACATCAGAGGCAACACGTGAGAGGGGCTAAGTGCATCAACAGTCCATGGCAGAGAACAGAGCAGGTACATCAGAGGCAGCACATGAGAGGGGCTAAGTGCATCAACAGTCCATGGCAAGGCACAGGTACATCAGAGGCAGCACGTGAGAGGGGCTAAGTGCATCAACAGTCCATGGCAGAGAACAGAGCAGGTATATCAGAGGCAGCACATGAGAGGGGCTAAGTGCATAAACAGTCATGGCAAGGCACAGGTACATCAGAGGCAGCACGTGAGAGGGGCTAAGTGCATCAACAGTCCATGGCACAGAACAGAGCAGGTACATCAGAGGCTGCAAATGAGAGGGGCTAAGTGCATCAACAGCCCATGGCAGAGAACAGAGCAGGTACATCAGAGGCAGCACATGAGAGGGCACAATGCAGTATCAGAACAGCAACAGGGCAGTGTTCATAACAGAGCGGGTACATCAGAGGCAGCAAATGAGAGGGGCTAAGTGCATCAACAGTCCATGGCAGAGAACAGAGCAGGTACATCTGAGGCAGCACATGAGAGGGCACAATGCAGTATCAGAACAGCAACAGGGCAGTGTTCAAAACAGAGCAGGTACATCAGAGGCAGTACATGAGAGGGGCTAAGTGCATCAACAGTCCATGGCAAGGCACAGGTACATCAGAGGCAGCACGTGAGAGGGGCTAAGTGCATCAGCAGTCCATGGCAGAGAACAGAGCAGGTACATCAGAGGCAGCACGTGAGAGGGGCTAAGTGCATCAACAGTCCATGGCAAGGCACAGGTACATCAGAGGCAGCACGTGAGAGGCGCTAAGTGCATCAACAGTCCATGGCAGAGAACAGAGCAGGTACATCAGAGGCAGCACATGAGCGGGCACAATGCAGTATCAGAACAGCAACAGGGCAGTGTTCATAACAGAGCAAGTACATCAGAGGCAGCACATGAGAGGGGCTAAGTGCATCAACAGTCCATGGCAAGGCACAGGTACATCAGAGGCAGCACGTGAGAGGGGCTAAGTGCATCAACAGTCCATGGCAGAGAACAGAGCAGGTACATCAGAGGCAGCACATGAGAGGGGCTAAGTGCATCAACAGTCCATGGCAAGGCACAGGTACATCAGAGGCAGCACGTGAGAGGGGCTAAGTGCATCAACAGTCCATGGCAGAGAACAGAGCAGGTATATCAGAGGCAGCACATGAGAGGGGCTAAGTGCATAAACAGTCATGGCAAGGCACAGGTACATCAGAGGCAGCACGTGAGAGGGGCTAAGTGCATCAACAGTCAATGGCAGAGAACAGAACAGGTACATCTGAGGCAGCATATGAGAGGGCACAATGCAGTATCAGAACAGCAACAGGGCAGTGTTCATAACAGAGCGGGTACATCAGAGGCAGCAAATGAGAGGGGCTAAGTGCATCAACAGTCCATGGCAGAGAACAGAGCAGGTACATCTGAGGCAGCACATGAGAGGGCACAATGCAGTATCAGAACAGCAACAGGGCAGTGTTCAAAACAGAGCAGGTACATCAGAGGCAGTACATGAGAGGGGCTAAGTGCATCAACAGTCCATGGCAAGGCACAGGTACATCAGAGGCAGCACGTGAGAGGGGCTAAGTGCATCAACAGTCCATGGCAGAGAACAGAGCAGGTACATCAGAGGCAGCACGTGAGAGGGGCTAAGTGCATCAACAGTCCATGGCAAGGCACAGGTACATCAGAGGCAGCACGTGAGAGGCGCTAAGTGCATCAACAGTCCATGGCAGAGAACAGAGCAGGTACATCAGAGGCAGCACATGAGCGGGCACAATGCAGTATCAGAACAGCAACAGGGCAGTGTTCATAACAGAGCAAGTACATCAGAGGCAGCACATGAGAGGGGCTAAGTGCATCAACAGTCCATGGCAAGGCACAGGTACATCAGAGGCAGCACGTGAGAGGGGCTAAGTGCATCAACAGTCCATGGCAGAGAACAGAGCAGGTACATCTGAGGCAGCACATGAGAGGGCACAATGCAGTATTAGAACAGCAACAGGGCAGTGTTCATAACAGAGCAGGTACATCAGAGGCGGCACATGAGAGGGGCTAAAGTGCATCAACAGTCCATGGCAAGGCACAGGTACATCAGAGGCAGCACGTGAGAGGGGCTAAGTGCATCAACAGTCCATGGCACAGAACAGGTACATCAGAGGCAGCACGTGAGAGGGGCTAAGTGCATCAACAGTCCATGGCAGAGAACAGAGCAGGTATATCAGAGGCAGCACATGAGAGGGGCTAAGTGGATCAACAGTCCATGGTACAGAACAGGTACATCAGAGGCAGCACATGAGAGGGCACAATGCAGTATCAGAACAGCAACAGGGCAGTGTTCATAACAGAGCAGGTACATCAGAGGCAGCACATGAGAGGGGCTAAGTGCATCAAAAGTCCATGGTGAGGCACAGGTACATCAGAGGCAGCACGTGAGAGGGGCTAAGTGCATCAACAGTCCATGGCAGAGAACAGAGCAGGTACATCAGAGGCAGCATATGAGAGGGGCTAAGTGCATCAACCGTACAATGGTACAGAACAGGTACATCAGAGGGCACATGAGAGGGCACAATGCAGTATCAGAACAGCAACAGGGCAGTGTTCATAACAGAGCATGTACATCTGAGGCAGCACATGAGAGGGCACAATGCAGTATCAGAACAGCAACAGGGCAGTGTTCATAACAGAGCAGGTACATCAGAGGCAGCACATGAGAGGGGCTAAGTGCATCAACAGTTCATGGCAAGGCACAGGTACATCAGAGGCAACACAAGTACGTGGGTCAAGCGCCCCGTCCTAAGGACATTAACAATGCAAGGGTGGTTACAATGGACAATCTAGACACCAAGTCAAATTACATTTGAGTGATGGGAGCTACACCTCACAGCACAGAATCTGGTGGACTGCTTGAACTAGTCGCCTCGGACACACTGCCAGCACCAGAAACAGGAGTGTGAGACACAGCCACAGCTCTAGTGACTGACACATGAGCCATAGACCCAGACACACTGCCAGCACCAGAAACAGGAGTGTGAGACACAGCCACAGCTCTAGTGACTGACACATGAGCCAAAGACCCAGACACACTGCCAGCACCAGAAACAGGAGTGTGAGACACAGCCACAGCTCTAGTGACTGACACATGAGCCATAGACCCAGACACACTGCCAGCACCAGAAACAGGAGTGTGAGACACAGCCACAGATGTAGTGACTGACACACGAGCCATAGACCCAGACACACTGCCAGCACCAGAAACAGGAGTGTGAGACACAACCACAGCTCTAGTGACTGACACATGAGCCATAGACCCAGACACATTGCCAGCACCAGAAACAGGAGTGTGAGACACAGCCACAGCTCTAGTGACTGACACATGAGTCATAGACCCAGACACACTGCCAGGACATGTCCCTGTACAGTGACCAACAAATACCATGCCAGCATCTGACATATGAGAGTGGCTGACACACACAGTGCCAGTACCTGAAACAGGGCACAACTGACACAGTGCTACTACATGATGCATGACAGCGAACAACAGACACAGTGCCACTATCTGACACATGAGAGTGAACTGCAGCTGACCCACTAGGACCACTGAAATGATGAGCCACAGGGCTGTATGGGCCAGGAGGCAGGGTGGCTCTGGGAGCTGGGGACAGCTGTACTGGAGCGACATTGGGGTGTTCAGGTCTCACTGGTGTGTGTCTCCGTTTCTTTGTGAAATGTAGGGGCACCCTGGACATGACTGGACTGGTAAGTGGTGTGGCCTCATCAGACATCAAAGGTGGATCATGTGCTGGTGGGGGTCTGCTCTCTGGGGACGTGCTGGACCCTGCTTGACGTTTGCTGTGGCCCTGCCTTCTGCCCTCTGCATCATGTGTAATGGGGGATGCAACAACAGTGTACTCCTTCTTCTGCTTCTGCGGGGTGTGGATGGGAGTTGAGGTATGTGGGGACTCCACCGCTGACACATGTGTTTTACGTTCCTTCCGCAACATCAGCCTCAGGGCAGCCAGGGGTGATGTATGCCTGTCCTTGATGGAGCTCGTGTCCATGGGAGAACCCTTGGCCCTGGGATGTGCCTTGGCCGTAGGAGGTGTCCTGTCTCTGGAATGTCCCTGATCCCTGGGAGGTGCCCTGACCCTGGGAGCAGACTTGTCCATTGTAGTGTACCTGTCCTTTGAAGTGTCCTTGTCTTTGGGAGTGTCCCTGCTCTTGGGAGTTGCCCTTTCCTTTGAAGTGTCCTTGTCCTTGGGAGTTTCCCTGCTCTTGGGAGGTGCCCTTTCCTTTGAAGCGTCCTTGTCCTTGGTAGTGTCCCTGCTCTTGGGAGGTGCCCTTTCTTTTGAAGCGTCCTTGTCCTTGGGAGTGTCTCTGCTCTTGGGAGGTGCCCTTTAGTTTGTAGTGTCCTTGTCCTTGGGAGTGTCCCTGCTCTTGGGAGTTGCCCTTTCCTTTGAAGCGTCCTTGTCCTTGGGAGTGTCCCTGCTCTTGGGAGGTTCCCTTTCCTGTGTAGTGTCCTTGTCCTTGGGAGTGACCCTGCTCTTGGGAGTTGCGATTTCCTTTGTAGTGTCCTTGTCCTTGGGGATGTCCCTGGACTTGAGAGGTGCCTTTGCCTTGGGAGTACCTTTTGAGGGGGATGCGTGTGTTACATGTGAATCCCTTTCCCCCAACACCCCTTGAGGATCCTGTGTGTCAACTCCAGTGTAGCTCATGTCGTGATGGGCGAAAGATTTCCCTGTCCTAGGGGATGGTGTCTGTGCCCTCCGTGCCCTGCCTTTCTGCCTGTGGCTGCTTCTAGTGCAATACCCCGAAAATGACGCCTGGTCTGAAATTTCACTCTCCCCTGAGACATCTAGTGGTGTGGATGGGAGAACAGAAGTAGCACCCTGTCCATGCGACTGAAGAACGGCTGAAGACACAGTGTTTGCTAATGACTGAACTGTTCTATGGAGACCAGCAACATCGCCATGCATCCCCTCCATGAATGCTACCACCTGCCCCAACTTCCTATCGTGGTCTTGGAATGCATTGATCATGTTGGTCTGCCCTACACACAGCTGTCGCAGCAGATCAACAGCCTCAGCACAAAGTGCACTTTGTGGCACAGGGGCAGGGGCAGCGGTGCCTGCACCGAAGGCAACTCTGCTCCCCCTACTCTGGCGAGCACAAGCAGTACTTGTTGCAGTTGGTGGCAGTGTGGGCCCTGTGTGCTGTGTACCGACTGAAGGTGTTGATTGCCCACTCCCTGTCTGTGACAACAGTGCTGACTCACCAACACTGTCTAAAGATGAGGACGATAGTGTCTCCAGATGTGAGTCCTCAGAGACGGTTCTGTCCCCCTCTCCGGGGCTGCCCTCTTCAGTGTCAGTCTGCGTGTGTGTGATCTCGGATCCGGATGCATTGCCACCACTCATCTCCGTCGTCTGTGGGTCAGTGCCCTCGGCCAAAGCTGAAAGAGAGGGAAGAGATGTTAACCTAAGTGCCACACTCACGTACTGAAGGTTACAAATTCACAACTTTCCTTACAGTCGAATAACATGTAGCACCCATCCTGCACACGTACCACCCCTACCAGACATCAAAGAACCGGGGGTGAAACATGTACATCATACAAACAGGGCAAGTGCATGCAGACCACCACACATGTCATGCCATGGGACCACAGACCTCAACGGCATGTCCTGGAACCCTCAACTACAAATCAACTGGTATGCCACCTGGCGGACATGGATGCTAACGCTCACTCCGCTAATGCCACCAACATGCAATTGCTGCAAAACATACGCACCACGGATGTCACTACTGTGTCTGAGCACCAATACATGCATGCACTCACAAGTTACAGACACATACAGTCTGCTTACCGCTAGTTTGCTGTTGATCCCCTCTCAGCCGGGCGGACAGGTCAGGATGCGTCACAGCAATTATACGGTGCATTAGAGGGGTCATGGTGCGACGGGCAAGCCGGGTTGATCTTAGAATCATCCCCAGTGTCATCTCCACAACATTCTTGCTGAGCCTGGATATGTCGTCCCAGCGCTTGTGGCAGTGTGTGTGTCGTCTATTGCACCCCCCCCTGCCCGTACATCACGTGCTATGGTCCTCCACACGGCCTTGCGAAGGTGCAGCATGCCCTACCATGATGGGAGACAAGAGGGGAACGTCAGTGGACAGTTTGACATTCACAAACATCGTAGAAACACGTATCTTCATGCAGCCATGCGCAGTACAACACATGTGAAGGTCCCACAGCACACCGCCAAGCTTGCAGAAGCCAGGAGTCAGTGACCACCTCATGCTCACCAACATGTTACCCACTGCACTTACCACCTGTCCGGGGGCACCGTAGAGCCGTTCATAGTGGCCGAGCACACCGTCCACAAGGACATCCAGCTCCGCTGCGGTGAAGGGACGAGACCGGATCTCTCGCACTCTCTCCATGGCAAGGTCCAGGACTGTGGCGCTACAGCAGCAGTTGTTGGATAGCTCAGCAGCAGCAGGTCGAGGTGACGGTCGCAGGCAGCAGTTGTTGGATAGCTCAGCAGCAGCAGGTCGAGGTGACGGTCGCAGGCAGCAGTTGTTGGATAGCTCAGCAGCAGCAGGTCGAGGTGACGGTCGCAGGCAGCAGTTGTTGGATAGCTCAGCAGCAGCAGGTCTAGGTGACGGTCGCAGGCAGCAGTGGCTGGAAGCAGTGAATGTGTGCTGAAGAAATCCACACATATATAGGGCCCTGAGCTCATATCTGTGGCACACGTCTGCAGCAATTGGTTTTCCCTGGATGCATCATTCAAAAAGAGCCAATGACTCGCCCTGGTGTGGCGGTGCACGGCTTCCTCTATTTTTGAATGCGCTTACGGGCCCCACGTAACCTGTTTCCATTGGCTACATGTGCACGGACCGTCACGGTCACACACCGGCAACAGCATGTGCGCGCTACCGCAACGGTGCATCATTTGAAAATAATCACTCACTGGCGTCGCTATTGCGGTGCACGCATTCCGTGGGGGTGGTACAGGCTAACACATGCATTTGAATATGCAATTCAAAATGGCAGTTGATACCCCCCCTTACAGTCACATTGCAGCACCCACCGCAGCCTGCCGGTCCTGGCCGGTCACCCACTGCCGGTCCTGGCCGGTCACCCACCGCCGGTCCTGGCCGGTCACCCACTGCCGGGTGCTGTCGGTGGGTGAGCAGCCTGTGCATTGAGGTCACCATGGCATGGATGGCCCTGGCCGGTCAACCACCGCCGGTCCTGGCCGGTCACCCACCACCGGGTGCTGGCGGTGGGTGAGCGGCCTGTGCATTGAGGTCACCATGGCATGGATGGCCCTGGCTGGTCAACCATCGCCGGTCCTGGCCGCTCACCCACCGCCGGTCCTGGCCGGTCACCCACCGCCGGGTGCTGGCGGTGGGTGAGCGACCTGTGCATTGAGGTCACCATGGCATGGATGGCCCTGGCCGGTCAACCACCGCTGGTCCTGGCCGGTCACCCATCGCCGGGTGCTGGCGGTGGGTGAGCGGCCTGTGCATTCAGGTCACCATGGCATGGAAGGCCCTAGCCGGTCAACCACCGCCGGTCCTGGCCGGTCACCCACCGCCGGTCCTGGCCGGTCACCCACCGCCGGTCCTGGCCGGTCAAAATAATCACTCACTGGCGTCGCTATGACGGTGCACGCATTCCGCGGGGGCAGTGCAGGCTAACACATACATTTGAATATGCAATTTGAAATGGCAGTTGATACCCCCCCTTACAGTCACATTGCAGCACCCACCGCAGCCCGCCGGTCCTGGCCGGTCACCCACCGCCGGTCCTGGCCGGTCACCCACCGCCGGTCCTGGCCGGTCACCCACCGCCGGGTGCTGGCGGTGGGTGAGCAGCCTGTGCATTGAGGTCACCATGGCTTGGATGGCCCTGGCTGGTCAACCACCGTTGGTCCTGGCTGGTCACCCATCGCCGGGTGCTGGCGGTGGGTGAGCGGCCTGTGCATTGAGGTCACCATGGCATGGATGGCCCTGTCCGGTCAACCACCGCTGGTCCTGGCCGGTCACCCACCGCTGGTCCTGGCCGGTCACCCACCACCGGTCCTGGCCGGTCACCCACCGCCGGTCCTGGCTGGTCACCCACTGCCGGGTGCTGGCGGTGGGTGAGCGGCCTGTGCATTGAGGTCACCATGGCATGGATTGCCCTGGCTGGTCCACCACCGCCGGTCCTGGCCGGTCACCCACCGCCGGTCCTGGCCGGTCACCCACCGCTGGGTGCTGGCGGTGGGTGAGCGGCCTGTGCATTGAGGTCACCATGGCATGGATGGCCCTGGCCGGTCAACCATCACCGGTCCTGGCCGGTCACCCACTGCCGGTCCTGGCCAGTCACCCACCGCCGGGTGCTGGCGGTGGGTGACCGGCCAGAACCGGCGGTGAGTGACCGGCCAGGACCGGCGGTGGGTGACCGGCCAGGACCAGCGGTGGGTGACCGGCCAGGACCGGCGGGCTGCGGTGGGTGCTGCAATGTGACTGTAAGGGGGGTAATCAACTGCCATTTCGAATTGCATATTCAAATGTATGTGTTAGCCTGCACCGCCCCTGTGGAATGCGTGCCCCGCCATAGCAACGCCAGTGAGTGATTAGTTTCAAATGATGCACCGTCGCGGTAGTGCGCACATGCGTTTTGCGGAGTGTGACCGTGATGGTCCTTGACCATACAGCATATGTCATGCTTAATTGCTGTATCAACGATCATCTTCTGTGTTGGTGGAAGGCGTCCCCAGATGGCGTATGTACACACACTGCATGTCTCCGCACACATGTAATGTTCATAGTTGTACATGTGTGTCAGGACATGTCCGGAATGCTGCAAGAATAATTATGTCAAGTCAATGGCCCGTGTCCACGTGTGACATTCATGTCCATTTGTTGCATGTGTGCTCATACTGTTGACCTTGCCAGTGGTTAACAAAGGCTAGTGATGTGCACCCAAGTTGCGTCAGATGTGCATGGTGACGTGTTGACGTCTTGGTTTTGCGGACACAAGTTTCCATTTGTGCACATCTACACAGTACATCAAGGGTGTGTACCTACATTCAGAAGCTGTTGTGAGTGTGTGGTTTGTGTGTGCAAGTAACAATGATGGGGGTGTACATGCATTCTGTGTATGCGTGTCTGTTATTGTGTGCCCATGCATGTCATGTGAGGATGCCCAGCATTGTAGGTGGGGTCATGGGTGCATGAAGACAAGGAGGGTGTGTTCCATGTTCGTGTTGTGTGTGCATGTACATGTGTGTCTGTGGGGACGCTTGTCCACATTTGGTCCCTCAGTCATGTGTTGTTGCCAGATCTTTGAACATGTGTGCACGTTACATTGGACATGTTTGCACACAGGATGTTGTTTGTGGGTGAACATTGTATGTGTAGTTAGCTGTATTACCTTATATGTTGTTCACGTCACACATATAATCACTGTCTGCAAGATGTATTATTTGCATTGTGTTGGTCAAGATGTGATAGTGTGGCACAGCTATGCGTTGTTGGTCAATTGACATCTGTTACCATCTACTCCCACACAGGAGGGCTCCAAATGTGCATCGACCATACACTGTGCTGGAGGACATGGTTAACGAGGAGGTGATCCGCAAATTTCGGCGTGATCGACGTAGATTGCAGGAGCTTGTAGCACAATTGTCACCTCATCTGCAGCCACGCAGGACATTCCATTGATGGCACACATATTGGTCTCATTCCACCCCAGGCACGTGAACCTGTATATCGCAATCGGAAGCACTACCATTCGATCAACGTGCAAATGGTGTGCCTGGCTGACAACATCATCTCCCATGTGTGTGCCAGATTTCCCGGGTCCACCCATGACTCACACATCCTGCGGAGCAGCATTGTCCCCCAACTGATGGCTAATCTGCGTCCAGAACGTGCGTGGCTTGTAGGTGAGTGTGCTGTGAGGACAATTGTGTTGTATGTGTGGCATGGTGTTCCCAACAATCCTGGTAATAATATTTGAGTCTGTCATCCCCCCACCTAGGCAACTCTGCGTTCCCAAACCGGCCGTGGCTGCTGAGCCCCATACGGAATCCTACTACCCCTGGTGAAATGCGTTATAATGATGCCCGTGGGAGGACACGTCGAGTGGTGGAACGTACTTTTGGACTGCTGAAGTCTAGGTTTCGCTGCCTGGATAAAACCGGAGGGGCCCTGCCATACTCACCAGGCAAAGTTTGCCAAATCGTGATTGCCTGCTGCATGCTCCACAACCTGGCCTTGCGCAATAACATTGAACTGATCATGGACCCTGAAGACCAACAGGTTGCTCCGCCTCCCATCCCACCCATGTCCACTGATGAGGATAGTGGGGAGGAAGAATGTGTGGACCAGAGGCGTCAGCTCATTGATCGCTATTTTCCTTGAATGTGAGTAACTACCTCTTGTGCAGCTAGACAATGCGTGATGTATGTTTGCTGGTGATGTGTGGGTGTGGTGTGTCTATGCTGCCTGTTCTGGTATGTTCTGTTTGCAAATGTGTGTGGGAGATGGTGTGTATGCAAAGCTCCCTGATGTGTGTCCTGTGATCATCTTAATTGGTGATGAGTGTGGTTTGTGGGATGTTGCAGTACAGTGTGTTGTGATGGGTGTGAATCACTTTCCTGACCTGTGCTTGTTGTTCTCTCATTATCCCTAGGTCACTCCCACAGAGGCATGATTCTCCAGAACATTGATCCCTGCACCTAGTAATGACAATTTATTAGACAAACATGTGATTAAAACATGGAGGTCACACAGCATAGAGTGTTCACAAGGTGTTTATTTACAGGTTGTGGATTGATGTTGGTGCATATTTACAAGTAGGTGTGGGGGGGAAGTGATAGTTGAAGGTCATGGCAGATGAAAACACCGTGGGGACACCACATTGTGTGATGTCCACCTAGTCCAACAGACGTGTGCCAATGCTTGGCATTGTGGGGCAGGATAGTTGACTGGATGAATGGCAGGCTCAAGGAAGGGTGAAGTCAGTGGCGTCCCCTCTTCGAGCGGGTAGATGGTGCTTTTCCACTGCTCTCAGCTGGATCCAGCCTCGTACGGCCCCTCCGTCTTGGAGCCGGAGCGGAGACAGCTGTGGGTGCAGGTTGGTCAGGGGCCACCTCCCTGTTCGTGGCCTCAGGTGATGGTGGTGGTGGTGTTGGTGACCTGTCCCGCTGGGCACTTGGGTGAGGGGGTGGTGGTGTGGCATGGGATAACCACTCCCTCCACAGAGAAGTTTGCTGGCCCATGAGGTCCACAATTTGGCCAATGCGAGTGTCCATGGACCGCAACAGCTGGCTGCTCTCTAGCGAGTCTTGGTGGGCCCGATCGGCCTGTGCCTGCGACCACTCATAGGAGGCATGGACTCTGGCGATGGCTTCCAGGGTCTCAGCCCCAGGATGGGGTGGTTCTCGTTCCCGACCTCGCCTAGCAACTGCACTCCTGGTTGTGAGCTGTGGCCTCACCTTTGTCCTCTCCCGCCTTTCTCCCTGCTAGCCTGGGATGTCGATGGCCCATCCTCGGGCGATGGGTCAGGCAGGGTGGCACAGGCAGGAGTGGTGGTGGTGGTGGTGGTGGTGGTGGTAGCTGCACAGCTCACAATGGCAGGTGTTTTTTATTTTTTTTTGCAGAGTTTTATATAGCGCGAACTAGACCCGAACCGAATCAGGTATCAGATCGCTTAACATAGCACCAGTTACGTTACATGAGGACACACTTTCATTTGAGGCACGGGGAGATTAAGTGATTTGCCCAGAATCACAGGAGTTTTTGGCGTCGTTACCGAGACTCGAACCCAGCTCCCCAGGTCCGAGGTCAAGCGCCTTAGCCGTTAGGCCAACTCCTCTCCCCAGGTGTTGATGTAGTGACACAGGCCAAGGTCTCCAAACAGAGCTCCGACACTAACCACCTAAAGTGCATCCTGCTCAACACACGCTCGGTACACAGACACGCCATTGAACTTTGGAACCTACTCGACTCCACATCGCCGGACGTCGCCTTCCTCACAGAAACCTGGATGAACACCTCGTCAGCTCCCGACATCGCCATAGCCATCCCGGACGGCTACAAAATCATCCGAAAGGACCGCACCAACCAAACAGGAGGAGGAATTGCCATTGTCCATAAGAACACCATCCGCATCACGACCAGTTCCGACGATAACCTCGCTACCGCCGAACACCTTCACTTCCAGATCCACACCGACCCCAAGGCCACACTCAGAGGCACCCTTATCTACAGACCACCAGGACCCCGCACACAATTCAGCGAAGACATCGCTGACTTCATCAGCCCACATGCCCTCCCCTCTGAGAACTACATTCTACTGGGAGACCTTAACTTCCACATGGAAAAGAACAACGACAGCAACACCACCACCCTTCTGGACAACCTGGCCAACCTCGGACTCGAACAACTCGTCAATACCCCCACCCACTATGCCGGACACACGCTCGACCCAATCTTCACCTCCAGCAAGCAGATCTCCTTCGATCACACCACAGCTCTCCGTTGGACGGACCACAGCTGTGTTCACTTCAACTACAAAAAAACAACGACCCACAACCCCCCACAACCTATTCCCCGAAGAAAATGGAACAAAATTACCACCGACCAGCTCTTCACATCGCTTCACCAAAACCCTCCTGCCAAATCATTGGACCCAAACCAAGCTGCCACCAACCTCACACAATGGATCACCCACAGCGCCGACGAACTAGCACCCTTGAAAAACCATCAAATCAAGCAAGGTAGCAAAAAAGCCCCCTGGTTCAACGATGACCTTAAGAAATCCAAGAAGTTCTGTCGTACCCTCGAGAAAGCCTGGAGAAAAAACCCAACGACGGACAACCTTGCCACCTTGAAGAACGCCACCCGCAAACACCACCAACTGATCCGATCCACCAAGAAATCAGCATTCAAAGATCGACTTGATAACAACGCCCAAAACAGCAAGGAACTATTCAACATCGTCAAAAAATTCACCAACCCCACCGCCGGCACCAACGACATCACTCCCTCCCAACACCTCTGCGACTCTCTATCCTCATTCTTCCACAACAAAATCATCTACATACATAACAGCTTTGACAACCAGTCCGAAGACCAGCCCACTCCACCCACCTCCGAACCAAAACCGCACTCTAACAACCTTAGCGCCTGGAACCCAATCACCACTGAAGACACCATCCGCCTGATGAACTCCATCCATTCAGGATCGCCAACCGACCCATGCCCCCACCACATTTTCAACAAAGCAGACTCCATTATCGCACCCCATCTCTGCGACGTCATCAACTGCTCCTTCAACTCCGCCACCTTCCCGGAAAGCTGGAAACATGCCGAACTCAGCGCCCTTCTGAAGAAACCCACAGCAGACCCCACTGAACTTAAGAACTACCGTCCCATCTCGCTCCTCCCATTTCCTGCCAAAGTCATCGAGAAAGCCGCCAATAATCAGCTCGCCGCCTTTCTTGAATCCAACAAATCCCTCGACCCCTCACAATCCGGCTTCCGAGCCAAACACAGCACTGAAACCGCCCTCATCGCAGCAACAGATGACATTCGAACTCTACTGGACAACGGAGAAACAGCTGCCCTCATCCTACTTGACCTCTCCTCAGCCTTCAACACAGTCTGTCATAGCACCCTCATACAACGCCTCAACAACGTCGGAATACAAGGAAAAGCATTAGACTGGATCATCTCGTTCCTCGCCGGAAGAACACAAAGAGTCCGCCTCCCCCCTTTCAAATCAGAGGCCACCGAAGTCATCTGCGGCGTACCACAAGGATCATCACTCAGTCCCACCCTCTTCAACGTATACATGAGTCCCCTCGCAACCATCGCGTGCCAACACAACCTCAACATCATCTCCTATGCAGACGACACCCAGCTGATCCTCTCACTCACCAAAGACCCAAACACCGCCAAAACCAACTTACACGAAGGAATGAAAGAAGTAGCCGAGTCGATGAAGAACAGCCGTTTAAAATTAAACTCGGACAAAACGGAAGTCCTCATTCTAGGCTCATCCCCCTCTGCCTGGGAAGACTCATGGTGGCCACCGGCCCTGGGAACCGCACCCATACCTACGGATCACGCACGTAACCTGGGCTTCATCCTGGACTCCTCCCTCTCGATGACCAGACAAGTCAACGCCGTCTCATCATCATGTTTCAACATCCTACGCATGCTCAAAAAAATCTTCCGCTGGATCCCCACCGAAACAAGAAAGACGGTCACCCACGCACTGGTCACAAGCCGCCTGGATTACGGAAATACCCTTTACGCCGGAACCACAGCCAAACTACAGAAAAAACTCCAACGCATCCAAAACGCCTCAGCCAGACTCATACTGGACATCCCCCGTCTAGCTCACATTTCCGATCACCTGAAAGACCTCCACTGGCTCCCCGTCAACAAAAGAATAACGTTCCGTCTCCTCACCCACGCACACAAAGCCCTCTACGACTTAGGACCCGAATGCCTCAACACGCGACTGTCCTTCTATACCCCCACCCGCCACCTATGATCGTCCAACCAAGCCCTCGCCGATATTACGCGCATCCATAAATCCATCATGGGGGGTAGATCCTTCTCCTACTTAGCGGCCAAACCTGGAATTCTCTCCCCACCCACCTCCGCCTTACACAAAACCACCTCTCCTTCAGAAAGCAACTAAAAACTTGGATATTCGATAAGTAAAGCACCCCCCCTCCCTCAAGCGCCTTGAGACCCTCTGGGTGAGTAGTGCGCTATACAAATTTCTGAACTTGAACTTGAACTTGAACTTGAAGGTGGTGGAGGCCGGGATGTCCTGGAGGCCTGATGGCCCTGGGAGTCTGCTTGGCCCAGCATCGTCCTCTGCACCCGCGCTGTCAGTGGGATCGTCCCCAGAGAGTCCTGGCTGTGAGGGGGGCAACTGGTGCTGGTGGTTGCTGCTTTCGCCGGTCAAGTTGCGATCACCTGAGGGACAAGATTTTCTAAATTAATGCTGTGGACATGACATGTTTTTGGTAGCAACATTACAAATCACTATGGAATCAGGACATGGTTGTTGTTGTCATCATTTTGTTGTGGTTGACAGTACAGGGCAATATGGTGGCGTGGAGGTGGGAAGGCAATACTTGGATGTGTGTTTTCCTGTCCTGCTATTGGATGTTCCCCTGAGAAGATGTATATCTACCTGTCAGTTTGCAGTAGGAGATGCACTGGTCAGCAAATGGTGGGCGGACTCAATCTTGCTCTGGGGTGAGACATGGGTGCTGGTCTCTCACACACCCCACCCATCTCTCACACACCCCCCACCCCCCACCACCCACCCTGTAGACATGGGGGTCTCTTGGGAGTTGTAGTGCTGGTCTCTCACACACCCCACCCACCTCTCACACCCCACCACCCTCCCTGTAGACATGGTGGCCTCTTGGGAGTTGTAGTGCTAGTCTCTAACACCCCCCACCCCCCACCACCCTCCCTGTAGACATGGGGGCCTGTGGGGAGTTGTAGTGCTGGTCTCTAACACCCCCCACCATCCTCCCTGTCGACATGGGGGCCTATTGGGAGTTGTAGTGCTGGTCTCTCACACATCCCACCCACCTCTCACACAACCCCCACCCCCCACCACCCTCCCTGTAGACATGGGGGCCTGTGGGGAGTTGTAGTGCTGGTATCTCACACCCCCACCCCCCACCAGCCTCCCTGTAGACATGGGAGCCTGCGGGGAGTTGTAGTGCTGGTGTCTCACATACTCCACCCCCACCACCCTCCCTGTAGACATGGGGGCCTCTTGGGAGTTGTAATGCTGGTCTCTCACCCCCCCACCCCCCACCACCCTCCCTGTAGACATGGTGGCCTCTTGGGAGTTGTAGTGCTGGTCTCTAACACCCCCCAGCCCCCACAACCCTCCCTGTCGACATGGGGGCCTATTGGGAGTTGTAGTGCTGGTCTCTAATACCCCCCACCCCCCATCACCCTCCCTGTCGACATGGGGGCCTATTGGGAGTTGTAGTGCTGGTCTCTAACACCCCCCAGCCCCCACAACCCTCCCTGTCGACATGGGGGCCTATTGGGAGTTGTAGTGCTGGTCTCTAATACCCCCCACCCTCCTTGTCGACATGGGGGCCTATTGGGAGTTGTAGTGCTGGTCTCTTACACACCCCACCCACCTCTCACACACACCCCACCCCCACCATCCTCCCTGTAGACATGGGGGCCTCTTGGGAGTTGTAGTGCTGGTGTCTCACACACCCCACACACCTCTCACACAACCCCCACCCCCACCACCCTCCCTGTCGACATGGGGGCCTGTGGGGAGTTATAGTGCTGGTCTCTAACAACCCCCACCACCCTCCCTATCGACATGGGGGCCTATTGGGAGTTGTAGTGCTGGTCTCTAACACCCCCCACCACCCTCCCTGTAGACATGGGGGCCTCTTGGGAGTTGTGGTGCCGGCTGCTTTGACAACATGCAAGGCTGGGATCGTAGGAGGCAACATTTGTGTTTGGTCATGGTGGGTGCATTTGAGCCCAGGACTTCACATTTGGGTGCCTATGTGGCACACATGCATGGATTGGAGCCAGGGAGATGTGTCTTGGCAGTTGTGCATGGCTGACCATGGCAGTGTGATAGTGCTCATTGGTTTGTACTTACCAGCCTCTAGTCCCTCTTCGATTCCTTCCAGGCTCTCAGGGTGCAGTATGCCCAGCACCTTCTCCTCCCATTCTGCAAATGGTATGGGCTCCGGGGGAGTGCCGCCGCCAGTGTGGTGTGCCCGCAGGTGGTTCTTGGCCCTGATGCCTTTCACCCTTGCCTTGAGGTCGTGCCATCGCCTCTGGATCTCGTGTTTGGTGCGTGGCACGGTCCCTGACACATTGACTCTGGTCACTATCCTGTCCCACATGTTGTTTTTGGTTGCCAAGGTGGTCTGCTGGACTAGGGTACCGAACAGATGTGGTTTGACACGGATGATTTCATCCACCATGACCTTCAACTCACTGTCTGTGAACTTGGGATTTTTCTTTGGTGCCATGGTGTGTGATGTGCAAGGTGTTGGTGAGGTGGGATGGGATGTGCAGGTGTGTGGTGTGTAGGGATGGTGTTGTGGGGGTTTGTGTGGTGAGTGTGTTTGTGTGCAGGTTATATGTGTGTTTGTGTGTGTCTGCTGTTAGTGGTATTCTGGCTCTTGCTTGCAGCTATGCTGTGATGCAAAGGACTGTGGTAGTGGGAGGGATTCATTTTATACTCTGTGTGGTGGTGGTGTCCCAATGGTTGTTGCCAATCAGGTGTTCTGTGGGTGTGGTGATTTTGGTGCATTTTTCGGTGCTTGGGGGTTGTCATTGAGGCGTGTAGTTGCTGGGGGTGGGTGTTTCAGGTGGTTGGGTGTCCTGTTTAGTGTGTTTTCTCTTTTTCCTTCCGTCTGCCATTTTGTAATCGGTTTGATGGCAGGGATGGTGTTTGTGTGGTCCTTCCGCAGTCATGGTCCGTTTGGTGATGCATTGTTTCCGCGGCGGTCGAGGACGGTGGTGAGTTCCGTTGGAATGGCGGCGTTATCCTAATCGCGCGGTCGGACCCTACGCAGGTATAGCGGCGGTTGGGCCTGTTCCCGCGGTCATGTTCGTCCGCGTTGGAGGGTGTTTCTTTGGTACCGTCCGCTTACGGTGGTCTTTGGTGTGCTCCGTCCGCCGCGGACCGTGTTTGATGTGATCCGTCCGCCGCGGTCGGAGTTTCTTGACATAAATATCCTAATCGCAACTGCGGATTCTCCGCCGTGCGGTCGGGAGTGTTTTTGCCGCGACCATGGCGGACGGAACACATTTCCGTCCGCCATCCTAATAGGCCCCTTAGTTTGGACAGACTTCTTCGAAGAGTTTGCCCCCATATTTATTTATTTATTTAATGAGTTTTATATAGCGCTGGCTAGACCCGAGGGTATCAGAGCGCTTTACATGAGATTCAACAATGTTACAGAGTTACAATTACATTAGTTACAGACAAAAAACATTTAAGGAGCAACAAATGTTCAGGTTTATACAGAAGTTTTAGTTAAGTCGGACCAGAATGGGGCCCCATATATGTACCGCATATTCGGTACTACGCTGCCCAACTCCAATCCCCTTTAACAATAGTACGAGTCAGCTACGACACAAGTTAACATACTAACATGGAATATACGCGAAATGCACATACCCACGCATAGATATTCCATATTTGCCTACCTGCAGCGACACTCGACTGGTATTGCCTTGCTACAAGAAACGCTCATGTCACGAACGGAGTTGGAAAGGCTGTGTAGATGTTGTAGAGGCCAGGTATTTGGCACTACATATTCAGTGCATGCGCAAGGTACACTGGCTTGGGTGAGAGCAGGAATCCCGTTTGTGCATGAAGATGACGTAACCGAAGGTAGATACATGTTGGACTTGGCCCTTTTTGGCTAAAGTTCCCTAAACTTTTTGCCTTCCCCCTAGACCTTTTCTCTGACATGGTGTTGCCAATTTAGATGCTTTGGGCACTTTGCCACTGCTGATCAGTGTCACAGTGCAAGTGCTCCCTGTGTAAAGTGTAATGGTAATTGGTTATCCATGATTGGTATGTTTGCCTTACTAGTAAAGTCGCTAGTAAAGTGCACTATGTGTGCTAGGGCTAGTAATGCAAATGCTATTAGTGGGCCTACAGCACTAATTGTGCCACCCACACAAGTAGCCCTAAAGAGAGAACACAGGCCTGCCACTGCAGTGCATGCGCACAGATTGTTAAACTGCCATGTTGTCATGACAAGTGCACCCACTTGCCAGGCATTACCCTTCCCTTTTTATGCACATCAGACATCCCTATGGTCGGTCCAAGGTACCCCCCTGGGCAGGGAAATGAAATGAAGTGAAAGTGTGTCTGGTAAAGGTAGCTGCTGCTGCGAGAGCGCTTCGCGCGTTTTAGCAGTAAAAACGCTGTTTTAACTGTTCTTTTATTTCTGATGGCTTTGGGCATTTTGGCCCTGTATTTTAAATTCCCCCCTTACCTGCACAATAATTTGAGCCCCTCACCGCCGTTTGGGCGGGTCTGGTCCTGGGGTGGGTGCCCTGCTCGTTTTGGCGGCCATCTTGGAGTGGGGTGAGTGGAGTGAGGCGTTTCCACCTGCCAGCGCTTGAGTGCGCAGGCGCCGCCTGGGAACACCTATTTAGGCGAGTCCCTCCTGCTTTCAGCCCCTGACAAGGTAGCTGCTGCTGCGAGAGCGCTTCGCGCGTTTTAGCAGTAAAAACGCTGTTTTAACTGTTCTTTTATTTCTGCTGGCTTTGGGCATTTTGGCCCTGTATTTTAAATTCCCCCCTTACCTGCACAATAATTTGAGCCCCTCACCGCCGTTTGGGCGGGTCTGGTCCTGGGGTGGGTGCCCTGCTCGTTTTGGCGGCCATCTTGGAGTGGGGTGAGTGGAGTGAGGCGTTTCCACCTGCCAGCGCTTGAGTGCGCAGGCGCCGCCTGGGAACACCTATTTAGGCGAGTCCCTCCTGCTTTCAGCCCCTGACAAGGTAGCTGCTGCTGCGAGAGCGCTTCGCGCGTTTTAGCAGTAAAAACGCTGTTTTAACTGTTCTTTTATTTCTGCTGGCTTTGGGCATTTTGGCCCTGTATTTTAAATTCCCCCCTTACCTGCGCAGTGGTTTGGGCCCCTCACCGCCGTTTGGGCGGGTCTGGTCCTGGGGTGGGTGCCCTGCTCGTTTTGGCGGCCATCTTGGAGTGGGGTGAGTGGAGTGAGGCGTTTCCACCTGCCAGCGCTTGAGTGCGCAGGCGCCGCCTGGGAACACCTATTTAGGCGAGTCCCTCCTGCTTTCAGCCCCTGACAAGGTAGCTGCTGCTGCGAGAGCGCTTCACGCGTTTTAGCAGTAAAAACGCTGTTTTAACTGTTCTTTTATTTCTGCTGGCTTTGGGCATTTTGGCCCTGTATTTTAAATTCCCCCCTTACCTGCACAATAATTTGAGCCCCTCACCGCCGTTTGGGCGGGTCTGGTCCTGGGGTGGGTGCCCTGCTCGTTTTGGCGGCCATCTTGGAGTGGGGTGAGTGGAGTGAGGCGTTTCCACCTGCCAGCGCTTGAGTGCGCAGGCGCCGCCTGGGAACACCTATTTAGGCGAGTCCCTCCTGCTTTCAGCCCCTGACAAGGTAGCTGCTGCTGCGAGAGCGCTTCGCGCGTTTTAGCAGTAAAAACGCTGTTTTAACTGTTCTTTTATTTCTGCTGGCTTTGGGCATTTTGGCCCTGTATTTTAAATTCCCCCCTTACCTGCACAATAATTTGAGCCCCTCACCGCCGTTTGGGCGGGTCTGGTCCTGGGGTGGGTGCCCTGCTCGTTTTGGTGGCCATCTTGGAGTGGGGTGAGTGGAGTGAGGCGTTTCCACCTGCCAGCGCTTGAGTGCGCAGGCGCCGCCTGGGAACACCTATTTAGGCGAGTCCCTCCTGCTTTCAGCCCCTGACAAGGTAGCTGCTGCTGCGAGAGCGCTTCGCGCGTTTTAGCAGTAACAACGCTGTTTTAACTGTTCTTTTATTTCTGCTGGCTTTGGGCATTTTGGCCCTGTATTTTAAATTCCCCCCTTACCTGCACAATAATTTGAGCCCCTCACCGCCGTTTGGGCGGGTCTGGTCCTGGGGTGGGTGCCCTGCTCGTTTTGGCGGCCATCTTGGAGTGGGGTGAGTGGAGTGAGGCGTTTCCACCTGCCAGCGCTTGAGTGCGCAGGCGCCGCCTGGGAACACCTATTTAGGCGAGTCCCTCCTGCTTTCAGCCCCTGACAAGGTAGCTGCTGCTGCGAGAGCGCTTCGCGCGTTTTAGCAGTAAAAACGCTGTTTTAACTGTTCTTTTATTTCTGCTGGCTTTGGGCATTTTGGCCCTGTATTTTAAATTCCCCCCTTACCTGCACAATAATTTGAGCCCCTCACCGCCGTTTGGGCGGGTCTGGTCCTGGGGTGGGTGCCCTGCTCGTTTTGGTGGCCATCTTGGAGTGGGGTGAGTGGAGTGAGGCGTTTCCACCTGCCAGCGCTTGAGTGCGCAGGCGCCGCCTGGGAACACCTATTTAGGCGAGTCCCTCCTGCTTTCAGCCCCTGACAAGGTAGCTGCTGCTGCGAGAGCGCTTCGCGCGTTTTAGCAGTAAAAACGCTGTTTTAACTGTTCTTTTATTTCTGCTGGCTTTGGGCATTTTGGCCCTGTATTTTAAATTCCCCCCTTACCTGCACAATAATTTGAGCCCCTCACCGCCGTTTGGGCGGGTCTGGTCCTGGGGTGGGTGCCCTGCTCGTTTTGGCGGCCATCTTGGAGTGGGATGAGTGGAGTGAGGCGTTTCCACCTGCCAGCGCTTGAGTGCGCAGGCGCCGCCTGGGAACACCTATTTAGGCGAGTCCCTCCTGCTTTCAGCCCCTGACAAGGTAGCTGCTGCTGCGAGAGCGCTTCGCGCGTTTTAGCAGTAAAAACGCTGTTTTAACTGTTCTTTTATTTCTGCTGGCTTTGGGCATTTTGGCCCTGTATTTTAAATTCCCCCCTTACCTGCACAATAATTTGAGCCCCTCACCGCCGTTTGGGCGGGTCTGGTCCTGGGGTGGGTGCCCTGCTCGTTTTGGCGGCCATCTTGGAGTGGGGTGAGTTGAGTGAGGCGTTTCCACCTGCCAGCGCTTGAGTGCGCAGGCGCCGCCTGGGAACACCTATTTAGGCGAGTCCCTCCTGCTTTCAGCCCCTGACAAGGTAGCTGCTGCTGCGAGAGCGCTTCGCGCGTTTTAGCAGTAAAAACGCTGTTTTAACTGTTCTTTTATTTCTGCTGGCTTTGGGCATTTTGGCCCTGTATTTTAAATTCCCCCCTTACCTGCACAATAATTTGAGCCCCTCACCGCCGTTTGGGCGGGTCTGGTCCTGGGGTGGGTGCCCTGCTCGTTTTGGCGGCCATCTTGGAGTGGGGTGAGTGGAGTGAGGCGTTTCCACCTGCCAGCGCTTGAGTGCGCAGGCGCCGCCTGGGAACACCTATTTAGGCGAGTCCCTCCTGCTTTCAGCCCCTGACAAGGTAGCTGCTGCTGCGAGAGCGCTTCGCGCGTTTTAGCAGTAAAAACGCTGTTTTAACTGTTCTTTTATTTCTGCTGGCTTTGGGCATTTTGGCCCTGTATTTTAAATTCCCCCCTTACCTGCGCAGTGGTTTGGGCCCCTCACCGCCGTTTGGGCGGGTCTGGTCCTGGGGTGGGTGCCCTGCTCGTTTTGGCGGCCATCTTGGAGTGGGGTGAGTGGAGTGAGGCGTTTCCACCTGCCAGCGCTTGAGTGCGCAGGCGCCGCCTGGTAACACCTATTTAGGCGAGTCCCTCCTGCTTTCAGCCCCTGACAAGGTAGCTGCTGCTGCGAGAGCGCTTCACGCGTTTTAGCAGTAAAAACGCTGTTTTAACTGTTCTTTTATTTCTGCTGGCTTTGGGCATTTTGGCCCTGTATTTTAAATTCCCCCCTTACCTGAACAATAATTTGAGCCCCTCACCGCCGTTTGGGCGGGTCTGGTCCTGGGGTGGGTGCCCTGCTCGTTTTGGCGGCCATCTTGGAGTGGGGTGAGTGGAGTGAGGCGTTTCCACCTGCCAGCGCTTGAGTGCGCAGGCGCCGCCTGGGAACACCTATTTAGGCGAGTCCCTCCTGCTTTCAGCCCCTGACAAGGTAGCTGCTGCTGCGAGAGCGCTTCGCGCGTTTTAGCAGTAAAAACGCTGTTTTAACTGTTCTTTTATTTCTGCTGGCTTTGGGCATTTTGGCCCTGTATTTTAAATTCCCCCCTTACCTGCACAATAATTTGAGCCCCTCACCGCCGTTTGGGCGGGTCTGGTCCTGGGGTGGGTGCCCTGCTCGTTTTGGCGGCCATCTTGGAGTGGGGTGAGTGGAGTGAGGCGTTTCCACCTGCCAGCGCTTGAGTGCGCAGGCGCCGCCTGGGAACACCTATTTAGGCGAGTCCCTCCTGCTTTCAGCCCCTGACAAGGTAGCTGCTGCTGCGAGAGCGCTTCGCGCGTTTTAGCAGTAAAAACGCTGTTTTAACTGTTCTTTTATTTCTGCTGGCTTTGGGCATTTTGGCCCTGTATTTTAAATTCCCCCCTTACCTGCACAATAATTTGAGCCCCTCACCGCCGTTTGGGCGGGTCTGGTCCTGGGGTGGGTGCCCTGCTCGTTTTGGCGGCCATCTTGGAGTGGGGTGAGTGGAGTGAGGCGTTTCCACCTGCCAGCGCTTGAGTGCGCAGGCGCCGCCTGGGAACACCTATTTAGGCGAGTCCCTCCTGCTTTCAGCCCCTGACAAGGTAGCTGCTGCTGCGAGAGCGCTTCACGCGTTTTAGCAGTAAAAACGCTGTTTTAACTGTTCTTTTATTTCTGCTGGCTTTGGGCATTTTGGCCCTGTATTTTAAATTCCCCCCTTACCTGCACAATAATTTGAGCCCCTCACCGCCGTTTGGGCGGGTCTGGTCCTGGGGTGGGTGCCCTGCTCGTTTTGGCGGCCATCTTGGAGTGGGGTGAGTGGAGTGAGGCGTTTCCACCTGCCAGCGCTTGAGTGCGCAGGCGCCGCCTGGGAACACCTATTTAGGCGAGTCCCTCCTGCTTTCAGCCCCTGACAAGGTAGCTGCTGCTGCGAGAGCGCTTCGCGCGTTTTAGCAGTAAAAACGCTGTTTTAACTGTTCTTTTATTTCTGCTGGCTTTGGGCATTTTGGCCCTGTATTTTAAATTCCCCCCTTACCTGCACAATAATTTGAGCCCCTCACCGCCGTTTGGGCGGGTCTGGTCCTGGGGTGGGTGCCCTGCTCGTTTTGGTGGCCATCTTGGAGTGGGGTGAGTGGAGTGAGGCGTTTCCACCTGCCAGCGCTTGAGTGCGCAGGCGCCGCCTGGGAACACCTATTTAGGCGAGTCCCTCCTGCTTTCAGCCCCTGACAAGGTAGCTGCTGCTGCGAGAGCGCTTCGCGCGTTTTAGCAGTAAAAACGCTGTTTTAACTGTTCTTTTATTTCTGCTGGCTTTGGGCATTTTGGCCCTGTATTTTAAATTCCCCCCTTACCTGCACAATAATTTGAGCCCCTCACCGCCGTTTGGGCGGGTCTGGTCCTGGGGTGGGTGCCCTGCTCGTTTTGGCGGCCATCTTGGAGTGGGGTGAGTGGAGTGAGGCGTTTCCACCTGCCAGCGCTTGAGTGCGCAGGCGCCGCCTGGGAACACCTATTTAGGCGAGTCCCTCCTGCTTTCAGCCCCTGACAAGGTAGCTGCTGCTGCGAGAGCGCTTCGCGCGTTTTAGCAGTAAAAACGCTGTTTTAACTGTTCTTTTATTTCTGCTGGCTTTGGGCATTTTGGCCCTGTATTTTAAATTCCCCCCTTACCTGCACAATAATTTGAGCCCCTCACCGCCGTTTGGGCGGGTCTGGTCCTGGGGTGGGTGCCCTGCTCGTTTTGGTGGCCATCTTGGAGTGGGGTGAGTGGAGTGAGGCGTTTCCACCTGCCAGCGCTTGAGTGCGCAGGCGCCGCCTGGGAACACCTATTTAGGCGAGTCCCTCCTGCTTTCAGCCCCTGACAAGGTAGCTGCTGCTGCGAGAGCGCTTTGCGCGTTTTAGCAGTAAAAACGCTGTTTTAACTGTTCTTTTATTTCTGCTGGCTTTGGGCATTTTGGCCCTGTATTTTAAATTCCCCCCTTACCTGCACAATAATTTGAGCCCCTCACCGCCGTTTGGGCGGGTCTGGTCCTGGGGTGGGTGCCCTGCTCGTTTTGGCGGCCATCTTGGAGTGGGGTGAGTGGAGTGAGGCGTTTCCACCTGCCAGCGCTTGAGTGCGCAGGCGCCGCCTGGGAACACCTATTTAGGCGAGTCCCTCCTGCTTTCAGCCCCTGACAAGGTAGCTGCTGCTGCGAGAGCGCTTCGCGCGTTTTAGCAGTAAAAACGCTGTTTTAACTGTTCTTTTATTTCTGCTGGCTTTGGGCATTTTGGCCCTGTATTTTAAATTCCCCCCTTACCTGCACAATAATTTGAGCCCCTCACCGCCGTTTGGGCGGGTCTGGTCCTGGGGTGGGTGCCCTGCTCGTTTTGGTGGCCATCTTGGAGTGGGGTGAGTGGAGTGAGGCGTTTCCACCTGCCAGCGCTTGAGTGCGCAGGCGCCGCCTGGGAACACCTATTTAGGCGAGTCCCTCCTGCTTTCAGCCCCTGACAAGGTAGCTGCTGCTGCGAGAGCGCTTCGCGCGTTTTAGCAGTAAAAACGCTGTTTTAACTGTTCTTTTATTTCTGCTGGCTTTGGGCATTTTGGCCCTGTATTTTAAATTCCCCCCTTACCTGCACAATAATTTGAGCCCCTCACCGCCGTTTGGGCGGGTCTGGTCCTGGGGTGGGTGCCCTGCTCGTTTTGGTGGCCATCTTGGAGTGGGGTGAGTGGAGTGAGGCGTTTCCACCTGCCAGCGCTTGAGTGCGCAGGCGCCGCCTGGGAACACCTATTTAGGCGAGTCCCTCCTGCTTTCAGCCCCTGACAAGGTAGCTGCTGCTGCGAGAGCGCTTCGCGCGTTTTAGCAGTAAAAACGCTGTTTTAACTGTTCTTTTATTTCTGCTGGCTTTGGGCATTTTGGCCCTGTATTTTAAATTCCCCCCTTACCTGCACAATAATTTGAGCCCCTCACCGCCGTTTGGGCGGGTCTGGTCCTGGGGTGGGTGCCCTGCTCGTTTTGGCGGCCATCTTGGAGTGGGGTGAGTGGAGTGAGGCGTTTCCACCTGCCAGCGCTTGAGTGCGCAGGCGCCGCCTGGGAACACCTATTTAACGCTCCTCCCCTAGCGCAGCGGGATCGCGCAGCGGGCGTGTCCTCGCGTGGCCGGAGTCGTGCCAGAGTCCTGCCCGTCTGCGCCCGTCCGCGCTAAGGACGCGCTGGACGTCGCGGGATTCTGGTTTGACGGCTAGTGTTCCATTCTTGCGCCGCCATGCTAACATACTCGCGGGAGTGCCTGTATTCTATCGGTCAGGTGAGTCCTAGCTGCATCCATTTACCGGTGCACCCTTTGCGAGGCCCTTACCAGTGCCCTTGTAAAGGGTGGGCTCTTGACTCTCCGCGGCCCCTCCCTCGGAACAACTCCCTGGCTGCTCGCCGTACTAGAGACCCCCCTTCCTCTTTGCGGATCCTGAACCTTAATGTTAGGTCAGCTCTGAAACATCATCAGAACATCTATGACCTCATTGAGGAGGAAGCCCCGGACATATTTGCCTTAACTGAAACCTGGCTCCAGGATGTGGATAATGCTATTCCCAATCTAGCCTGTCCCCCTGGCTATTCTATGTACACCCTGAATAGATCGTCCAGAGGTGGGGGTATAGCTCTAATAGTAAGGTCTAGCTTTTCATGTGTGTGGAGTGCCCTTAATATCTCTGGGTGTGAAAGTGCCTTGTTTAAGGTCTCTGTCTGCCCTGAGTTTACGCTTTCCGGGATGGTCGTTTATCGTCCGCCCGGCAGCGATGTGGTGTTTAGAAATGCTTTCCCCGATATTGTTGGCCCTTTGGTCGCAGACTGTGCCAACTTTTCCATCATGGGTGATTTAAATCTGCACTTCGACACCCTCTCAGGTCTTACAGTGCGATCCGTTATCTCTGACCTTGAGGCCTTTCAACTTTCCCAGTTGGTCTCCCAGCCGACCCATACGGGGGGGCATATTTTAGATCCCTTTTTCACTAATTTACCGGAGATTAAAATTACCTCTATCTTACCGGTAGAATGGACAGACCACTTCTTGGTGTCCATTCTCTGTCCTGTCTCAGCCACCTCTTCCATCTCTTCGGCTAGGCGGGTACCGAGGAGAGCTTGGCACAAACTGAGGTTAGAAGACTTTCATCTTCTTCTACAAGAGGAGCCGCTGGGTCCTTTGACGGATGTAGAAAAGGGGTATGACCTCTTTTGTTCCTGGATTACCAGGGCTCTTGACTCTCTGATACCTATTGTATCGTCCAAAGTCAACTCTAGAGAGTCAAGTCCCTGGTACGATGGCGCCCTTCGTGCCCTGAAGGGAGCCTGTAGACGGGCGGAGAGGGCCTGGAGGAAGACCTATGGGGCTGATTTAAAAGCTGAATATGCCAGGTCCGTAAAGCTCTACCATCGGGCTATTTGCCGAGCTCGAGCGGCTTTTTATGCCGCAGAATTCAGGAACAGTGCCAATCCGTCTAAGGCCATTTTTAAGGCCGTGAAAGATCTTATGGCAAAGCGGACGACCTCCTTGACTGTAACCTCTCTTTCCCACTGTGAATCCCTTGCTTCATATTTCTTGGGGAAAGTCCAAGCCATATATCGGACATTCCCTAGCATAGGGTCCGCTGGGAAAGTGCCAGTGGGCCACCTCATCAGACTACTCTGCTTGCCTTCCCCCCTCTTACCATGGATGGGTTTGACAAACTTGCGTTGCAGATCAAATCTGGATCTCCCTCCGATCCAGTAAGGCCCGCTCTCTTTCGAGATCAGGCTTTTATGGGACGCTCAGCTGTGCGGTCCCTTGTCAACCTTTCCTTGGAATCGGGCGTAGTTCCAGCTAGGTGGAAGCAAGCTGTGGTGTCCCCAATCATCAAAAAGCCCTCACTGGACCCGTCTAAGCCTGAAAGTTACCGTCCCATCTCGTTGCTACCCTGGCCGGCAAAGATCACAGAGGCCCATATCAACTCGGCCCTGTCTGAACATCTTGTCCAGACCAATGCCCTCGACCCCACACAAAACGGCTTCCGTGCTGGTCACAGCACGGAGACCGCGTTACTTGTGATGGTGGAACATCTCCGTGCAAGGTTGGATGCTGGTCAAACGGCGGCGCTTATATTGTTAGACCTTAGCGCCGCCTTTGACACGGTATCTCATAGCATCCTCCTGCATCGGCTTGAGGAGTATGGCATTGGCGGCCTGGCGTTGCAATGGTTCCCCTCCTTTCTTGATGACCGCTCCTTTTGTGTTGCCATTCCTCCCTTCAAGTCCAAAATCCAACCGCTGGCCATGGGGGTTCCGCAGGGGTCCTCGCTGAGTCCCACTGTGTTCAATCTCTACGTGAGACCGCTGGCTGATGTCGCTAGGCAGTGGGGCCTACCTTTGGTCTCATATGCCGACGACACACAGCTGGCGGTTACTCTCAGCGGGGATGCGGCGACTGAGGCCCCTAGGTTTCAGTCTGGACTGAAGGCGGTGGCTAGCTGGTTGACAGGTAACTGTCTCCAGCTAAATGCCACTAAAACAGAGGTGATGGTTGTCGGTAAGGGAGTGGAGCTGTGGGGCGACCAATGGTGGCCTTCAGAGCTGGGACCCACTCCGACCCCGGTGTCGGAGGTGAAAAATCTGGGGGTCTGGCTGGATGCGGGCCTCACCTTTGTAGGGCACACCAAAAAAACTGCTGCCTGCTGCTTTGGTCTGTTAAGAGGCTTGAGACCTGTTCTCAAGTTCTTCGACACCCCGACCAGGCAGCTGATGATCCAGGCAACTATCATCTCTCGCCTGGATTATGCTAGCTCTCTTCTGGCCGGGGCCAACCAGGCCGAGTTAACTCGCCTGCAGCGGGTTCAGAATGCTGCGGCTAGGGCGATTGTCGGCCTGCCCAGATTCTGTTCGGTGACAAATGTTCTGTGCTCCCTACATTGGCTTCCCGTAAGGAAGCGTATCCTCTTTAAGGTTTTGTGTCTTGCTTTCAAGATCTTGAGAGGTATTGGCCCGGAAATTTTATCCAGTTGTCTTTCCTTTTATGTTCCCACCCGTACCCTCCGTTCTCAGGGTTTGGCCCTTGCCGTGGTCCCCAGATTCAGACTTAGCCGTATGGGTGGCCGCTCTTTTAGTGTAAAAGCTGCAGCAGCTTGGAACTCCCTCCCTGTGGAAATTCGCCTGTTGGAGGACCTTTTGACCTTCCGGAGGGCTATAAAAACATTCCTGTTTTAAGGTTTTTTCTGTATCATCATTTTCTTGTTGTGTTATGTACTACCTTGTCTCTGCGCCGGGACGCTCCTTGGCTGGAGTATCTGCGCGCATAATAAATTAATATAACATAACATAACATAACATAAAGCGAACTGCTACCCGCAGCGCAGGCCTCGTAGCGCTATAGACCGCTGGGGAACCCGTCCTGGCTTTCCCTGTGAGATAGTTCCTCCTGGGAGTCTCCAGGTGAAACCAGGCATACCTGGCGTTTGTGGGGGGCCGTTGTGGAGATGAGGCAAGCTTAATGCCCAGAGTTACCGAGTGTGGTCCCCGGATAGAGTAGGCACCGAGGCGAGAATTATCGAGTCCGCTGATCCTGGTCCAAGACCCTGCCACGTCGGGAATCGAACCCTGGTCCCAGCCCGTTCTCTGCTCTCGGGTCTGCCGCCTCTAACCAGTGAGCCACACCTCTCCACTGAGGTGCACTGTATGTGAAAGGTAGAACATGTACTAAGGTGTGTACCATGTCCTGACAATGAAATACTCTCCATTTCGTTTTTCACTGTTGCAAGGCCATCTTGCCCATAGGACAGAATGGGGGAAGGCTGTGTAATATATTTCCAGCCTATCTTCCTAAAGGCTTAAGATGGAGAGGTGAAGTTCAGTTTGCCTGAATTCACAATTTAATAACACATCTTTTTGTGAAGGTGGTTTTGGCATTGTGTGTTTAGAAATCACTCTTTTAGAAGTGGCTGGGTTTTTGTGCTCTAATATTTCTGTGTGTCTCTGCCTGGTTGTGGATTGACTGTCTGGATTTGAATGTGATAGGCTCTGAGGAATGTTTTGACCCAGGGAAGGAGGTGGACAGCCCCAGGCTGACCGGCATCTGGAGTATAGGGGGAGAAGTAGCCCCTGGAGGAGAAGAGGCCTGGGCTGCTGCCATAAAACAGTGGCTCCATCTCCTGCTGATTGATTGAGGTTCCAGACCCCCACTATCAAAGGAAGAAGGTGTCACTGGCAGGGAGACACCCTTATGGGCACGATCCTCAGGATTCAGATAGGGTGTGCCGGCAGGGAGACACCCAGAAGTAGTTTGGACAGGGGTCAGTGCCGACTTGAGCACCAACATTTCAAAGACATTTAGGGGTATAACTATGAGAGCTGAAACCTATGAATTTTGGAATGGAATTGAACAAGACTGTAAAGGATTGAAACTACTTTGTGGTCAAGAGGAACCTCTGCCAAGGAAGAAACAGATGAAGAGACTGAAGGAAAGTCTTGACCCGTGCTATATGTTCTGGGCTGGCCTGCAGTTTGCTGATTTAACCAAGAAGAGACTAAAGGGACTTTGCTGTGTGCTGTGTACCCCTGCTTGAAAGGACTTTGCTGCGTGCTGTGTCCTGAAGTAACTTATCCCCAAGGGCCCGAGGAAAGCTTGCTCCTTGTTGTGGAAACTCAGGAACACAAAAGTTTCCAGGTGTGTCTAAGCGATGCTGAGTATGTGTGCTTTTTGCAGCTTGAGGCCCTCATAAGAATTGTCCTGTGATCGTTGGCACCTGGAGTCTAAGTGAGTCTCAGCAACGCTGTGTGCGTGTGCTTTGTTCAGCCTGAGACCTTCGTGAGGATTGTCCTGTGATCGTGTGCACCCGGAATCCAAGTGAGCCTCAGCGATGCTGTGTTTGTGTGCTTTGTTCAGCCTGGGACCCTTCTAAGAATTGCCCTGTGATCGTGGGCCCCTGGAGTCCAAGTGAGTCTCAGCGACGCTGTGTGTGTGTGCTTTGTGCAGCCTGAGACCTTCGTGAGGATTGTCCTGTGATTGTGTGCACCCGGAATCCAAGTGAGTCTCAGCAATGCTGTGTGTGTGCTTCGTGCAGCCTGAGACCTTCGTAAGGATTGCCCTGTGACCGTGCACACCCAGAGATCAAGTGAGTCTCAGCGACGCTGTGTGCGTGTGCCCTGTTGCAGCCTGAGACCTTCGTCATTGCCATCGGCCCGGACCGGCATCCCCAGAGGAGCTGTGCCGCCGGCCTGAGCCTGCCTTTGCCAAGGAGGGACCTCGAACCATCCCCGTCGGGGGGGAGGGGGAAGGGGGGGGGGTGGGTTCTACTGCCCAAAATCAATGAAGTCGCACCGGAGGCCCAAGTCACGAGGAGAGGAGAGTGAGGTCGCTTCCCCCAGGTAAGGCTCAGCACCGTGCGTGTGTCGCCGCCTGGGGCAGGGTGCGGGCTCCAAGAGAAACACTCTCGGCCTTTCCCATTCTTGCAGCGCGAGCCTCCGCTGAAGCTCGTATCACGGCCCGTACTTGCCGAGGAGTGACTGTACCGGGGCCGGAGTGTGGAGCTGCACTTTGTTTTCCACCATACCCGTGTAGGAGCACATTATTGTTGCATTACACATTGTATTATTTTAGCATTACAAACTGCCTGATTGTTGCATTACGCATTGCATTATTTTTGCGTTCCGAACTGCCTGATTGTTGCATTATGCATTGCATTATTCTTGCATAACGGGCTGTCTGATTGTTGCATTACGTATTGCATTATTTTTGCATAACGAACTACCTGATTGTTGCATTATTTTTGCGTTATTTTTGCATTACGTACTGCCTGATTATTGCTTAACGAACTGCATTATTTTGACATTACGAAATGCCTGATTCTTGCATTACAAACTGCATAGCATTGCATTAGAACTGCATTGGATTATAGAGAATTGCTCATTAATACTGCACGAACCTACAAGGGCTTGATGGCCTAATAATGGCCTAATAAACAGCAAGGTGAAATATTACAAATACGCATATGTTGGATTTTTATTGTGTGGTCTCATCGTATATCTTTTCTTTTATAAACATATCATTGTTTTTTTAGGGAACGCGTGTAGAGTCCATTTGTGGGGTCATCATTGGGTTGCTGAGAGCGTGGTTGGAAATACTTTACACATTTGCCTTGAAGATAAGCTTGGCTGCTCGTACCAAGCTACCGAGGGGATGAGCAGGGGCTATCTGAGAAGGTGTCCTTCCTTTCCCTGACTTAGAAGTAAGGGTCTCTATTTCGACTACCTACTGTACCTACCTCAGCCAACTAGAGACCCCCAGTTCTAACAATAAACATTTGTGAAAGGGCGACTAAATGGGCAAACAATATTGCTGGGATCCGTATATGCCCCGAACGTAGACCAAACCCCTTTCCTTGCGCGCTTGGCAGAGAAGCTAGCTACATGGTGTGGAATCCCTTGGATGGTGGAAGGAGACTTTAACTCAGTGCTTAACATAGACCTGCACAGGTTGTTTCCGCTCCTCAACACAGAACCCCTGCCACATCCAATGCTCAGGCTCTTGCAGCCTGGTTAACGCACTGGGCACTCATAGACATCTGGCATGTTCTTAATCCCACAACACAAGCCTACTCACATTATTCGATGGTGCATGGACTACCTGTGCGGCTCGTCAGACTAGTGGGTTCACAATCGCTACTCTCATTAATTAAAAAGATGGAGTATCTGGGCCAGTTCCATTCCGATCATAACCCTCTGTGGATGCAACTTGGATGGGAGGTGTATCGCCCTCCCCATACCAACGTGGCACCTCCAGACTAATTTGTTGGAAGACCCAGAGTTTCGCTCATCATTAGGGACGCCCACTCTTGCATATTTTGAGCTAAACAAACACACTGTGAGTAGTGCATTGATAGAATGCGAAGCTTTTAAAATAACAATCAGGGGCCATTGTATGGAGGCTACGTGGAATGTCTGCTAACAGTTGACTGCCTCCCTAACAAAACTAGAGTCCCAGTTGCTGCGTCATGAGCAGGAAGGAGAAGGGAAGGGTAAAGATCTGCAACGCCTAGAGAAACTGCGTGCAGATCATGCTGAATTGCTGGAGCGCCTAAGATGTTATAAATACACCGCACATACAGCCCGCACACAGCCTCAGCTAATCGAGCAGGCCGACTGCTCGCCTGGTTGATAAAACAAGGGTATACTCGCGCTCCGATAGGGGCCATACGAACAACTGCAGGGCATGTGGTATAGACACAACATGAAATACATAAAACCATGACCCAGCTATATCAATCTTGTGGATGCTGCAATGAGCAGAGGTGAGAGGAGTTTCTAGACTCACAATACCCACATTTGCAGATGAACACCAGGTAATACTCAATGGCCAGCTCACATTAAAGGAGATCGAAGGGGAAGCATGGCTACCGGGCCGATGGTGACGGACGCGTGAGCTAGGAGCTCCGCACCAACTCCTTCATTATCCTGACTCTGTGTGCTGTCACCTGGTGTAGCGCTCGCTGAGTGAAGCGGAGGAGCCAGCTCGGGCTCCCCAAGATGGCGCTGATCGCGGAAATAGAGCGATCGTAACGACGGCCGTGGAGGTGATGCTGCCGCTTTGCCAAAAGTGAAGCATCTTCTGGGAACACCAGGGGCCCGCTGGAAGAGCTGGGAGGGTGCCGGAGTGCCGGAGGAGGTGGGGACAGCCGCGAAGCAATCCTTGAGAGAACCGTGACAGACGCTGCACAGCTTGCAATAGTGTCCTACACGCTGAAAGTGCTCACCCTAAAAGTACCATTAGTGCAATACCCTATGGGGAAATGATCAGAGCCCGGCGTAATTGCAGTGAAGATCAGAACTTTCAAAAGCAGTTAAAACTATCAAATGGGATTTTGGAGAAAGGGGGTACACCAAACACTGTTTAAACAAACCGTAGTCAAGGCCCCTAGTGGTAGACCCTGAAGACTAATAAGAACAAACAAAGCAAGGACAAGGATAAAGAAGGAGAAGAAGTACTGTTCATAACAGAGTATAATGCATACAGTGACCATGTATACAATATTCTTCGAAAGAACTGGCACATAATTGCCACTGGTCAGATGCCCCCGGAAACAGTGCCAGCAAAACCAAGAGTTGTATATAGGAAGGGAGAAAGCTTAAAAAAGATACTATGTCCGAGTTATGTTAAAAATTCAGAAAAAGAGGATTGAAAGGAACCATCACCAAACTCACCCCACTCTGGGACACTAAAGCGTTGGGGCAGTTAAGAAATAGCAAAGGCTTCACGCAATGGGATAGTATTGGAATTTCCACGGTAGGGGACATGTGGGATAAGGGGACGGTGGTTACTTTTGCGCAGCTTCAACAACAATATGATTTGGGTCCAGCTGAAACGTATAGATATGTGCAAATCAGGCATGCTTTACTAACGGCAATCCCAGTAGACACTGACGTCCCAGAGGCCTTGCCATTGGAAGACCGTTTACTCACAGATTTCATGCAGCAGCGAGCAACGTCCCTCACCTATCGGAAGCTCCTTAATAATATGCCCGACCCTACACTTAAACTCCGGGACCAATGGGTGACGGATGTGGGAGACATGGACGACTCGGATTGGTTGGCAGCCCTGGCATCCCCTAGGGAGGTGGGCATATCGGCCAAGTTCCGGCTGGTGCAACTAAAAATAATACATCGTGTGTACTACACCAGAACCACCTTACACAAGATAAACCACGCAGTACACCCGTTCTGCCTCAGGGGGTGTGGGGAGGTAGGCACCCTTTACCATACCCTATGGGACTGTCCTATTATAGTAGAGTACTGGTGACAGGTCCTGTGCACTATTTCACAGACGCTAGAAATTTCCCTTCTGCCCTAACCACGAAAATGTCATGTATGGGACCCCACTGACCTCACTCGACACGGTTTAACCTGGTGTCATAGAGTTACTGCTTACCTATATACCGTGTTAAGTTAGCATGAGCTTATTAAATGTTTAAACGCCATTTTTCCTTTTTGCTGCTTCTGCACACGGCACATAATTGTTGTTTTAGCTTTCAGCCTAGAAGCGCGTTGTGATTTACATGAGAATAATATGTTATTGCTCTGATATCAGCTTTGCTTGGTAAACTATGTCTGTACAGTGAGTGCTGAAGCTTCAAGGATAACAGGCACATAATTGTTGTAAGGTCTGATCTTCGCACCTTCATAGACATAACATAAATGCAGCTCCTGCCAAATTCTAGCTTTAGGCGCGTTTTATATTGCTTTGCTTAGAGCACACGTTACACACTTGATGCGGTTCGCATGCAGAGAGCTGGTGGAAGCTGATGTGATCCCTTCACACTAGGATCTTGAGGTATGGGGCCGCCCTGATAAAACCCAAAGAGACCTTCTTAGATATTAATATAATATGCTAGTTAGGGAGGGTGAGAATTAGGTGTTGTTAACCCTTATTCATTACATCATCTTAGCATGCTGTCACCTTTTGCTTTCTATGGACTAGTAACTATGCTGATAACTTTGCTTCTGATAATATGTTTCCTTGTAAGATACTGCGTTTGAGAAAATGGCATTCGTAAATAAATATTTCAAATGTGCACGTGTCCTCATTTACTCCACGTTCTGGTTTGAAATGATTGTATAACGAAAGAGTGCTCATGTGTTCCACGTAGCCTGAGGTATTGTAAGTTCATGTTCTGGTTTGTCTAAACATTGGGAGTTTGTTATGACCAATGAGACACTGTAGCTAGCTCGGTAAGGGGATTTTGGGTACTGAGGTGAGTTTTGGGCCACCCTAATTCACTGAGGTTCCAAATCTCTATGCACAGTTCTGTAGGAGAACGGAATCCCTGCTACATGGCGCCCGATCGTTGGTGGTCTTATATCATGACACTCGAGTAGTATATCATTCACTCCTTAACCCCTTCACTGTCGTTTCCGGAAAACGGTGGTGTCGGACAAACCTACCTATTTTTGAAATAGGTCTTTTCAAGCTTGAATCTTTCCAAAACGGTTTCCTTGAATTACTACCTAGTTGTGCTACAAAGTTTACTTTGTTTTTCTACATGCCTGTGCTGTCATGGCCCAGCCGGTGGACATTCCGCAGCATAGTCGCATTGCGGTGCGCAATCATTTATTGAATTACAATGTACCCGTTGAGGGCTTGGCTGTGATAATGGTGGTGAGTGCGGAAGCAGCTTACCCATACGAACTCTTTTATTCATGGGTGACGTTTCCGGCTGTGGACGCTAATTCTAGTGTGTTTTACACTTACACTCCCTCACCTGTACCGAATGAATATACTCCGTACAGGGCACAGGAAGTACCTATTGATACTTGGCAGCATCGGGTTTGGTTTGGTGGCACCTACCCCATTCTTTAACTGCTCCGAGGTTAGGTCCTTTATCCATTCCAGGCGCAAATTGGCCTGTTTTAGCTGGATTTACTCCTCACCCTCTACACGGCAATTGTGCTCTTGCTGAAATTCGTAGACTACATGTGGTCTCTATTGCCGTGATTAGGGCTTTAGTGCAATACATAGCCCGCAATCTTCCGGGTGGGCCCCTGGGGGGTGCGGCGCTTCCGGCCGGACAGGGCGGTTTGAAGCTCAGTCCGGTAATGGTCAATGCAGTGATGGGCAAGCGGCCCCAGGATAAGGATGAATTTCCTTTCTGGCTTGCCGAAAAATTTGACCAGCTGGAAGCGGTATTTCCTAACACGACTCCTGGTGAAAAACACAGGATTCCGACACTTAGTTTGCCAAAAGATTTGGCCCCTGAAATCGGTGACTGTGAGACCTGGGGTAGAACATTTGCGGCGGTCTATGCGAGGTGTTACGGCACTCTGTCTCTGGCTGTCCTGCCTACGGTCCTTAAACGTGTTCAGGATGATCACGGACCAGAGGCTGCGGTTGAATTGGGTATGCGCCTATGTGGCACCTTTGATGTGGTTTGCGATCTCATTCTTGCTAATGTCAAGGGGGATGCAGTGAACTTTCAGGTAGCTAATGCTTTGGCGGCAATTCCCGATGCCGAGAAACCCCGACAGATAGCGAGGATTATTGTGGCGGCTTATAAGACAGTGGGTCGCAATAGTAGGGGTCTCAAGCCTTTTTCTGTTAAAGAGAAAAAGCAACCCCAAGGGCAGACTTCAGAAACGGAAGTTCAGCCCAAGTCCAAAAAACAAAATTGGCCTAAAAAACAGAAGCAGGGAAAGCAACAGCAACAACAGCAGACACAGGAATCTCGTCCTGCGTCTCCGTTACCTACGCAAACAGAACGTGTTTATGACTTGCACGATCGCGCGACGATTAAATCACCCGATCGATTATAGGTTTCTGATCAACGCTCTCCTTGTTCCTTTCCTGACTCATCGGCCTCGAAGACCGGTGGTGGAGGAGGCGGAAGAGGTCGGGGTGGTCAGCAAAGACGTGACCAGCCCCACCCGAAAGACGGTGCAGGAAAGCAGGACGGCTCTACGCCGAAGAGACCGCAGTTTGCCAAGAAGAAAGTCGCAGCTTTAACAGCGCATCGATATGCCACAGATAGTGAGAACGCGGCTTCGGAATCTGACATGGGCTCTGACCTTGCTGGACAGCGCGGCGGAGATTACCATTGTGAGAGAGGCCCTGCGTCCACTACTGAAGGTGACAGCGACTGATATTTATGTTGTAATAGAAACAGCTGATACGAGAGTTGCTCCCCCTGATAGACTTTATGAAATTGTCCTGTTAATTGAAGGTGACATACAACGTACCATACAAGGGGTATTTTGGGAAAATCTTTCGTCTACGTATGACATTTTGTTAGCGGAGGCTGACTGGCCTCCACCTTTTGTGCTCGCAGCGCCACGAGGGGAGGAGGTAATCCTCCCCAGCTTCGCGCACACAGTCTCGAAAGAGGATGCGCTACACTTTGCAGAAGAGTGGGCTAAGGCTCTAGCACCGGCTGTGTACCGCAACCAATGTGGTTGGGATAAATTGTCCCCATGCCACGAGATTCCTTTACGGTCTCAGCCGCAGCCTCAACCTCAATATCCCACACGGCGTGAGGCCAAGGCTTCCGTCGCGGCAATCCTTGAACAATTGGAATATCAGGGAGTAATTGAAACATGTGTGTCACTGATGAATAACCCTCTTTTTACTGTGACCAAGCCGGACGGGTCATATCATTTGGTATTGGATTACCGGCATTTAAACTTGCATTGCCGTAATTGTGCAGTACAGAATACTCATGGCTCTGCCCTAGGGGATAGTCTAGTGCGTAAGCATTTTAAAACCACGCTTGACATTTCCAACGGTTTTTATGCCCATCGATTGGACGGTCTAAGTTCCCAATGGACCTCCTTTACTTGCGGCGGTGTCCAAAATCAATTTCGGCATTTGCCTATGGGCTATAAGAATAGCCCTGGGATTTTTACTGCCCGCATAGTCTCTCTTTTGGAGAGAATCGACCCAGATGCATGCTCGTATGTGGATGACATATATCTCACAGACTACGAAATTTGGGAGCATCTGTGTCGAGTAAACAGTATAATTTGTACCTTTGCAGACAGGGGTTACAAATTCAACTTTGCAAAATCGCACATTGCAGAGTATACAGTGTTGTTCCTGGGCTACGAGCTCAACAATGAAGGTAGAGGTTTGGCTCCTCACATCATGGAAAAATGCGCACAACTTCGTGCTCCGACAACTCTGAAAAAATTACAGTTTTTCCTGGGTTTTTTACATTTCGGGAGAACTTACATTCCGGAATATGCCCAGCGTATCAAACCTTTCTATACTTTGATACAACCAACTTTTTCCAAATCATGCTGGCTGCCTGAGCACTCAGCCATCTTTCAATCCTTGCAGGCTGATTTGCTCGCTTCTAATTTCTTACTGACTCGTGACAACCACACCAACCTGGTGATAAGAATCATTCCTGGGACGGTGGGTTTCACGTACCTAACTTTTAATGAAGGAGACACAGTACCTATTGCTTACAAGTCACACTTGTACACTTCGGCTGAAATGCGGTTTTCCACTGTGGAGAAAGTTTTAACGGCTGTACAGATGGCGATTCTTAAGGAACGTGCTCTGTCACAGGGAAAACGCATGTTGGTTGTTACACCCTGTCCTCATTTGGAGGCAGTTACAAAAGCCAGTGTACCAAATTCTAAAGCTTTGCACCCTCGGTGGATTCAATGGGCTGCTTCCTTGACGTCCACGGATGTCACGTTTATTTTTGGCGCCTCATTAAGGTTGCAGGAGTACTTGCAGTATGAATTCGTTCATCCTGCTCCTCTGGCTATGCGACCTTTGGAGGACTTCCATTGCATCATTTACACTGATGGTTCGGCGCAGGTTGCGCATGGCTCTAAACACGCCTACGTTTCCGCATGCGCCATTGTGGTCGGTGCCATGGTGAACGATGAGTTCAAGTCCAGAGTAGTGCACACGCAGACTCTAGGGGACTGCACCGCACAATTGGCGGAGCTTCATGCTCTCTTACTTGCATTAGAGTACGCAGATCCTAGTGTGACGACTCTTATTGAAAGTGATTTGTTTTACTGTGTCCAGTCTTACAATGAAAACTTGTTCTTTTGGATTCAGAATGACTTTCGTGATTCCAAGGGTTTCACATTAAAACACAAGATGATCTGGGTTCGAGTGGCTCAGCTCAAAGAGCAGTTGCCACTCGTGTTTGTGATTCATACTCTCGGCCATCAGCGTGTGGGAGTTCACGCTGTCGGTAACTCGCTTGCTGATGAAGCGGCGAAATCAGCGGTATCTACATATTTAGTTGCAGCAGTTACACGGTCCAAAAGTAAGATTGATGATGACATCTTGGTGGCTGTTGCTGCCACTGAGAAGGGAATAAACATCCTACGGGGTTCCCTTCGAAGTACACATACCACTTAAGTCCAGATAAGGTTCCTTTTGTGACAATTCCTGAAGTTGGAGAACGTTTGATTCCCAACTCGGATCGCAGGGCTAGCTTGATTACAGCGGCGCATAAAGGCGTGGCATCTGCGCATGCGGGCGTCTCGGCCACTGTAGCTCAATTACAACAACGTTTCTGGTGGCGGGGACTGTACAAACAGACACAAGACTATGTCCTTCAATGTGACATTTGCCAGCAGATTAAACCTTCGACTGCTGCGCGTCCACCACAGTTGTACATATCTAATAAACCGCTGGGTTGTGTTTATTTAGATCACTGTGGTCCTTTTTCTTCTGATACTGCGTATAAGTACATCTTAGTAGCAGTTGATTCATGCACACGCTTTGTGTGGGTATGTCCTCATCGCAGCGTTGATTCACGGACTGTCATAAGAGATTTGCGTGTCTTTGTAGGGATTTTTGACTGTGGTACCTTCCATTCGGATCAGGGTCCGGCTTTCGCCTCTAAGGCGTATAAGGATGCCATGACTTTGATGGGGGTCCAAGTCAAGTTTTCGTCTCCCTACAGACCCGAGGGTAACAGTGTAGTGGAGCGAATGAACCGTGACTTAAAGCAATCACTGACAGCTCGAGTTATAGGCACTGGCAGAAACTGGCTGGCCCACCTCAATGGCGTGCAGCGTGCTCTTAATAATCTCCCTAGAAGGTCTCTGGGTGGGCGGACCCATACGAAATGCTCTTTGGCATCAAGATGTACGTCCCTGACCTTGATGGTCTAGACTGCGTGGCTCGCGCCACAACCTTTGACGTAGATGAACATTGCAATGTTTTACAGGATCTACAAAAGACCAGAGACAGTCTTGCACAGGAACATTTGCCCTCCACATCGGATGTTGCGTTGCAGATCCCGGTAGTTGGCTGGCTACCCCAAGTTGGAGAACTGGTTCGAGAGAAGATCGATAACAAGAAAGAATTTGGTCCTTCCTACCGAGCTCCGGTTCCCGTCCTTGGAGTGAAGAGCACAAGAACAGTCATTTTACCACCGCTTCCAGGTCGTAAGGAAAACAGGTTTATCTCTATTGACAATGTCAAGATACACAGAGTGGCCGATTCTTCTTAGTATGACACCGGCAGTTTCCTGTCCTTCCATTGTGCGAAATTCTGTTTTGGCCACTGCTTCTAATACTGAACCAGAAGTGGCCATCGAGTTGCCTACAATTTCCAGTCCTTTATTGAGTACTTTGCCTGGTACAGACCATGATGAAATTGATTACACTTACCCCACTGACTTATCTATGCCTGATCTGCAAACACGTTTGGCCACAGAGTCCAGGTTTTCATTTGACACTGTATCGAATGCCTCAAAGAAGCCCTCACGGTTTGCAGTGTATGCCAGTTTATTTAAAAAACATTTTTTGATTCCCCCTTGGACATATATTTGGCTGGTGCTTTTTTCAGTTTACCTTTTTATGTCAATTGGTTTTGTGTTTTATTTTTTTCGAATCGTCAATGGACACTATGTCGAGGAGAGAACATGCATTCGACATCTCAATGGAACTTTGGCCCCCCTTTCCTCGTCGCATTCTGCACACAGACTGAAAAGAGACTTGACTTTTGTTAACATCACTGCTTGGCCTGTCCTTGATGGGATTGTGTGGGATGCCGTCAGATTTCAAATCCATGGCCCTACTGAGGTTGTTAATGTCCCTAATGTGCTTAGAGTTAACATGGGGGATGTAGTGAAACAAAACATACGTTCTGATGATTGGGATGTTCAGGCCGTAGAGGCTTTGTTTTCTGATTTGAAATACTATGCTGCCTTTGATGCTGAGGATTTGTACTTAGAATCTGCTAATTATGGTGATTTGTTTTGCTTTCAACATTTTGGCAATCACTACTTACATAAAACTAATTCCAGAAGGAATACTGTAAATTATACGCAATGGGAGCATTGCCCAGCTCCTTTACAAGGCAGTTTGACTACTTTTTTGAAAAAGTACACTTATTTTACCGACTTTAATCAGTCCAATCCCGAGCCCTTTTATTTTAAAATGACACAGAAGCCGATGTCCAAGGTTACACTTACCGATACCAAATTATGGTACTCGAAGTCCTTTCTTGATCAGCTGGCTGTTGGCGGCTACGAAATTGTGGAAGGAAACGATTGACCTCAAATCGGTTTGGGGTTCTAAAAGCTGGCAGGTACAAGGCACTGAGGCTTTGCACCGAGCATGCCTCATCCCAAATCATATGTTGTTTTTGAATTCTTCTATTTCACCGACAACATGCTTTGGATTGGCTACTTCTAAAACATTAAATACACCTACCATCCCTGAGTTAGAAGACTATTCTGGCTGGAGTAATTTTACTCAGTTTTCCATTAGGGAATTGCAGACCCTATTGCAAAATTCATACTTTAACATATCCAGTATGGATCCAAAAGGTTGGCTGATGTGGTACAGGAGTGCTGATTCATGCCAGCATCGTTTTCTGGGTTTATCTGATGGCTTTACACAGGTCAGACCTGATCCGCGTTTTGAAACTGACCATTCTGTCACCACTTATTCAGTAGACAAATTATGTCAAAATTGGCTGAAACATTCTACCTTGGCTGCGGTTAAACTGCATCTATCCAAGCTGAATGAAGATGTAGATTTAAATGATTTCATAAAAGGCCCGGCTAGTGGTAGATCAAAAAGATGGATATATGCGATTTACAATGAAATCTGGAAGACATCACAGATTGAGGCGGCTACACGCCTTAGAGCTATTGATCAAGCTAATTTAGAAAAGGTGCTTGCAGTTGTTGATAATAGTATAAACATGCTTTCTTCCCGCATTTACACGTTAGATAATATTGTCTCCTCTGTGGTGGATATAGTGGATATAGTGGAGGATGAAGTGTCTGTGTTGTACCATGGTCAAAATCAGTTGCGGTCTATTATGCAATTTGCGTGGACCTTGCAGACGCTGAAGGCTGGCAAGGTGCCATGGACCTACATGAATGTGTCCTCCCTCTTCGCCCCTTTTAATTTGACTGACAAGCAGCGCTTGCTTTCCATGCGTGATGCGTCTTTTTCCATGTTACATATTGAAAGGTTGGAATCCTTACCTTTCTCTGTGGCAGAGGCCACTGCAGCAACGTGGCTTATCGACGGTTTAATAACATTACCATTTGCTTTATATACATTTATAAATTGTATGCAATATGTTGCTATAGGTCGATATGAACCATTGGGTAATGCATTTCTCCATGAGGTCTGGTCACTCCCATTTACTTACAGATGTTTAAAAGACGGACAAGAAGTGTATCTGAATGGAGAGGAGTGTACAGAGACACCAGATCACTCTTTAATGTGTAGACACATTCAATTGCACGGTTCTTGCAACCAGGACCGGCCTAATCTAGCCTGTGTTTTGAAAGGAACAGCAGTTCCCGCAATCATACCCACTTTTACATTACTGGCAAACGACAGTTATTTACTTTTAAATAATGAGGATTGTTGTGGGTTAATTAAAGGTGTTGCATATGTGGTGACTGTATCTGAACGTGTGGTTTGCTGCAAAAATGTTCTGTACCCACCCCAGCATGGGAAAGGGGATGTTTCCATCTGGCCGCGCATCCCAACCTTGACGGCAGAGTTCAATGGCATGAGTAGAATAAGAGCTCTTTTGTCCCAAAAAGAAGTGGCCTTGAGTTCGGCTCGAGAAACATTTGTGCTTCACATAGCTAACACCCGCACAGAGGTTCAGGCCCTTTTAAATACTGATTTGCCGTTGCATTTCAGCGAGCTGATTCATTCAATCTTTAACGCGTCCTCCACGACTGGGCTCGCGCACTTTTTTAAGATAGTTAGCAGTGGTCTCGTGACTTCATTTGAAAAAATATTTGGGGTCATTCCTGCTTTCTTCCATTCTATATTTTCAAGTCTGTTTGGTGGATTCCCGGTTTTGCTGGCACTGGCGGCAGGCGTTCTGGTGATATTTTGCTTTATTATAAATGGAAGCCCTTCATGTGCTACACATCGCACAGCCCCTCCTGGAACTGTTTCGCAACAGGATGCTTGAATACTATGGCACACTGCCGCGTGCGACTTTAAGCACGGCATATGGATTATCGTTTCGATTTTCCTATTTTACATGTGTCCAACTTGTGTTTCATTGCCTGAGCTGCGATTTCGACTGGGCCCTTGATTGTGTCTCTGCAAGATGGTGTCTCCAGACGTCAATTTTATTCAGCTGATGCGCCCCATCGTTACTCACGAGTTGGTTTGTTCTGGCGAAAGGATTATGGCCTTGGCAGCGATGCATGGACTAATGGGTCATTGGAACATACTCGCAGCAGCGCAAGATTTCTTGGCACAGAGCTTTCTTGAGAACCCCCCGAGTTGTCCTCTGATGGTGATAGAGGCTCCGGTATTAGAAGAACACGTATGTTCTTTCCCACTATTAAATTGGATGGCTGAACTGTTTTCGGATGAAGACGGTGACTTCATATTGGAGGCTGTTGCTGCATATTTTGCATATTCAGTCTTGCCCTAAAAAGCTTTCCAGGTTTCTGATCACACCCCTTTTCTACTTACATAACTTTTTACGAATTATGCTTAAATTTTTCGACACCCACACCTATTGGCTTGAGTGACAATGAACACTGTTTTGATTTCTGGAGATTTTTTTCCATCATTTTTAGATTTTGACATTGCTCGTTGTTCTTGAACTCTGCTTTCATGACTTGCCCCTTGTCTTATCTTATCTTATCTTATCCGTGCTCGGATCATGGGGGGGTGTCATATAGTTACTGCTTACCTATATACCGTGTTAAGTTAGCATGAGCTTATTAAATGTTTAAACGCCATTTTTCCTCTTTGATGCTTCTGCACACGGCACATAATTGTTGTTTTAGCTTTCAGCCTAGAAGAGCGTTGTGATTTACATGAGAATAATGTTATTGCCCTGATATCAGCTTTGCTTGGTAAACTATGTCTGTACAGTGAGTGCTGAAGCTTCAAGGATAACACGGCACATAATTGTTGTAAGGTCTGATCTTCGCACCTTCATAGACATAACATAAGTGCAGCTCCTGCCAAATTCTAGCTTTAGGCGCGTTTTATATTGCTTTGCTTAGAGCACACGTTACACACTTGATGCGGTTCGCATGCAGAGAGCTGGTGGAAGCTGATGTGATCCCTTCACACTAGGATCTTGAGGTATGGGGCCGCCCTGCTAAAACACAAAGAGACCTTCTTAGATATTAATATAATATTCTAGTTAGGGAGGGTGAGAATCAGGTGTTGTTAACCCTTATTCATTACAGCATCTTAGCATGCTGTCACCTTTTGCTTTCTATGGACTAGTAACTATGCTGATAACTTTGCGTCTGATAATATGTTTCCTTGTATTATCTAAGATACTGCGTTTGAGAAAACGGCATTAGTAAATAAATATTTCAAATGTGCATGTGTCCTCATTTACTCCACGTTCTGGTTTGAAATGATTGTATAACGAAAGAGTGCTCATGTGTTCCACATAACCTGAGGTATTGTAAGTTCATGTTCTGGTTTGTCTAAACATTGGGAGTTTGTTATGACCAATGAGACACTGTAGCTAGCTCGGTAAGGGGATTTTGGGTACTGAGGTGAGTTTTGGGCCACCCTAATTCACTGAGGTTCCAAATCTCTATGCACAGTTCTGTAGGAGAACAGAATCCCTGCTATACTGGGCTACACTCGGCTTCATAGTAGCAAAGAGAGAGATAGCACAGAGATGGGGCACGGCAGACCCCCCCACATTGGCGTTGTGGTGTAGGAATATGGACTTAATCATGGTAACGGAGCGCACAGTATATGAAACCAGGGGAAGTCCGCGTAAATGGAATAAAATTTGGACACCCTGGAACTCTTTCAGGGGGACTTATGTGAACTGCTATCAGAGGAGGATCTAGATAGTTCAGATGACGACGGCGAAGAGATTTAGAGAGGCGATGCACTCAAGGAAGTGCCTGGCTAGATGTGAATCATGCGATGTAATGACTGTCTTGAAAATTAATGCACTGCCTAAGCCTTTCGTGTTCACATGTACGGGCTGTATTGCGAACTATTTGATTGCCAACTTCTTCCTGGTCAAATGTAACATGATTATGTGCTTACTGTCATGATTGCTGATGTTATATTCTATAAACACTTTAATAAAACTGTTTTATAAAAAAAATAAAAATTCAGAAAAAGAGGGAACAGTTATAAATTGGTTACCTAACAAACCAGCGGGATTTCATACTTGTGGCTCCTGCATAATGTGTAAATTTGGACTTAATAAAAAAATTGAATTTAAATACAATACTACCAAAAAATATACAATCAGGACATTCATAAATTGCAACACAACATACACAGTATATGTTCTAGGATGTGCTTGCAATAAAATCTATATAGGCAGTAGTATTAGGAGTCTAAAAATCAGAATCCAGGAGCACGTAAGAGCTATTAAAAACAAAGACGAGAGATACCCAGTGGCAGTCCATATACATGAACAACATCCATTAGAAAGAAATATCTGGTTCCATGCTTTGGAATACATAAAGACTCCTTTCAGGGGTGGTAACAGAGAAGTAGCATTGAGGAAAGCTGAGGCAGGATGGATTTGCCGTCTAAGGACTACTACTTTAAGGCTGACTACAAACACTGAATTACATCACTTTTTATAAAAGTGGTTAGTTTGTGCCCATTTCTTGGGGTCCCAACTCCTAAGGATTCCCTCTCTGGCAAGCAGCAATGAAGTAGTGATTATTGGTTTCAAGTGTGTGTAAACACTCTGGTTTGCACACTATAGACAGCCCTCAAATTACTCTTTAATTATTTAAGTCTTGGGATCCTCTATGACCAGTCTGCATTTCTGTATTAACAACTAGCAGACTAGGACAGTTTGGAGGCAATAATAATATTGAGTCTAGATCGCAGACTTTAACTCCTTTAATACGACGAGACACAAATGTGTGATGTAATACTAATATCACATTCACGTTGAGTAAAGATAATGATATTTAATGTATATTTTTTTATATTATTTAATAGTTTCCACTTTTTTGAAACAATTAAATGCAGGGAAACACTATTATGGCTTATTAATCGTTCTGGTGGCCACTATAATAGTGCAGATTTTTTGATTTTTACGAATCTGATAAGAGCACAGCTAGTGCAATAACGATGTGGAGTGGAATGACATATTCCGGGCCTCTGTCCAAGATGGCGCCGATTAGTCCCTTTTTAGTTTCTAAGAACCCGTTGGAACTAAACTAGCGTTATATTTAATTAATACTTTTATGTATAGCATAACGGAAGTGTCTGGCATTTACTTTTGCCGGTTAACTACATTTCCAAAAACATCTAATATCGCTTAGACCTCCCGTTAAATATATTAAGTATAAAATAGACGTGTTTAATATTTCTGGCTCGGGAAACCGGTTTGTAACTTAATGGGTGTATACATTTTAAAACATTAAAACCTTAAGTCTATCGATGAAAACTGCGCAATAATCACTCACGTTTTGAGTGATACACGGGGTTTTATTGGCAACTTACCCATTCCAAGATGGCGCCTTTAATGCGGCTTAAATTGAGACAGGCCGATAAACCGGCTCCGGGTGTTCCTCGTCTAACGCATAGCGGGCTATTTAAATGCTGGCAGTGGCGGTCTGTAATATTATTATTGTCGCATACACTGCGTGATGTTTCACGCGGTGTATGCCCGCGCTGTTGCGCGTGTATAAACATGTTATTAATTAAATGTCAGCCACTCGCGCATGGATGTCTGTTCCGCGGTTGGCCATTATCACCGTTGGCTTGCCGCTGGTCAGATGCTCCGTGAACGGATGGAGTTTCTTATTTCGAATAAACTGGATCGGAAAAATAGCCCAGATAACTTGGATTGGAGTTTTTGGTTGAGTGTACCTAATGTTTCAAATGAATCCACTGATTCTGAAATTTTTTCTAGTCAATCTAGTAATCAGCTATGTACCAGGAATGTTGTTAATTCACGAAATGTGACTGATAATCAAACTTTTTCTTCATTTGGCAGACCCATCAGAGTACCGGAGAGATATAATGAATTTATAAGATTTTGAATGTTTATTTTATTGTGTTTTATTTTCAGGTTGTTCGCTGTTATAAGGGGGAAGGTGATGTAATATTATTATTGTCGCATACACCGCGTGATGTTTCACGCGGTGTATGCCCGTGCTGTTGCGCGTGTATAAACATGTTATTAATTAAATGTCAGTCACTCGCGCATGGATGTCTGTTCCGCGGTTGGCCATTGTCACCGTTGGCTTGCCGCTGGTCAGACGCTCCAAGAACGGGTGGAGTTTCTTATTTCGAATAAACTGGATCTTCTTTATCCAAAAGTCTTCATCATTCTTTATCACACGGTCATCCTCGCAACTCGCGATGAATACCACGCCACGGAGCCGGCAGAGACATTCTTGAAAGTAAGTGCAAGCGTCACTCTGCTAGTTTTTCTGCCGTTTTTTTCTGCCGCTCTTTCCTTACTTTTATTTTCCCACTTTAACCTAGTTAAACAGTAGTGTAGCCTGTTTCTGCATAAAGGTAGCTTGAAATACGAGTCTCCGTGGGGGGATTTTTCAGAGGTTACAACTGCTCTCCTACTGCTCGATTGAAGGACTTATTTCTAGGTCCCTCTTGCTTGCTGATACTCTTTATATCTGTTATGTATGCAGTAAGATAGACTCAGGCATTCCGGTATTGCTTGAGGTAATATGGCAACCTAACTAGATCACTGCGAGATGGGCAATTTAACAATCTATGCCTTGTCTTGGAATAGCATAACAAATATAAGTCTGGAGTGTCAGACCACTTATTGGCACTTATCGCCCTGATCTGACATCACCATATATTCAAGTTGGTCATATAAAAAGAACATGAAAATAACCTTTTGGCCAATATAACAGTGGGCAAGTGGCTATATGTCCCGAAATGTTTACTTTTAATAGAAAATATACATCTTTATTTTTTTTTTCCTTTTTATCACTTTGAAGAATAAGGACAGTTTATTAGAACTGGTGACATCAGTGAATGGTCTATTTTGGGTTTGATACAAGGAAAACAAAGTCAATCAAATATAAGGTATGGATCCCCCAATACTGAAAATGGTTTAGAATAGATGCACCTAGTTACTATATGTGTGCACATTTAAGACAGGACCATTAAATTCTAAAACACCCAATTCTCTTCTATATAACAGATAAATCTAGTATCATATTGAACTCAATTGTGAAGATACAGATTCAATCCATAAACAACATGGAAAATTACATTTTTCGGTAAGGAATGCTTACTTTCTATTTGAGTGCCATTGGTTTAGAAATTCTCTCAAAATTGTAAAAAACTCTTATTTAAGGGCCACCGGTTTTAAAATGATAATGTATTAGTCATAACAGGAAAAGAGAAAAAAATCCTATGTTGATACTACTAGCCAGACAGAGTGCTCAAACTATTAGTGATAACATTTCAGTGGAATCACAAATGTAATGTAGTGTAAATTGGGATAGGATTGTATCACGCTAATTGTCATGTAAATATTGTATAGTTTCTTTTAGTTTTGTAATGTAGCAAGATTGTAAATCAGTAAAATATATAAAGTGTAAAACTCGTGTTATGCTTGTAAATAATTTGTATATATATGTGCCATTTGTAGCCCTGAAGAAGTTCTTGAAGGACGAAACGCGTTGGCTACGGCTACGGCTACGGTCTGTTTTTTAATGGAGAGTAAAAATTAATGGAATAAATAAAGAATATAATACAAACAACTCCACTGAAAACTAATCTTCTGTGTGGATCAAGTTGTGTTAATATATGAAAAGACTTTTGTTATACGAGATTCAATTATATTTTTAGAGTGCTGGACCAATGTTTATTGTTTTGAAAATATGACACGGTTGTCTTAGGAGATTTAGGGTTTTGAATCTCCGGTCCGCTGCACCACATTTTGAGATAAAGGAATCACTAAGGATAGGTGCGAATGTGCTTGGCCCCAAATCCCATGGTTCTTTGTGTTTCAGACGCTGCGGTAGCCTGCGCGGTCGCTGTGTGGTGGATCTGCGGGGCGCTCCGAGTGGCGGACGATGCACATTTTGGGTGCTGAATTGCCCAGTGCTCATTTCACAATTCCGCTGTTGTGGATGCAAGACGACTCTTGCCGTCCGGACCGGAGGGGGCAGAGCCCACCGCCATTTTCAGACCTGCTGTGGGGGATGTGTACCGGGCCCTGCTGAGCTTGGGGGCAATTAGTAGCAAGCCGGCACACCCTATCTGAATCCCGAGGATCGTGCCCATAAGGGTTGAGGAATGCTTAAACTGCGCTTGGGCACCCTCCGAACCACGGTGCTGTGAGGAGCCTCCGGAGACCGGGGAGCCCGGCTTAAGCACTCGCAAAATGGCAGCCGCGAGGGCCGATCGCCCTCCATGGTGAACCAGGAAACATCGAGGCGGGGCTTGGCCCTGATGACTGGGAGAACCCCCTCCTGGTGAAAGACGGACATCGCTCACCCCTGACACGATTCGGACCTTCAGCCGAGTAGGTAGTAGGGGCAGCGGCATAGTGGGCGCTGCAGGCTCTGCTTGCTTCAGGCATTGCCCGGGCGGGAGGAGACTGGAGGCAGACGGAGGGGGAGAGCTGAAGCACGAGCAGGAGACGCAGGATGAGCTGGTAAGTGCCTCTGCTGCCGGGGGCCCTGTATAGCAGACTTTGTGGCCAACCTGTCCGCAGCCTTGGGCCCGGTGCATTGCCAAATCGAGGGGACCGTTCATGGCGCTGGCGCTTGGAGTGAAGCGCTGACCTGGGCTGTGTGTGGGTGGTGGATGACTGAGACCGCTGAGCTGTGCTCGACCCTGCATGCTGCCTGTGGGTGGGGAGTGCCGCCACAGACTTGGAGCGCGAGGAGGGACAGAAGAGAGTGGTTGCTGGAAGAGAGGGTGGTTTGGATGTATGTCACTACAACGCATACTATTACAACGCATGCTATTACAACGCATTTTTTACAACGCAAGTACCATTACAACGAATGTTTTTACCACGCATACCATTACAACGCGAAATAGTAATAGTAATGGAAAAGTACCATTACAACGAAAACAAATACAACGCATACCATTACAACGCATATTTAAAATAAAAAAAATTATATATTTTTTTGTAAAATAACTCCTGGCACGGGATGCAGGGAAAATAGGGGTTTTGGGTGGGGAAGTGTATTAAAAAATAGTAGAGAACTGAACGTATATTAAGAAAATTAGCATGTTTTTTTTTAAAATTAATTATCGAGTATTAAAAAAAGGTCCTCGAGTAATTAAATAAGTACTCGAGTATAAAACGTATTTTAAATAATATAAACATTTTTTGAAATCATTTTCAGTAATACACAAAAAATTAGCCACCATTTTAGAGATAATGCCAAAAATGAGTCCTACAACTCTTTTCATAAAAGAAACACAGAAGCACTGTAAACAAAATGGAGGTCAAAACGATACTCTGCGCACAAAACACACACTTTTTAAATACAAATTTAAATTACACGTTTTCACAGCAAATAAATACTTTTTTAAAACCCATCCAAACAATACTTTTCTCAAAAATTATGATGAGAATAATAAAAACCTATAAATACGAGTAATACTCCATTTTGAATTCAGTAGTAATTCTACTACCAGAGAGAGCAGTCGCAACTTTCTGACCTACTGACCTCTTGCCACAGTGAAGAAATCCTACGAAAAAGATACAACTCCTATCGTACAAACAAGTAAGTTTAAACACAAACACAAGTAAAGATCTGTAATTTAAAAATAAATTAATAACATATTATTAAAACGAAAACATTATTATGTTTCAGATTTTGTCAAAAATTTCCAATCACTATAAAAAATATTATCGTCATTTTTACAAAGTGAGAAGAAATGTAAGTACGTTTAGATTTTATAAAAAGATTATTACAATGATTTTTTAAACTGTCACATAATAAAATGTTGTTGTTATGTATGTTTTAAATTAAAATGAGATTAAAATAAATCTCAAATGAAATGAAATGTGTAACAAAAAAAGAAAAATATTTAGTAAGCTTTACGTTCTTAAATTTGAATTTTTTCAGCTTACTAAATACTTTTATGAGGCCAAAACATTGCCATCCTTAAAAGATTAAGAGGAAAACAGAACAGATTTTCAAATATCTTCATAAACTAAGGTAACCAATTAAAAATATTCGTAATTAAATGGTTGTTTTAAAAAATGCCTATGCATCTCTCCAAAAAGTTAAAAACAATGTTGTGAATGAAATAAATATGTTGAATAAAATTTCTTAATTTCTCACACAATTTTTACTAATTAATAAATGTTTACAATAACTACAATTTTTTTTTACTCAAACTACTAGGGTTTTTAAAGAACTAAAATAACCTCCATAATCTCTTTCTTACCCTACACAGATAATATGAGTGTTTTATCAAGTTTAGAGGAAAAAAAAAGAACCATCATTTACCAACCCTACAAAGAGTCAACACACCAACATCAAAAAGACTACTTGTAATCAGGTAAATTATTTTCAAAAAGCACCATGAACCTGTTTTTTATTAACTGCTTTTTAATCCAAAAATAGTTTGCGAACGCTAATACACCACAGAAAAGAAAAAAATGCATAAAATATATTTTTTTTGCAGATTGTAAAAACACACCATTTAGAATCCAGTAAATCCTGAAAAGTTATCAAGCCACCAAAACTTAACTTCCAAAGGTAAGAAACATGAAGTAACATATAAAATCAATGCAAAAAGGAAACGTCTTTTAAAATACTGACATAGCAAAAAAGCAATACAAATATGTTTTTTAAATAATAAGGGGTCCATTAGGATGGCGGGCGGACTTTGTCCGCCCGCCACCCTAACGGAGATCGGGACCGCCCACCTAAAGGGCGGGGGTCCCGACATTGGCATTAGGATGCGCCCGCCACAGTGGCGGGCGCATTCCTCAATTTAACATTGTGGCGGGCGGTGCTCACTGCAACGCCCGCCACAATGTTAAAAACAAATGCACTTATATGCATAATCAAACCTGCAGGCACCGCGCGGTGCCTGCCGCTGCGATTATGCAAATACAGGGGGGTACCACAGGTACCCCCCATGTGCCACCCCCTTTTGGCCGTCACTCTGGGGGCCCACAGGGGCCCCCCAGAGTGCCGCCACGGAAAAGCATTGAACAATGGCCATGCAAATATGGCTGGCGGTGTCTGATAGATACTGCCACCATGTTATCCCTTTTTCGCCCCGGCCACAAGGCGACCGGGCGGAAAACAGGCGGGCGGTGTTTCCCACCGCTGCGGTCCCCTCCGCCATCGTAATACGGCAGGGGGGAATGCAGGGAAGGATGTCGGGCGGATTGCCTCCGCCAGGGTGGCGGTGGCCACCGCTACCCTGGCGGAGGCAATCCGCCCGACATCCTAATAGGCCCCTAAATGTTTTAAAACTCTTTTGAAAACAACTGCATATTACGTGAACATAAAAGAAAAATAAATAGAACATTAAAGTTAAAAAGTCCAATTTTTTTTTAGACATCAAAGGAATATTTTTAAAAATGCAGTACATTAATGACATTTTCTAAATGACATTGCAGACAGACCATCATTTGAAAAAAGAAGTGCAGCACATAATAACAGAAAATACATTTTCCAGCAAAGCGTCTACAAATCAATTCCAAAAAGGTAAATTTATCAATTTCAAATGAACATGTGATTAAAATTCCTCTGTAGTTTAGCAAAGTCATTGACTATTGTAACACCAGAAAGGTGCAGCAGTAGGGAAAGTGATGGAGATCCAGGAAGGTGCAGCAGTAGGGAAAGTGATGGATAGTGTAGGGGTGTAATTTACTATTCTAACTCCAGGAAGGTGCAGCAGTAAGGAAAGTGATGGATAGTGTAGGGGTATAATTTACTATTCTAACTCCAGGAAGGTGCAGCCCTTTGGAAAATGATGGATAGTGTAGGGGTGTAATTTACTATTGTAACTCCAGGAAGGTGTAGGGGTATGATTTACTAATCGAACTCCAGGAAGGTGCAGCAGTAGGGAAAGTGATGGTTAGTGTAGGGATGCAATTTACTATTCTAACTCCGGGAAGGTGTAGCAGTAGGGAAAGTGATGGATAGTGTAGGGATGTAATTTACTATTCTAACTCAAAGAAGGTGCAGCAGTAGAGAAAGTAAAGAATAGTGTAGGGGTGAAAAGTTGAAAATGTGTAACAATTAACAAGTTACATTAACATTATATCACTAAATCTTTTTCTTTCTCATTACAGATAATGTCATCTGACAAAACAGCAAGATACATCAAGTCCAATAAATGAAACAGACTACTGAAACATGCAGGATATATATATATATTGTAAGGAGAGAATAAGTGAACCATGAAGGCATTGGAGGTGCGTGCAATATTACTCAAGCCATTGCAAAGGCAGAGCAGTTACTCTTGATGAAACAATAATAAGTCCAACTGAGCACAACCACTCTGCCTCTGCAATGGACATTGAAATTCGAGAAACTATAAATGAAATGAAAGATATTGCAAGCACCTCCAATGACACTTCGGGTTCTATTTTAAGGGAGGTTGCACAGCATGTCCCCAGTCATATAGCTAGTAGTATGCCTATAATTCCAAATCTGAGGAGAATAATTCAAAGACAAAAGCAGGCAAGTAACACAAATACAACCACTCCACATACCTTTTCTGATATTAACATTCCACAAGAACTCACTATTTCTTTTTCTAATGAACGTTTCCTCCCGCACGACAACCAAAACCCTAAAAAAACGTATACTTATCTTTAGTACACCCCGCAACCTTGTCAAATTAGAGAATAGTGAAATTTGGATGATGGATGGGATGTTTAAAAGCACGCCCCATCCATTCACTCAAGTTTACACTATTCATGCTAAAATTAACAACAATGTAATCCCCTTTGTCTGGTAGCAAACTGTACACTAACAATCTACAACCTACACTGAGCTTTTATCAGTGATTAAAAGCAAACGTACACGGATACCCAAATTCAGGGATGTTTTTTCCATTTTTCCTAGGCATTTTGGCGTAAATTACAAAAAACATACCTGGTTGTAGATTATTCTAAGGATAGCAAACTACAATACGAACTTAAAAAACTAACTGCTCTTTGCTTTGTTCCTCCTGAAAGTGTAGACGAGTACTACACTGCAATTACAGAATCTGATTTTTTTACTGAAAATGAAGATAAATTGGCACCCTTACTAAATTATTTTGAGGACACATGGATTGAGCATCTTAGCAGGTCGGGTCGCAGGAGGAAGCCACGTTTCCATGTGGAGTGGTGGAACTGCTACACTAGCTGTTTAGAAGGAGAAGCAAAGACAAACAATGCCATAGAGGGATGGCTTAACTCCTTCAACCATACAATTAGAAAACCTCACCCAAACTTCTATCATTTTTTGGAAACTTTGAAGAAGGAGCAAAGTTTTCAAGAAATGAGAATCTCCCAAACATTAACAGGTAGTCTAAATCCACGAATCTCCAAAAAATCAAAAGAAATGTCTTAGAGACTATTGGCTATTTTACAACAATTTTCGTTGTGTGTGGCTTTAGACTACCTTGATAATGTTGCTAACATGCTACATTTCTAAAAAAACTTAAAACATTACTTTCCTGCTTTGCCCTAAATTTCTTTAACATTTCAATTTAATTGGCATTTTTCTAACAACATTTTTCTAAATATTAATGTCGGGCACCTTACCTGAAGGCGTCTTCTTTCTTCTTTTTTTTCTTTTTTCCCAAAATATATCCATAGAAAAGTGTTATCCAACCAGAAAACCTCTTCAAATTTTCCAAAAGTCAATTTCCCAAAAAAAAGCCCATTTTCTGTATTCTTCATTCCATTCTCCATAGGTGAGTCATGCATTCCATGTGTATTAAAAGAAGTCATTCCAAGATCGAATTCCATTTTTTCAATTAAAAAACAAAATCCATAAGGTTTCTGAAGTCTTCTTTCTTCCAAAGCGATCTCCCAATCCGGAAAATAATCCATCTACAATCCTTCGAAAAACAAATCCAAAATCCATCTTCTTTTCCAAAAAATCAGATCCCGATTCGGCTTAAAAAAAATGTTTGCTGACATCTTTTTGAAGTCTTCTTTGTTCCAAAATGTTCTCCCAATCCGGAAAATAATCCATCTCCAATCCTTCGAAAGCCAAATCCCAAAACCATCTTCTTTTGCAAAAAAATCAGATCCCGATTTGGCCCCAAAAAATGTTTGCAGACAATCTTCTTTTAATTTCTGTTATGCAAAAACCATAATCCTTAAACCATATCCTTTAAAAATAAGTCAATAAATCCCAAAATCCACGAATTTGATCTTCATCTTGACTTTTTTCTTGTACACATGTTAATTTCTTCGTAAACATTACATTTCAATAAATAAACTATACTTAAAAAAATGTTTTACAACAATATTTAACAATATTAACCATTTTATACTCTAAACAGGTGACACGACAAAGGCATACTCTAGCTAAATGATCGGCGACATGCTAAAATAGCAAGCATAACATCAAACATTACATTTGAAACCTCCCCTTATTCTCTCCTTACAATATATATACATCTAATAAAATAACTGTTTATAAATAAAGTTTTAAATGTTTCCTACCTGAGCGCAGATCTGTTTGCTGCTGCATTGTCCAACGACGCTCTTCAAAATGGCCGCGTCCATGCGCGTTTACGCGTCTACGTCATCTTTTGCAACTAACAGAAAAAAAGGACAATTTATTATTATTATATATTATTATACATTAAAGTTCGAATTAAACATTTATTAAAATATTTTTTTAAAATAGATTTTTTTGCAAATGTACAAATAAAATTATTAAAATTATTTTTCTTCTAAATATATATTTTGTTAATAAATATATTCAAATTTAATTATGTTCTTTGTGTTTTATTATATTATTAAAGATATGTTCTATTTTTAAAATGCAAATACAACTTCCATAATTACTATTACATTGTTCTTACCTCTTTACTTGATCCATTTGGTCCTGCTCTGTCCCACATGTAGCTTCAAATGAACATAGTAAACTGCTCTCCGGAATACATACAAGCGGCTATAGAAATAAATGAAGGACATTACTTTACATTGAACTCTATGGTAAAGCGTGGGAACTTTTTCATTTTAATATATTTAAACATTTTTAAAATTTCAAATAAATTATATTATTTCTTTAAATGTAAACATATATTCATTTTTTTGTATAATAATTGTTTTTGATTACATTATTATTATTATTATTATTATTTTAACTTTGTTTAATTTTATTCCTTAATATTTCTTTTTAAATTTAGTTAATTTTTATTTTTACTTTTATTTTTTTTACATAAATTTATCACGAGTATTAATACTTTAGTATTTTTTTTCAAAAATGTACTTGATTAGATTTCTATTTTTTTTAAATTTATTTTATAATTTACTTATCAGATATCTACATTTATTAAACTAAAGTATTATTACTTTTTTTATTTTTGCATTTTTTAAAACATTTTAAAATAATTATTAATTACTTTTTCTTCTTTTTAAATTATTTGCTTTTATTTTTTTCATACTGTAGTATTTGTTTCTTAAAATATTACTTTACATTATTAAGTTTTTTACTTTTCTATTATTACCAAAATAATACTTTATTACATTTTTTTAAAACATATTTTCTAAATATTTTGATTTAATACTTTAAATAATATGTATTAATAATAATATTAGCAACTTTTTTAAATTACATATATTTATAAATTATTCTTACTATTTATTTGTAAAAAATACTACTATAAATTCATAATTGATTTTATGGTTATTTAGTTAAATGTCTCTAAAATATTAATACTTCAGCATTTTTTTTTAAATTACTATAATTAAACAACATTATTACATTAATAAAATTATTTAACAATTTTTTTTTTTTTAAATAATTCGTACGTTGTATTAACATGCGTTGTAATAGCCTCTGCGTTGTAATGGCATGCGTTGTAATGGCATGCGTTCTAAAGGCACCTGCGTTGTAAAGGATGCATTGTAAAGGTACTGCGTGGTAATAGTTGCGTTGTAATGAATGTTCCCCAGTGGCGCGCTTGGGCTGGGGAGCATACCCGAAGACCTGGCGATCGTTATGTGGGCCCTAAGGGCTGGAGGATACTGAGCCGGCGGGGAACGCTGAATCACCCTATGGTATTGCCTATGGTGGTGGACTACTGTTGCAAACGCTCAGTGGCGCCTTACTCTGACAGACGGTGCCCTCGGAGGGTTGGGTAAGCAGTGCCTACTGGACAGTGCCGGCTGTGGGGGAAGGCGAAGAGGAACCTGGGGAGGCTCTCAGCTTGGGTGGGCTACGGGGCGGGCCCTCCTTTCTGGGAAGTTGGCTACCCTCCCAGGCTGTGGGGTAGACCACTGTGGACAGGGGTGCTGAGAAGAAATGCGGTGCTCCCTGGCAGGCAGTGGAGGACGTGACTAGTGGCCCGGTAAGGGTAAGGGCGGGTGGACACCCTCCTGACGACAGACGCCACTTGAGGGCTGCAACTACTGCAGACGAGGTGAGGGAAACGCTGAGGGATTGTACTGTGGTTGGGGTCCTGTTGAGCTGTGATCCATGGGGAAATCACGAGGCAAGCAAGGCGGGGCCCATCCGGAGTCAGAAAAAGAGACAGCAAAACAGCAAAAGCTGGAGTCGGCGGAACCGCGACCAGAGGGACTGATGCAGCAACAGGTAGATCAGATACTTACGGCCATCACGGACACCAGGGGCGCACTGCAGAAGGACATTGCCCAGGTGTCACTGGGGTTGTGTCTCCTTCGTGCGGACCATGCTAAATTGGTCGACCGGGTGAAGCAGACTGAGACGACACTGGAGATCCTAGAACCCACCCAGAAAGCATTGGAAACCCAGATGGAGGATGTCAATCGTAGATTGTAGATACTGGAGCTGAGGGCCAAAGATGTGGAAGGACACAATCGGAGCAATAACATACGCGCGGTGGGTCTCCCGTAAGGTGTGGAAGGGGCCAATATGGTGGACTACTTGGAAAACTGGCTGCGAACTTTGGTTGCTCCCGAGGGCCTGACCCCCTTTTATACATTGGAAAGAGCCTATAGGGTGCCGGCCCGACCGTTGACACCTGGCAGACCACCCAGGCCTGTGGTGGCACGCCTACTTCACTATAAGGACAGGTACTTGCCCCTGAACAAGGCTCGCACAGCAGGCCCGTACAGGGTGGACAATAATATTGTGACACTGTTTCCGGATTACACAATTGACATGCAACGTAATCGGGCCTCGTTCCTAACGGTTAAGAAGGCGCTCCGAGATAAAGGCATCCAATACTCGAGGTTTCCAGCATGCTTGAGAGTCACAATGGATGGTAAAACGTTCTTTCATAATGATCCAGAGGAGTTGGTTGGAATCCTACCGAGTGGGTTAGGGCGAAGCAGGAAGGGGGCTGGGGCTGCAGACAGAAGCGCCGCTCCCACGCCGTACACGGCGTACCAGACGACATCGCCCTTGGACCCGGTGACCCACCACGACACAGATGGAGATTTAGAGTTCAGCGGCATTGCAGTCAGTGACGGAGATATCTCAAGTAAGAGGAGCAGAGTCGATGGTGGCGACAGAATCTGAGAAAGGGTCAGCTGGGACTGATTCTGATGAGACTGACACGGGCAGTGTTTCCTTGCCGCATATCACACCAGGAACTGCAGATGATATTGTTGATGCCTGAACTTGTGAGGCTGGGCCACATAGCATGAGTGGGGGGTTGAGTGGCACTGGCTCCTGTGTTCCTTAGGGGGGCGACTGGGATGTGACGCAGCAGCGATGGCTGGGCGGAGGGGTATGAGAAGCGAGCAGCTCCTTTCACTTAGGGCCATCCTTGAGGTGTTGCGGCGTCTTTGATAGTGGGGTATGGTGCTAGGATCCAATGGAATTGTGGACTATTTCTTCTCAGCTCTAGGGCACCCCCCATAGTTTCGTTCCTTGAGTGGGTCCCTGGTAGATACCAGAGGAAATGTTGGTTTGGTAGTTTGGATGGGTACTAGATTTTTAGAGCATGTTCTGGGGTGGGGTTATTGGGAGAGTTTAAGGGTTTTATTTGGATTAGGTAGGACCACCGGTGTGCCACTGGATGGAGTGCAATTATGGATGAGGATTGGGTGTTACAATGGGGACATCACCTGAGTTAAAATGCATTACGTGGAATGTAAAGGGGTATATATACGATGCAGTGAACGGACATAATATCAAAATCAAAATATCGAATGACATTATATCAAATTTTAAATATCGAATGTACTAAAATATCGAATGCCAGTATATAAAATGCCAAAATAAATATTGAATGTTAAACTATCGAGTATAAAATATCGTCATGACAAAATATAGTGTTTTTGTAAAGGTAATTAATATCAAAAATGATAATAGAGAATGTTAAAAATATCGAATATTATAAATATCGAAATGTAATGAATGTAATAATAATGTAAAAATATGAATAGTAGTTGTTTAAAATGTATAAATTAAATTATTTGTAATACATTTTAGGAGCGGGATGTTGGGTTATTAGGGGGATAAGGGTGGGGAGTGTTTTAAAAAAATTGAAATAAATATTATTTTGATTCTAAATAATTTTTGTTGAGAGTAAATATATTTTTATGAGATATTAATACATTTTAAAATGTATAAATACAATTATTTGTAATATAAATTTTAGGATCGGGAAGTTGGGTTATTAGGGGATAAGGGTGGGGAGTGTTTTAAAAATATTGAAATAAATAATATGATAATAAAAAATGTTGTTTGTTTGAGAGTACGATTGAGAGTAGATATATTTGGATTACATATTATTCATTTTTTATATGTATTAAAAAATCATTGATATATTAATTTGAGTGGGATGTTGAGTTATTGTATATTTTTTATATGTTTGTTTTTTAAGTATTGTCAAAATATGTTTTCAAATATAAAAATATTTGTATGAAAATTAGAAAAATAACATATCTTTTATATTTTCAATTAAAAAATGTTTTATTTGATAATATTTAATTTATTTTCTATATTTTATTTTTTGTAGAAGAAATATGTGTTTAAAATTTTATGTCAATAATCATGTTATATAAAAAAAATTACTGGGATGTTGGGCTGTAAATGTATAAAGGTGGGTAGTGTTAGAAATGTAATTAATTTTATATAACATGTATTATTAATGAAACATTTACAAAATATATGAAAATGTTAAAAACTAAGTAATTAAATTGATACATATTTTACAATTTGTACAATAAAACAAATATTTATTTTGAGATAATTAATGTTAAGGTAAATGCAGAAATTTTCTCACTTCTACGTGTAAATAAATTTACATTAATTTTAAAATTGAGAGTAAAATAATATTTGAAAATTATGTGTAACATTATTTATAAATATTTTTGAAAGAATTATGTTTACATAATACAATAATACATTTCATAACTATACAGTATCTTCTATGATTTGATACTCACTAAAGTTGGAATACTATTTTATATTTTTTTACTATCCAGCACTTTCCCTGATTTTATAGTGACTGGAGTTGGAATAGTAAATTAGTTTTAATTTACATATTTCTTAGAGGAATAATAGTTCTAAGGGTGTATTTTTTTAATATTTTTTTTTATTAAGACAAGGCATCAAAAGAATAAAGGCACAGTACAGAGGAAACATCCTCACCATATTACGTTACATTCTACTAGAAGGGGCAGGGGGTATGAGGGGAAGGGAACAAGATGCAGGGTACATATATATTGAGGAATCACGGGGAAACTGGAATATCGAAGGTGGAGTCTACAGGCGGTACTCAAATCTCCCCCCTATATCGATTCCACAACCCCCACACTGATGCCCATTTACGGGGTTGACCCCGTGACAAATAAGGGTGTATTTGTTTTTGATGTGCGATAGTATTTGTGTTAAATGTTTGTGTTTTCATTACAATATATATTTTCATTCATATATAATTTATTTTATTTGTGTGTTTTGTAAAGAGAGCAGCTGCCCTAACGGGGCGTCCCGGCGCTAATAGATCAGGTAGCAGAGGACGCAGATAAGGACTTAGGAACCAAAGAGGAAGGTCTTGAGGGATTTACGGAATTCAAGTTCGGACCGACTTGAGCGTAGGGGCAGCGGAAGCTTGTTCCAGCGCTGTGAGGCACAGACTTCGAATGTTTTACCTCCCATTCTGGTTCTTTTAAATCTGGGGGTCACAAGAAGAAGTTGGGAATTAGATCTCAATGTTCTGAAGTTGCAGTAGGGATGCAAGCTGGTTTTAAGGTGAGCAGATCCCTTGCCCTTTGTGGCTCTATAGGCCAGTGTCAAAGCTTTGAACTCACATCTTTTTGCAATGGGAAGCCAATGTAATTTACGGAGGTGAGGGGAAATGTGATGTCTAGGAGGAATGCCCTCCACCAGGCGAGCCGCAGCATTTTGAACAGTCTGAAGCTTGTGAAACAGACCGGCCGTAAGGCCCACGTATAACGCGTTGGCGTAATCGAGATGGGAGGTTATCAGGGCATGTACCACAGTTTTGCGGCAATCAGTTGGAAGGTAGTTTATGAGCTTTTTTATTATTCGAATCTTAGCGAAGCAGGATGCTGCCACTGTTTGGACCTGGGGTCCGAAGGAGAGATTGTTATCCCAGCGAACCCCCAGGTTCCTAACCGAGTCTTTGGGTATGGGAGCCTGGCTCAGATCTTCCAGCCACCATAAGCTAGATTCTAGTGGGGAAGGTAAATTAAAAAACAAAACCTCCGTCTTTTCTGCATTAAGTCTCAGAGAGTTCATATCCATCCATTTTGATATGCTCCTGAGGCATGATTTCAAAAGGTCAAAAGTTGTGGATGTTGACTCGTCAAATGTAAAGAGGAGCTGAATGTCATCCGCATAGGAGGTAGATTTAACACCGGCTCTTGCAATCATTTCGGCCAGTGGGGTGAAATACACATTAAAAAGGAGCGGGCTCAACGATGAGCCCTGAGGCACTCCCCATTTAAGTGGCCTAGCAGAGGACGTGTAGGGGGGAGTGTATACCTGCTGGGTGTGGTTTGACAAGAATGAAGCAACCCACTTTAGTACGGTTCCCAAGGCACCCAGTCTTTTCAGCAGAATCTTATGAGAGACGGTGTCAAATGCTGCTGAAAGGTCCAGCAGCACTAACACCGCCCTCGACCCACGGTCCAACGTCCACCTCACCGAGACGGCCATTTAGATCAGGGCCGACTCCGTACTGTGGCCTGACTGGAAGCCATGCTGAGAGTTATGCAAGAGCCCATGGGACTCAATATAGTTGGCAAGTTGAGAGTGTGCCAATTTTTCCAGAATCTTTGCCGGGGCGGGCAAAAGGGAAATCGGCCTGTAGTTATTTGGATTATCCGGATCCGCGTTAGGCTTTTTCAAACTAGGAACTAGGGAAGCGTGTTTCCATTTATCAGGAAATCTTCCAGCCCTCAAGGAATCATTCCATATGAGGTTGAGATAAGGGTTCAAAAGAACAGCCAAAGCCTTATATTGCTTCGCCGGCCAAGGATCATTAGGTGATCCGGATTTGCATTTGAATAGTTCTAGAAGGGAGGCCTCTTCTGAAACTTCTGCAAATTCCGTAAGGGAGAGAGCCGTAAAGTTCTGGGTACTCGGAACCTCCTCTAGGTCAAGGCTATCATTAGCGGGGAAGGAGGCATAAATTCGCGCTATTTTTTCCTCAAAGAAATCCGAGAGTTGATTGCCGAGAAGCTGGGAAGAGGGGTGACTCCGATTCAATTCTTGAGGGTCTGTAAAGGATTTAACAATGCTAAAGATCTCTCTGGATCCACTACTGGCTATCTTAATTCGAGTAGCCAGGTAGGCTCTTTTATGTTTGACAATCATTCTACGGTATTCTTTAAGGGCTGTCCTATATTCAGTCTTACTTTCCGAAGAGTACTTTTGTCTCCAGGCTCGCTCAAGAACTTTACAGGAGGCTGTTTTCTGACGGAGATCATCTGAATTCCAGGGGGCTGACGGTGCCGACCTAAAGGTTTTAATAGGTTTCAAGGGGGCCAGTGAATCCATGGCCTGGCCAATCCAGGCATCTAGATTGACAATGCAGGTGTCTAGGTCTGACGATGGAATTGGCTGGGAGTCTTTTAAGAGTTCCTGGAGCGAATCCAAAGTGATTTGGCTCCAGTTTCTCCCAGATACCTTTGGGGTCAGGACGGGTCTATCGGGGTAAGATAAAACGATCGAAAAGGGGATAAGAAAGTGGTCTGACCATACTACCAGTGTGGAATTCTCCACCTGGATATCCACCAGATTTGAGCAAATCAAATCTAGTGTGTGACCAGCTTTGTGAGTGGGTGACTCCACCCTTTGAATTAAGTTGCATGCAGCCAGAGTAGAAATCAGGCTTTTGCTATGCGGACAGGAGCCATCGTCCACATGAAGATTGAAACCACCTAAAAAACGTATAATTTGCATATCGTGTGCTGGCCTGGATGATATAGTCTGCTAGGGCAGATAGATGCAAAGTACTGGAATGGGGGGGGCGATAGAGCAAAAGTCCTGAGCAAGAAGTAGAAGCCGATAGCTTGATACAGAAGGGAAGACCCTCTATGCAGTCAATTTGATCGTATAAGGGAGTGGTAACAGTCCATTCCGAATTATTGATGAGTGCCACCCTGCCCCCATGTTTGCCATTAAGTCTATTGGCACAGATGATACTGTAGCCTTCCGGAATAGCCAGAGTCAAGGCAGGGTTAGCTGTATCACTCAGCCATGTTTTGGTGAGAAAAAGAAGATCCCATTTATTGTCCAGGAGAGACTGCCAGATGTCGAAAGCGTGTCTGACCAAAGATCTGCAATTGAGTAGTGCTGCTCTCAGGGTCAGGGAAGATCCTGGACCACGAGAAGGAGCAGAGCCATGGGTATAGGGCTGTCTATCCTGTCTTTCGTGATGAATCAGAGAGAAACCGCAGCCCTTGCATTCATAAACCGGGCACTTTAGATCTAGGCGAGACTGTGGGTCGTAAGGGCATCGTGGGGGTCTCCGAGCAAATATATCCTTCCGCTTATAGGTCATACATTCATCGCTGTTCAGACGGACAGTGGGACCGGCCCCGGTCGCGTCTTGGTCTCGGACGGGCGCAGACTGGCTTGCCTTTGGCGCGCCGCGGGCACGCTGCGCGGCTGAGTCAGGACTGCCATATCAAGCAGGTGAGTGCGGGAGGGGCCAGGCTACTGGACCGTCACCCTTTACTTCACCCGAGACGGCGGCTCGGTTTTGATTAGAGCTCCGCGACAGCGCCTACTCGGCTGCACGGTGTCTAAATGAGGTGGGAGACAAAGTAAGTGTGCCAGCAGGTAAAGGAATTAAAATACAATGTCGAAACAGAAAATCACACATTTTTAAAAGCGTTACAAACTTCCCGGCTTTCCGCCTCAGGAAGAATTGCTACTAGATCCAATGCGCGCGCTACCCAGAGCGATTTTTATGAGCAGGTGAGTGCGGGAGGGGCCAGGCTACTGGACCGTCACCCTTTACTTCACCCAAGATGGCAGCTCGGTTTTGATTAGAGCTCCGCGACAGCGCCTACTCGGCTGCGCGGTGTCTAAATGAGGTGGGAGACAAAGTAAGTGTGCCAGCAGGTAAAGGAATTAAAATACAATGTCGAAACAGAAAATCACAAACTTTTAAAAGCATTACAAACTTCCCGGCTTTCCGCCTCAGGAAGAGCTGCTACTAGATTATATAGATGTGTATATATATATAGATGTAATTTATACATTGTTATGTTCAGTAATGCATATGTAGATAATTGATAACATAAATTTGTTATTTTTGATCTTTGTGAGAAATATATTTTGAATACAAAATAATATTGGTACTTTAATTAACAGTCAATTTTTTAATGTTTCACATTTTTTATGTAACATATAAATAGTTTTTAACACAATATTGCATTTTAATATTTTTGAAATGTACAAAGCATACTCATATTGTCACATAACATTTTAACATATATACAACATTATTTTGTATTCATATTATTAATATGTGTATTAATAATATTAATAATTACATTGTTGGTATTTTTATTATTGTTGTTAAAGGAATCTTGCATATTAATGTATTTACATTTAACAAAACATAATATTGCTTTAATAGTACATTCTTGATATATACACAACATATTTATTATTAATATTATCAATATATATTGTATTAATAATTACATTATTTAAGTTTCAATGTTTTACCTTTAAAGGTATGCATTTATCTAACATTTTGTTATATTCTCTTCATATTTTTAGAATGTTGAGGTAATAATGTAATTTTTTTAATATAATAATAATTAATATATGTGTTATATTATTTATTATGATTAATAAACAATGTTGTACAAATATAACAGTATTTGGTATTTTTATATTTTTTTTACAATTTTACAAAATATATTTGTTCATATGTTTGGTAAGTTTACTGCATGTTTTATTATATTTAAGGTTTAGAGTTATATTTATTCAGCCATTTTTGTTTAGGGGACTACTTTTCTAACCGCTTCCTGTCGTTTTGTGTAATTTCTCAGGGGATCTGTGTCGCTTGGAGCCAGGTAAGAGTTATTTATTTTATTTTAAACTAAGTTTTAAGTTAATGTGAATGTATTTAGGTGGTTTGTAGTGTATTTAGAGTTTGGTACTTGTGTTTTTCTTGTAATTTGGGTCTATTTTACTTTAAGTACATTTTTAAGTAGGTTCGGTTTTTGAGGACTGGTGTTTCGAGTCTAGTATATGTAGATAGGTTTATGTGTATTGTTTTTAAATGTTACTACAAGTGTTTTGATGTTTTGTTTATGTATTTTTGTGTGGGTGGGTATGTTATTCTTTTTTACAGTTTTTCGTTTGACGATGTTGGATTTTGGATTTTGGTGAACTTTCTTTTTTTTTTTAAGAGGTGTGTATTAGTTTTGTAAACTAATATTTATTTAACACACTCTTAATTTTTTCATGTGGTCCTGGAGCGTTTTTTAATATTTATACATTTTCTGGTTTTTGAAGGGATTTGCCAATTGGATTTGTCGAAGGAAGATTTGTGTTTGGAGAAGGATGCCGTTTTTCTTTATAAGAGGTGTGTATTAGTTTCATAAGCTAATCTTTATTTAACACACTCTTCAATTTTCGCGTTTTCATAGAGTGTTTTCTGTTTTTTTATGGTATTTGACAATTGGATTTATCTATAGAGGAATTATTTTTGGACATATTTGCATTTTTGCATTTTGTTTTCTGGTTTATTTATCGTTGTTTGATTAACTCGACACCTGGATGGACTTAGAACTTGGGTTCAAGTAGCTTTAGCGCTACAACAAATGTAAGTAATTTTTAAATTGGTATGTGGGATGAAAATGTAATTTATTTCTATTTTAATATGTGTTGTATTTAGTAAAATATTATTTTGTCAATATATATTTGCTATTTTATAACTTGTATATATTTGACAAATTAATAATGTTTTATAAAATAAAAAAATATTTATATATATATGTTGTGTTGTATATGAAAATGTTTTAATTAATGTTTAGATTAGAGTTAAAGGGTGGTTTTTGCGATTAGGGATAAGTATTCTAAGCCTCTAGTTGAAGGATAGAGTCTGACTTGGCTTTGTAAAAGCTCATACATTTTGTTTGTCTGTTTAGTTAGTTTTGGTCCAATTAGTGTAATGGATTGTTGCATTCGTAGTTCTTGGTAACTTTGCTCCTTTTGGATACTTTCTAGTAATTTTTGCAGTGTGGGTGTACCTCTGCCTGTTGTTGCCTGGAAGGTGTTATGCCACCCTTCCACGGCGTTGTTACTTTTGGCATCTTTGTTTAGGGTACTAATGTAAACGTTCCACCATGGTATGTGGAACTTTGGAAATCTTCGTTGACCTGATCGGTGTAGTCGCCCTACACATGTGTCCTCGAAGTAATCGAGTAGTGGGCTTAATTTCTCCTCATTTCTCTTGTAGTATGGAATCTTTATTAGTAGGTTATAGTGTTCTACTATGTCTGTCACAGGCACATATACTAGGGATACAAGTTTTTTTATGTGGTATGCTAAGGTGCTATCTGTTACGTATTCTACGCTCAGTATAGACTTTTGGAGCAATCTCCACAGGCACTGATTAAAATGATAGCAGCATCCTTGGATAGCTGTATGGGGGTATGTTTTTAAAATTGCATTAATCATTGCAACTTCAAAATCCATGATTATTTTATGTGGGAAGTAATTAGGATTTTCTGACTTTATTTTATTGAGAATTTCTAGATAAGTAGTTTGAGTTTTATTTGAGAGTAGGCAGCAGATGAAGGGTGTATTAGTATTTTGGTATATAGCATGTATTTTATACAGTTGATAAAATGGCTTTGGACATATTTTAAAAGTGCCATCTATCATATAGGTGTTGCATTGTTGGAGTTTAGTCAAGTTATTTGCAGTGGCAAACATTATTATACGTTTTCCACTGTTGTTATTGACTAAGACAATAAATGGCTCTTTGTTATGGGTAATGCTAAATTCTGGTGGTATGTTTACTTCTTGGAAAGTTTTAGGGATAGGCATAGTAGTTGTTATTTTTTGTGTGTCTAAATTTAACCTTTTTTATTGCATCAATGGATGTTAGTTGTCCAAATGCATGTTGGGGCATTTGCCGTAGCTGTTCTTTTAATATTTCACCAGTGGGCCTGTCTGTGCTACTGCTTGCTTCTTTTATATTTTCTGAAGCTCCTCTAATTTCAATTTTAGTAATATTGGGGGTGGGAGGGGGTAGTTGTGCTCATTGACAGATAATACACTAGTTTCTTGAGTTATGGCTCTTCCATAACATTTGTTGGCATAATACTTGCTACATTTCCAGAAGACTTTTGAATCTTTCTGCCTTTCTTGCGTATATACATAACGCATGTAGTATAGGAGCATTTTTCTATTTTGTGATATTATGAATTCTGCGCCTTCAGTCATGGTGGTGGGTTTAGTGCTAAACAAAATGTAGATATCATTTGATTAATAGTATGCAGTATAATATTTTGTTACATTCATATACATTTATTCATATATACTTACAATGGTTATGTAGATGTTGAAACCAATTTTCTTTGGATGTGTGGTGGCTTTTATTTTTTATTCTGGACGAAGTATATCTGTTGATATAATAAGAAAATATGTTAAGATATTTTGAAATATTTGTTGTAGGTTATAGGGCAATTGGGAAAGGGTTTATTTTAATTAGGTACATTATCGTTTTTCTTTAAACTACTTATTTAGTATACTTACTTTTTGATTAGCTTTATTTTCTTAGTTGTAGATAGTTATTCTTGTGACTGCAAGTATCTGTAGTGGAGATATAAATAAATGAAAGTATATATATATTTTTTTTTTCATAACAGTATTTATTAGAAGTTCAAGCAGATCAAGTGTACAGTCCTCCAGGAACAGGAGAACACATCAGCAGGCAAAATACAGTAGAATATACGTATAGCTCAAACTCCCGTCTAGCCCCTACCCGCCCCAGTATCCCCCCCCACAACTGTAACATTTCCCACTACCCACCCCTTATCCCGCCCTAACCCGATGCACGTGATCACAATCAGCTGCAGTACACATAAGAAAACACGACTAAGTGTCTTGGAGCTATCCAGGCCCTGAGATCTCAATCAGTGGATAGACCATCTTCTGTTTCAGCGGGAGGTTCCAATGTCAGGTCTCTATAGTCCGCCCACCGCTTCCAGATCTTGTAATGTTTCCGAGGGCAGCCCCTGGCCTCAAACACCGGCAATTCCAGCCCCATGAGGAAGTCTAAGCCCGCCTTCCATGCGCAAAGTGGGGGGGCGCGGTCACTCTTCCAGGCCCTCGCCAGATCCCTCTTGGCTACAACAAGTCCTAATAGAAGGAGATGGCGCTTATAAATGTTCCCACCCACTTGATCTAGGACATGAAGAAGACCCAACCTAGGTGTACGAGGTAGATCCCATTCCAGCACCTCCGATAGGCAGTCCCACACCCCACCCCAGAACCGGACCAGGCTCACACACGACCACACAGTATGCACCAACGTGCCTCTCTCGGCCCCGCAGCGCAGGCAGTCTGGGGAAACGATAAGGCCCGCCCTCCACAGTCTCTCTCTGGTGTAATAAGCCCGATGCAGGTATTTATATTGTATGAATCGCAACCTCACTGCTATAGCCGTGCCTCAGGGGGATTCCAGCGCCTCCCGCCAGTCATCCTCATCCAACGGACCAACATCCACCTCCCAAGAGGCCTTCAACGACACCAGGGAAGAGGAGCAGTGAGTGATCAGTGTTTGGTAGATTTTTGAGACTTTTTTATCCCCTAGGTCTCCCATGAAAAGCTTAGCTTCCACGGGGCTAAAGTCCGGAAGCTGGTCCAGCTCCACCAGACTCGGCGCCAGAGCATGACGAAGCTGTAGATATTTAAAAAACTGGGTCTTGGGCATGTCAAACTCAGCGCCGAGCGCTTCAAAGGATTTAAGGGTAGTCCCAGTAAGTACATGACCAAGCGACGAGATCCCTATGGAGTCCCAGCCTCCAAACCCCTGCAACGAGGCCAGCGCAGGGAGCCGTCCATTGTTCCACAGCGGAGTTTCGGCCGTCAGTCGTCCCCACCAGCCCATGCGACGCAGTGCCTGCCTCCAAATCAGGAAGACCACTTGAGTCACATGTGGCAGTTTCTTCCGCCGCCCTGCCGAATACAAGAGTGTATGGAGCGTGGCATCACCCATCAGAAAATGTTCTAGGGCATACGCTGGATCGTCACGGCCACCGTACCACCACTCATTTAAGACCAACAAGTGAGAGGCTTGGTAGTACGACAAGATATCGGACGTCGCAAGACCACCACAGTACGTGGACAAAAAGCAGGTCCGCAGTGCTACCCTAGAAGCACCCCCAGCCCATAAAAACCGGCCTAGCACGGAATTTACACGCCGGAACCACTGCGGGTCCACTCTGTACGGATGATTTTGCAGCTGGTAGAGCAGTCTAGGGAGGGCAACCATCTTAAAAATAGCAGATCTGCCATAGATATTAAGAGGCATGCGTGACCACGTTTTGACGTCGGATTGAACCCTATCCCATACCGGTTGTATGTTACGCTCCCACGCAATAGCGGCAGATTCCGACAGGAAAACTCCCAGATATTTCAGGCCGCCAATCGCCACCTGCAGATCTGCTGCCCAAGGAGACACCTCGCGCCGGCCCCCCAGCACCCAGAGAGTCGATTTGCGCGGGTTGAGGTAGAGTCCCGAGACGTCACCGAAAATGCGTAATATCTCCAAAATACGCGGGCCCGAGCGATCAAGGTCCGTCAGAAAGAAAAGGACGTCATCTGCATACAGTGCGATCCTATCTGTGAGGCTCGCACTCCATACAAAGCCCCTAAGCTGCGCGTCTATGCGCACCCAGGCAGCCAGCGGCTCCATGACTAGTGCAAAGAGATACGGGGACAGGGGGCACCCCTGCCGGGTCCCCCTAGCAACTGGGAATCTCTCCGAGGTGGCTCCCGAGACACGTACCGAGGCCGTGATGTCAGTGTATAACAGTTTGACATATGAGACAAAAACCGGACCCAAGTTGAGCCGCGGTAAGAGAGCAAAGAGGTAAGTCCAGCTGACAGAATCAAACGCTCTGTCGATGTCCGCCAGCAGGAGTGCCACCCGCTCCTCAGTCGCCCCCATCGCACCCACCGCTACCTGCGCCCGTCTGATGTTGTGCCTTGTCGCTCTGCCCGGCATAAAGCCCGCCTGATCCGGGTGGACCAGGTCCGCCACGTATGGGAGAAGACGATTCGCCAACGCCTTAGCCAACAATTTGGCTTCGAAATTAATGAGAGATATCGGGCGATACGACTCGTGTCTGTCAGGGGGCCTGCCCGGTTTCTGGAACACCACAATCTCAGCCTGACGCCAGTCCACCGGCAAGCAACCACACTCCCGAGCTGCCTCCAAAGCCTGCCGATAGTGCGGCCCCAGCTGCAAATGAAATGTTTTGTAAAATTCACTGGGAAAGCCACTTGGTCCGGGCGCCTTACCCGTGTTAAGTTGTCCCAGCGCGTCGCCCAGTTCCTCCGCCGACAGGGGAAGGTCTAGAGCTGCCCTGGCCTCATCTGATACCACCTGGGGGGGAAGGTCAGCTATGAATTTGTCAATTGCCTCCGGTGGGAGACAATCCCGTGAAGCGTATTGTACCTTATAGTAGTCGGCAAAACTCGCCGCAAGCGCAGCAGGGTCCGTTATGGCAATCCCCTCCCCGTCCGTCAGGCCCGGCAGAGAGATCGGCTGCAGAGTTTGCTGACACAACCGGTGGAGCATAGTGCATGATTTGTCGCCCCATTGGTACACCCTACTCCGCGTGGCCAGCCAGGCTTGGCGAGCCTCGTCCAGTAGGATCGAAGCATATGATTGCTGTGCCTGTAGGAGTAGCCTGAGCGCCACATCGCCTGCACCTCCTTTACACTGCCCCTCCAAAGCTCTCACCTTAGCCGCGGCTGCTACAGTGGCCTCCTGACGCTTCCGACGGGCGGCAGCACACCAGGCGATGTCTACCCCCCGCAGCGTGGGCTTCATGGCTTCCCAGACCGTCACACTATCCATGTCCTCTGTCGAATTCTCCCTCCAATACTGGGCAATCGCTCCGCGCATGTGTGTCGTATAATCTGCCCGTTGGAGATGCCACGAAGACATCCGCCAACGGAACGGCTGATGTGGTTTACGCAGTGCAATCCGTACTGCAACCGGGGAGTGGTCCGACAGACCCCGAGGTTGAATCACGGCCTGCTTCACCCTATCGAGGAAGGCCCCGGGTACAAACACACAGTCCAAACGGGAGAAGGAGCCATGTACTGCTGACACATACGTGTATTCACGCGACCTGGCATGCAAATGTCGCCATGCATCTACCCAGCCCAACCCATCAATCATCGCTTTCAGACGCGTTGGGGTAGGTGCCACTGCGGCCACCCGCATTCTCTGCCTGTCCAGACCCTCATCCACCACGTCGTTCCAGTCACCCCCTATCACAGCCAGGCATTCCGGGACGTCGGCCCACAATTCAAACAGGCGCTCCGCCAGAGACCATTGCAGGGGAGAGGGAGCATACACACTGCCGAACACCACAGGTTCCACACCAATCATGCCCTTGACAATCACAAACCGACCCTGGGGATCGAGCCAATGGCGTTCATGAGTATAAGATAGTCGTCGGTGAATAAGGACAGCCACCCCTCTCGACCCCCTGGTAAAGCCTGCATGGAACACCTGGGTATAGCCAAATCGTTGTAAACTCAGAACTTTCGTTCCTAACATATGCGTTTCCTGCAACAACATGACATCCGCCGAGTCTCTCTTACCCCAGCGCAGTACCGCTCCCCGTTTAATTTTGTCCAGCATCCCCCTGACATTCCAACTAAGTATTTTCATGGAGCCACTAACAGGCGCCTTCACCGGGGAATCACCCATAGTCTCGGTGGGAGAGCATCTGGAGACCCTCGGACCCAGCCCAAGCACCTTGCATTACAGAAATCACAGCAGCAAAGATCACGTGCATCTCTACCCAACTACCCCGCACCCCCCCCTCCCCGTTCACCAATACAACACCCCCAACTACCAAACCCCCGCCTATCCCCCCTCCCCCACCCCTATACCTCATGGAACAGTGAAGTACCTGTCGCGGCATGAAGAGCCTCAGGCCCAAAACAGAGCGCCCAAAGCCCCCCGCGCCAATGGATCCCCCTACACTCCCCAACTAACAGTACCTCCCCTTAGGGCCCCCCTCGAACATGAGAGGAGTAGGCCGCCCATGGGTCAGCACCCCGAACCCCATTAAGCACATGTGACCCACCGCTTAAGCGCAGCGGGACAGAACTACAACAGACATTACGCCCTTCCTGTGTCCAGCTATGGCCCAGACCACACCACACCATGTACCCGCCCATCAATCAGTAGTGTTACCCCAATGGCCATCAGCCAAGGCCAGAAACGAAATGTCGCTTAGGAGACAAGAGGGGGGCTCCACGGCTCTCAGGTCCCAGTCCCAGACTGAGCAGTGTCTGACTGTGCACCATCCAGTTGGCCACCCCCGGATCGGGAGCGTCGCCGTGACCTAGACTTCCTGTGTCTCTTGCTCCTGTTGGATGATTCGCCCCTCTCTTGCGACGACCCACGCGATGCTCCGGAGTTCAGGCCCGGCTGGGCATTCGGTCGGATCCTGACTGTCTCATCTGTCCAGCTAAACACCGCCTCCGGGGTGTCGAAAAAGTGGGTCTTGGAATGAAACACAACCCGCAGACGAGCAGGGTACAACAGTGAATATTGAATTTTCAATCCACGTAACTTGGCTTTCGCATCTTGGAAGGATCGGCGCTGCTGCTGCACCAGCCTGGTATAATCCGGGAAAATCATAATCCTGTGACCCTCGAACGACAAGTCCTCCTTTGCTCTTGCTTCCCGGAGAATAACGTCCCTGTCATGAAAGTTAAGGATCTTGGCGATGACTGGACGTGGTCGCTCTCCGGCCGGCGGTTTCTGCGCCAAGGCCCTATGGGCGCGCTCCACCACAAAGCAGCGTGACAAGACGTCCGGGGGAAGCCAGCTCTCCAACCAGCGTGTCAAGAATACATCCATGGACCCCTTTTCACAATCCTCTGGAAAGCCCACAAAGCGCAGATTATTCCTTCGCGCCCTCCCTTCCGCATCCTCGACACGGAGCGCTAGCCCCTTTTGGATCCTGGCCATGTCCTCCACTTTCTTTTTCAAAGCCACCACATCGTCCTCCACCCCTGTAATCCGAGTTTCGGTTTCGGTGATGCGGGCCACAGCATTGCGGAGATCTTGACGCAGCAGCATGACATCGGCGCCAACCGCCCCAATTTTGGCATCAAGCATGTCTCTGGACTGCGTGATGGCGGCCATCAGGGCCGCATTATCAGGGCCTGTGTTCTGGCCACCACCGGAGGCCCCGGATCCTCCACTGGGCCCTGTGAATTTATCAATCGTCCCTTGCTTGGTGGACCCAGTGCCGCCCCCACCTCTCGTCATGGTTAGTGGCAAGGAAGAGGGCCTCACTGCCCCAGCGGTGGGCCCCTCGTCTACAGCAATTCAACCGGATCGTCCACTCGGGGGGGCCAAGGAGACTCCGTCGGGGCTCAAATGCTGTCTCTAGTGGGCACCCCCAGAACACAGACACCGCAGCTCAGCTCCGGGCAGCAAGCCCCAGCGGGAACGTTCAACAGGATAGTCACTTCACCAGGTTAGGGCTTCCTGGATCTCAGTCCGGACCCCACCCAGGATCTGCGAGCCAGGACGCGCAGAGGAAGGTCTCAAGAACCGGGGACGTCCAGCCCCGTCGTCTGCCCGGCCACCCCACACCCCACTCGTGTCCCAAAGCAGCGGATGATGCAGGGCAGACACTCGGGTCTTCAGACTGACTAGCCCCGAAACACCTCCCGGGTCACAAGTCCCGTCACAGCGCCCCAGCGCCAGTCCACCAGAGGGGAGGAGGAGGGGGGGGCCACTCACAGTTTGTCTCGGGCTATCCGTGGGAGACCTCCACGCACCATCCGGGCAGTAGGCTCGTCCCTCCAGGCACCACCAGCTCCAGCCATCCAAGTCCGACGTGGCGTGCAAATCTCTAGCTCTCCAGCTGCTCCGAGCCCACCTCCCGGTCTAGGAGCCAGGGAAAATACCATCCGGCCGAGGCCCACCAAACTCGAGGCCCCGGCGTCCCCAGGGCCAGGCAGGCTTCAAGGACACTCCAGAGCCCCAGTATCCGAGGCAGGATCCAGCGGGGGCTCCCTCCGTCGTCTCACCGGCCCCAAGCAGTCTCGGGAACAGGCCCGGGGAGGCGCGCCTCAGAGCGCACGTTATGGGCAAAATGCAAGGCCACCGGGCAGTCGGGTGTGATCCGCATCCCAGCCCCTCCGGGTCCTCCTGGACGTGGTCAGTGGTCGCTGCGCACAGTAGGTGTCACACCGACCCTAGGAGCCAACCTCTGCGACCCCCGGTCTCTCAGACTCGGACCGGCCCGGGGTCGCAAAACTCGAGGTCCCGGTCTCTCGGGGTCCGCACAGGCCGCGGTGCCCCCACGCTGTCCCAGGAACACCCCAGGTGTAGCCTCCGGCGTTCCAGGTACCCCCAGTGGTCCTCGTGAGCTCCGGCGCCGATGCTGCAGGGTGGGGAATCCCCCGACCGGCCCAACCACTGGCCGTCGGCCCCGGGTCCCGAAAATCGAGGCCCCGGCTCCACTCGTGGACAGTAGGCCGCACCGCGTCGCCAACAATCGCGGGTCACTGGAGCAGCTGATTAAGCGGGGCGGCACACCGGAGAGGTCTCGGTGCCACCCGGAACACTCCCAGCACAGGTAGGGCAGTTTGCGGGGCTCGGGGGCCAGGATAATGATCGGATAACGTGTGGGCCGGCGGGAGCTCCTCTAAGCTGCGACCGCCATCCTCGCCCTCTTAGCCACGCCCCCCAATGAAAGTATATTTTAGTTTATTTTAATTTAGTTGTATTTTTTAGAACGTTTCTCTACTTTTAGTGGTTTACGAGCTATTATTTACTTACTTTTTTATTAGCTTTATTTTCTTACTTATTGTAGGAAATAATTTTTGTTGTTGGTAGAATCTGTGGTGGAGATATAAATAAGTGAAAGTTTATTTGAGTTACATATTACAATTTTTTAGAACTTTTTAACAATATTGAAGTTTAACAAAACATTATTTGCTTACTTTTTTTAGTTTGGAATTTTCTTATCAGGAAATTATCTGGTAGCGTTTTCTCTTCTGTGTTTTTTTTCTGTTGAAGTGGAAAAGAGTCAAAATGCTCTGGACCAGTACCTCTTGCCCTACACAAGTATCAATAGTGGTCAGTGAGTGCCCTGTGTATCTCGCGCTGCGTATATACCACTGTTCCTTCTCCTGTGCGGATGGCGCCGATCGGGATACTTCGTTCCGCCTTTTGTACCAGCCAGGCCAGCAGGTGGCCAGCTCTATCTGCCTTAGCATGCGTCCTAGCCGTATGTGCCGCGTAGTTGTGACATCGCAGCCTTTCTATAAGTGCCGCGTGTTCCCCACGGAGGTCCCCAAGCCTCGCCGTGTGCCTACCAGTCCCCTCTCCCTCCCTCTCATAACGTAGGAGCTCCGTCTCTATGCGGGTCAGGGAAGCGGCCACTGTGGCGCGGATGTTCCAAGTAGCACCTATGCAGTGTCCACGAATGGTTGCTTTGTGGGCATCCCATTCAACCATGGGGCCGCTGGCCGTCTCCTCGTTCACCTCAAAATAGGCTAATATTGCCGTGCCCAGCGAGGATCTAAACTCAGCGTCTTCCAGCGTGGCTGGCTGCAGCCGCCACGTGGGCACCGGGGGTCGGTCGCCTCCCAGCTGAGTTGAAACCATAAGGGATTGTGATCAGAGTGTGTTCTGCCTAGGTATTTCGACCTAGTTAGGAGCGGGAGAAGGGACTGGGAGCCCACTATCCGGTCCAAGTGGACATGGAGGTCGTGAACTGGCGAGTAATAGGAGTATGTTTTGTCTGTGGGATGCTGCACGCGCCATAAATCATGCAGTCCCCAGTGCAGCAGCCAGTCTCGCAGAGCCTGCGCTGTCGATGTCGCTGACACCGCACGAAGGGGTGGGAAGGAACGATCCAGCTGGGTGTCAAGAACCATGTTGAAGTCCCCGCCCAGCAGCAAGGAAGTCCTGTGTACTGTTGATGGATGTGATTTAGATCGGCTAGGAAAGCGGGCTGATCTGTGTTGGGGGCATAGATGGACCCCAGCAGTACCTCCTGCCCATTTAACCTCCCCCTTGCAAAGGAGTATCTCCCCTCCGGGTCCACCTGAGTGTCTGCGCATGCGAATGGGACGCCTGCCCTCACCCAGATTAAGGAGCCGCGCGCGTGCGCTGAGTATGTCGTGCCGTAGACCTGCCCCCTCCAGCGCCTACGGAGCCGTTCCAGTTCTATCCGGGACATATGTGTCTCCTGAAGGAGCGCAATCCCCACCTTATGGCGCTGCATATAGGCAAAAACAGGGTACCTGCGCGACGGGGTGTGCATACCGCGGATGTTCCAGGTCATAATGTTAGTGCTCACCATGTTCGGGTTTGTAACGCAGCCGCTTGGGGGTCCAGGAGGGGTGCCATGTGGGTTCAGGGGACGGACTCTTAGGGGGAATTTCTGTGTGCCGCATCTGAAACGTTGGAACCAAGATTAACAGCAGAACAGGGTGGGCGAGTACCCAACGGGGCATACGTCCAAACTAGGTAATAAGTCTACCACTTAATATGTCGTGTCTGCAACGCAAAGTGTGTGCGGTGAAGCACGCAGCCAATAGTCAAATCAGGGTGCCTCCTATTTTTGGGCCTCCAGTCTTCTGAGAGGTGTACAGAAAGTACTAATCAATGAATCGCACAGAGCCGGCGCAAGCCGCCCCCCTGAGGCCACCCCACACGCTAACCGTCTCCTGATCTAAATCTCGGAAGCGCATCTGCAGCATTTTAGTGATGCCCCTCTTCAGTCCGGCACTAGCAGCTTCATCTAGTAGCTACGCTTGGCAACGCGCAGCAACAGGCGCGTAAAGGATACATTTGACATTGTGCTGAGCCTAACGATCACATCTGTTCATCGCAGGTCCGCTCCCAGTCACATTATCTAGTCAGCTGTTTGGGGTGTCACCACCGGCAGGACAATGTCCTCTGACATCACAGCGGAGAATGAGGACGAACCACTCGCGTCTAGTTCACTCTGTGGCCCGTAGTCCGGGTAGCTGATGGTGGTTTCTACTCCCAACGTCGCAGCCACCGCAAGCGCCTCCTGTCTTTCTTGCTGCATCTTCTCCAGACTGGGTGCAGCCTGACCCAGGCCCGCATCTCTCCGGGGTCCTCTCTTCCTCCTCCATCTCCTGGAGCGCTGCTCTTGCCATCCGCCCTCGTCTGGGCCCGCGGGTCTTGTTCCCGACCACCGCCCCGTCTCTTCCAGCCAGTCCCAGACCTCCGACGGAGCCTCAAAGAAGCGCGTGCCTTCCTTGGTGACCACTCGCAGACGGGAGGGGAACAGTAATGAGTACGGCAATTCCAGTTCCTGCAATTGTTTCTTCACCGCCAGGTAGGAGCCACGTCTCCTCTGCACTGTTGCCGTATAATCTGGAAAAAACATTACGTGGCCATTGCCCACTTTTAGGTCACCCATCTTTCTTGTTTCGCGGAGAACCGCGTCCCGATCCCGGTAGTTTGGAAAGAAACGTGGGGGGCCGAGTTCCGGGTCTCTGGGCCTGTGCCGGCACTCTGTGCGCTCTTTCCACCACAAAGTGCTCAGACAGTGTTCCAACTGGCAGTAGCGACCGCAGCCACGTCTCGGTGTAGTGCTCAGGGTCCTTCCCTTCCTCTCCCTCCGGCAGGCCGACCACCCGTTGTTGCGCTGAGAGCGCCCTTCCGCGTCTTCTGCTCTTTCCTCCAGTGCGTGAACCCTGTCAACCAGGTCTTGTAGGGCTGAGGCATCGCTGTGCACGACAGGCTGTAGTTCTTGGACCGATTGTTGCTGCGTGGCAACTGACTCCGACAACTTACGGTGGTCCGCGTGCAGCAGCGTGAAGTCGGATGTGACTTTGTCAATCCTCGCCTCTAGAGAGGTCTTGGTTTGCGCTAAGGTGGCTCCAATGCGCTCCACCGCTGCCAGAAACGTGTCCATTTTGGCCGCCAGAGTGGCCATTGACTCCATGCCTTCCCACCTTTGTTCCTGCCCAGGGCCTGGGCTTTGCGCCCCCTGTTGCTTCGACTGGGATTTGTCCCGGAGCCTGCCCATGATGAGCTGTTGTGCTGTGGGCATCCGCGCGTCTCGCCTGGTGTCCCACAGCGGATGAAGGGGAACTTTCCGCCGAGTCTGACAACGTTGCGCGTGATTGGGGCAGTAACCAATTGAGACAGTGCCCACGCCACCTCGCTAATGGTAAGCAGGTCAGAGGTCAGTGGGGGAGGGGCAACTGCAGCGCGGGTCCCCCCTGTCCACCCTAGGGGCTGACCAGCTCCTCGGCTGCTCGATCGTCTCTGGCCGAGGTGGACGTTGCGACGTTGGATAGTAGTTTGAGCTTCAGCACCGTTTCGCCGCCATTTTAATTTCCTCTGGGTAAGGGGGTTTGCGCGCACATGGGATGGTAGCGCATTGACCTCCGGCTCATTGACGGCACAGTGCGCAAATGTGGTATCCCCCTGGGCGATGAAAAGAGGCAATAATGCCAGTCTATCCGGCAGCCCTCAGCAGATGGACCTGCGGGCCGCCATGTTGTGGTCAGGCAGGCCGAAAAGGTCTCACAAGAAAACACCCACCTACAGCTTTGTCCGTGGGTATATTGCAGCCGTAGTTCACCAGTCCCACCAGGTCCAGCCAGGGTCGGAGCCTCTGCACAATCCCAGACGTGGCCTCAGGCGATTTGGGGAGTCGGCGCCATTTTGCGATGCTCACGTCGGGCGCGTGAGTGTCCTGGGGGCTTTAGGCTCTGGACGGCATCGGGCAGTACAAACACAACTTCGTCCCCCAGCCAGGGCAGCTCAAGTAGGGGACCTGATTTCCAGTGCGGTAGCTGCTCCACTCCAGCGAGGTCCCCGTTCCACAGTGAGTCACTCAAGCCACCACTCGCTGCAGGTGTTACCGCCGCCTCCCGCCCGTCTGTGTCGCAGCACCTCCTGCTCACCGCTTGTCCCGCAGCTCACCAGGGGGGCTTGTAGAGTGCCTTGATGAGCCGCCGGCCGCCGCCGCAGCCTCCCGGGTGGCCGCGCTTGGGTCTCCGCTTCACCTCCGGTTGCAGCCGCAGAGCCAGTCCGACTTCACTCCTGTCACTCCCGGACACTCTCCGCGCCGCCCTCGGTAGTGTCTCTCACCCCACGCGGTGACTGCACTCAGTGTATCTTCAATGCTCCGGGGCCCAGGGTCGGAGGTTCCCTGGTGCGCTGAGGTCGCAAATGTCTTTCGCGCCTCCGTCGACCTTGCAGTGGCGCCTCAGCCCCGGTCCCGGTTCGCCTCCTCCGCCACCAAAACTCAGGCCGCTTCGCGTCCCTGTGCTCTCACTGGACCTCTGCTCGCCAGCTCCGCACAGTCTGGCTCGCAGGATTGCACCTTCTCAGGATAAATTGAGGATATTAAGGGCCCCGTGGACGGAGCTCTACCAGGTCACGTCCACCATATTGGCCTGCTAGCCACGCCACTGACTTAGCTCCCTTATCTTTGGCCATAACTGATCCGGGCATGCTGCCTCCACCTCATGCCAATCTTGCTTCACAAGACCTCAAGATCGCTCGAAGAAAGCCTTAAGTGCGTTCCAGATGGTACCCCTCCAGGTGGCGGCTCCCAGTCACTGCTTTTTCCAGGGACAATGTGGTGCCCAGGGGACAATGCCCAGGGCCTCACGCCAGTTGCTCCTTCTGTTCACAATGGGACCACACCGCGAGTCACCGCCACCACAGGGTCCCAAGGTTGTTGCACCCCAACAGCAGGCCTCAATCTTCGTTCCCAGATGTCCGATACTTATTGACAGTGTACAGCTTCACTTATTACGCCTGTTATTATCAATGCACAGGCAACAACATCCAGCCAACTGTGTGCAAAACAATTAGCCAATGTTCAATAAAAACATCCCTCCAGGTGCGCGCTAACTCTATTGTGGCTGTGGTTGAGAGCCCGTCTCCTTTGTTTCTTTGACGCCCATACAGTGGACTGTGCACCCGGCTATGCCTCTGCTGGCACTCCAGCTGAACACCAACCATGTCCCTGGTGCTGTGCCCGCTATCGGGTGGTGCCCTGCATCTTGTGTCCAGACCTCAGGCCCTCACTCCACCTCCTACCTCCTGAATGCCCAGTGGTCCGGAGCCTGCCGGGGGCCCACCAAAGTTTGTTGTGCTCAGCGGGAGCAACCACACCAGGTTGTGTACGGTGAGGAAGGTGTCAGGCCCTCACAGTTATCCTACACACACAGCTTCTCCTTTCTACAACCCGCAGCCCGACAGTTCTCAGCTCATGCCGGGCATGGCCTGGTACAGTCTATTTATGAGAGGGCCACTCTTTGGCAGCACATCCCGGCTCACCTCTGGTCCAGTTCCTCAGGGCGTTGCCCACAATCTTCAGCTGTCACCTTCCTCAGTGACCGCCCAGGGCTCTGAGTTCACCCCACACTCCTACTTAGGCCCCATTCAGGCAACTGTGTTGATTGCAATAATCCCAGCTGGGCCATCCAAGACAGGCAGATGCGAGAAAAGCCTCCACCCTAGCAGGCCGTCAGCACCTGGCGTGGTCCGATTTACGCCTCTGCCACTGCCTCCACCGTCTACCATATAGGATTAATGAGTGGGGGTAGCTCACGACTCCGAATCGGCATTAATTGTTGCCTATGGTATAGGATTTTGCAGGATTTTGAGTTGGTCAGCGGGAGCTCCGGGAGAACACATCTAGTCAGTCATCTTGCCTGGCCATACCCTCAACAATGAACTCTGATGGGTCTTGGACTTCCAACTTGATACTGATTTCGCAGATGTAGAATATGTATTTCAGGTCTGCTTACTTGGAACCAGCTTGGGATACTTCCCCTTTAATACGTCCTGGCCAAGCCACCTTCTAGCCCTGGCATTTCTCTGCATTGATCCTCTGCACACGAGGACATGCCCACCACAGAAGTACAAAGAGGTGTGAGAAGGCTGCCCCAGGCTGTTTCTAACCCCTTGTCGCAAAGATTTGGAAGGGAGACAAGCATCTGTGCCCCTTGAATCAATCAATCAATCATGGCATTTGTAAAGCGCGCTACTCACCCGGGAGGGTCTCAAGGCGCTGGGGGGGGGGGGGGGGGGAGATACGTTACTGCACGAACAGCCAGGTCTTGAGTTGCTTCCTGAAGGAAAGGTGGTCCTGGGTCAGCCGAAGGTGGATGGGGAGGGAGTTCCAGGTCTTGGCTGCCAGGTAGGAGAAGGATCTTCCTCCGGCGTTGGCTCTGCGGATGCGTGGGACGGCGGCGAGGGCGAGGCTGGTCGATCGAAGCTGGCGGGTGGGCGTGTAGAAGGTCAGGCGGTCGTTGAGGTACTTGGGGTCCAGGTCGTGGAGAGCTTTGTGTGCGTGGGTGAGGAGCCTGAACGTGATCCTCTTGCTGACGGGAAGCCAGTGCAGGTCTCTCATGTGGCCGGAGATGTGGCCGTGTCGGGGGATGTCCAGGACGAGTCGTGCGGAGGCGTTCTGGATGCGTTGGAGTCTTTTCTGCAGTTTGGCTGTGGTTCCGGCGTAGAGGGTGTTCCCGTAGTCCAGTCGGCTGGTGACGAGTGCCTGGGTGACCGTCTTCCTGGTCTCGGTGGGGATCCAGCGGAAGATCTTACGGAGCATGCGCAGGGTGCTGAAACACGAGGAGGAGACGGCGTTGACTTGTCTGGTCATCGAGAGGGAGGAGTCCAGGATGAAGCCCAGGTTGCGTGGGTGGTCCGTTGGCTTGGGAGTGGAGCCCAGGGCAGGGGGCCACCAGGAGTCGTCCCAGGCGGAGGGCGATGATCCCAGGATGAGGACTTCCGTCTTGTCTGAGTTCAGTTTCAGGCGGCTGTTCTTCATCCATTCAGCGACGTCTTTCATCCCTTCGTGTAGGCTGGTTCTGGCGGTGGCGGGGTCGTTGGTGAGGGAGAATATCAGCTGCGTGTCGTCGGCGTAGGAGATGATGTTGAGGTTGTGTTGGCGTGCGATGGCTGCGAGAGGGCTCATGTAGACGTTGAAGAGGGTTGGGCTGAGTGATGATCCTTGTGGTACGCCGCAAATGACTTCGGTGGCCTCGGATCTGAACGGGGGAGGCGGACTCTCTGGGTTCTTCCGGCGAGGAACGAGATGATCCACTCCAGTGCCTTCTCTTGGATTCCTTTCCTTCTCTTGGATTCCTTTCCCTTAACAACAAACACTGCATGCTTCACCATGCATCCCCTGCTATCTAGCTAACGACAGTTGCAGTGAGAGCCATTTACAGCCCAATGCACCTGTCAGAGTTCTGTGCCTCTAAAGAAAGCCTCTCTCCTCTTTCCTCAATTTAGCGCCTGGTGGTCCCTTCCTCTCACCTATATAGGAAATGCCAGCAATACACATATGCTGTCTTGGAAAAGTATCCTTTCCTCCATCTTGTATTCTGGTCCAGGCTGTGGCCTTCCAAAATGGAACATGCTAGCCTGTATCACTCATGCACTCCACACTGCCAAACATAGCACACACACAAACATACAATGCACAGGTTGTCGCTATTCAGGATTTCAGGTTCATCATGAGCAGTGGAACTTTACATGAATTGGCTTGTAAGCCCACATTCATGTCTCACAGGTAAAAATGCCTATCACTAAAATTAATCAAATGTGGTATACTGCCACCACTGCATTCCACGCATGAAACTCGTGACCAGGATTGTTGTCCTCTGTCACTACGAGTATGAACCCATCCTGGTTTGGATGAGGTCTAGAAACTATAATCATAAAAGAGCAGGCCTAGGTCAACGCACCCACACAAAGGATTAGTGTGTGGTATGACAAACGATTAGAAACCAAGATCACAGGTACATGCAGTTTGAACATGCAAGCCAGGTACCTCATGAAGAGGTCATTCCCGATCCAAAAGAGCATGCAGGGCAGATGACACGACTGTACATCGTTCAGAGGATATTGCCGTCCTAGGAGTGATAAACTGAGTTTAGATTTCAAGAGTCCCTTACAGTTCAAGATGGTAATATAAGATTCTGTACAAATCAAGGATGGTAGGTGGTGGTCAAAACAAGTTTGGTTAATTTATTGGATGATCCAGTACAGGTATTCGAGTCTTGTAGGAAAAGTGATACAGGTAGTGTTTTGGATGTGGTATAGTTTGTTGGAGATTTTGGTCCTGCTCCTGAGATTAGTGGTGCCAGTCATCGTGAAGACTGTCTGGAACATGGGCTGTTTTTTTAAGACAGTAGTGTGATTAGGCAACAGATTTTGAAGAATAAGCACGATTCCGGTGTGATAGATTGTGAGCATGTGTGTCATAAAAAATGTGATGGAGTGCCTAGATTGACACAAAAATTGCAGGATGTTTTTATCATAGATTTTCTTTTTTTTTTATTTCCCTTTATGATTGTTAAGGGGGAAGATTTATAGTATTCTATGTTTGTATTGTAAGTTGAATTGTTCATGTACGTGGTTATAGCTTTTATGATCTGTTACGTAAGAGTCAGTGACAATGTGGCATTGTATGGGTTCCTTTAATGTTCTGCTTATAACTTACCCTTAAGTCCAGGTAGTCCTTGCCCTATCCAACCAGCACACGACACTACATATGGATATGGTGAAGTGCAAGAACAGTATATTACTCCTATTGAATCTGGAATTCATAGCAGGGCATTCTGACATGTCTAATAGAGTCCACAGCTGTCTATCAGAGCTTTCTTTATCAGAAGCTTGGGAAGTTGAATATTTGATAATGCCTACATTGGGGTGAAGGAGAATGATCTGGAGTTGTAGGATTTCAGGTTAATAAACGTGGCTTTATTTATTCAATATGAGGGTTGAGCGAAGGGAATTTAGTATAAGGTGACACATTGGTTATCTTAGTATTGTTTAATGCCCAATAACAGATGGTTTGTAATTTTAAGCATTTATTTACGTTAGTTCAGTACCCCTGATGAAGAACTAATGATGAGTTCGAAATGCATTGGGTTTGATGCTGGCTTGTTCGAAGGAATGTTGAAAGCACGTGTCTATGTAAAGCTTGGGCAACATATGACATTTGAAAATGCGAATAAAAACATTCTTGTTCTATCTGGCTGTCTCTGGAGTGACTAAATTTTCGAAGCATATGGATTACGAAGATGGTGTATATTTACTGGACTATTATGGATTACTTGGATAAAAAAACGAGAAAGAATGGTTTAACCACGAGGAATGTTTCCACATCATAGCAGTGCAGCAGCTGGGGACGCAAATGGCGCCCCCTTTTTTTCATATCTTTAAGAAAGCTGTGCAGGGACAAGCACAGCTCTGTTTTGCACGCATCAACTTGCAGTCACAGCAATAACTGTAATTTGAAATAAAAGGGAAGGTGTGCCCACGCAATTTCTCTTTTGAATAGTGAACAATAGACTTTTAGGCCAGTTTACATATCCTGCACATACTGTAAGTGTGCCCATTTAAAGTCCAAGAGCCATCAAAATCATTAAAAGGAAAATACAGAACCTAAAAAGCATATAAATATTCTTCTCTTAGGCACACATATTGTAATCAATATAACATTGTCTTGTACCAGCATAGGTTTCTATGGTATACTTACTGTGCTGATATTTTGCTAAATACTTTATATTATTGAGCAGACATACTTCTTTAATGTCTTTTTTATTTCTACTTTTTGAGCTAATCTGGGTATGCTTGTTAAGACCCCCAAGGCAGGAAGAATATTTCACCAGTTGTCTAATAATTGAACCTCAAGACAACAATGCCTCAGGCAAGTTCAAAGTTCAAGTTCAAAATTAGCTTTATTCGATTTTGTTGTAAAATCATAAAAGCACATATTACAGAATACAATCAAAATCGTTAAAAAGTTAAAAAGTCATTAGTATTTACACAAGTTAAAAAAGGCATATACAACAAAGAATCGAATATTCTGCTATAATTCAGTAGATGAGGGAACAATACATTTTTTAAAACCTTAGAATTCATAAGTTTTTCATAAAACAATTTAAAAAGAAAGACGCAAAATCTACATCCATTAATTATCCACAATCACATGGTGTTCCTCAAGCCGATTACTGTTCTCAAATAAGAGGAAACTGCTTTTACCACATATTCTGTTTCCAGTTGTTTCAGTTTGTGATAAGCAGCTCTCCATTCCCTGATTCCCCATTTTATAAAGATCGGCCTCAAGTATCTTTTTCTGGGATTCACGAAAAATTTGCAGAACAGGATACAATGAAAGTTAGACTGAACGGATAAGTCATCACAAGGACACTTCTCTAGGGATTTAGACCAATCGTTACAATTTGGAAATGTTATCATACGGAAAAAGGTATCCACCCTGAGCCTAGTCAGCAACATTCTCTTGAAGGGGCTAGGTTCCATCAGTAAGTAAGGTTGTATGCCAACATGTGTGATAAGTAAGTGGTTCTCCAAGGTGGTACATTTGTCTCTTACAGCGAGCCATCTTGCATTGTACAGGAATTCCAAAACCAATTTTTTAATCATACGTCTTGGAACTGATTCTAAGCATGCTGGATTATCGAAATATTCTTTATGTCCTATGTCTGATGCCATAGTTTTAATGGCCTCAGGCATATTTGTTGCCATTGACATTATTAATAATTACATTCAAAGTGTTAATTTCTGACGACATGCAATCTAAGAAGTAATTACTTATATTAATATCAGCCATGACCATCACCGAAGTAAGTGAGAAGAAGTAGTTCTTAAAGTGTGACCAGACCAGTGAGAGTGCGGTCTTGTCACCCCTCTCGCGTAAAGTTATACTGTGATGTGAAACCCAGAACCTTGCGTTGACATCCTGTGTGCATGTCAAATGTGCAGTGAGTGTGTGTCACTACGTGTGGGGTAGTAGGACTCTGTGTTGCGTGAGCCTGACTACTGGGGCCAATGGGGTCCATTTTGGATGTTCCTGGTTTAACATGGTACATGATGGAGAATAAAGACAGCTCCCCAGAGACTGTGGAAGTGTATTGCCTGTGTTAGAGCATACATTGTATATACATATTCAGAACTGCAAACACTAATTTGGAAATTCCACGATGCACACATTAGATTTACATTTTTATGAAAAAGAAATTAAATTAGTAGAAGCACCTTTAAAGAGTACTTTAAAATAGAAATAGAACAATACATCCAAATGTACACAATTACATATAAAAAGAGATGTAATCTGTACAAGATGAGACATGGTCTAGTACCATCGAAGAGTACTGTGGAGAAATTGCATTGCATAGAAACCTAGGTGGTATAGCTATTAAACAATGAGTTATGAGCTTGAAACTTTGCAAACTAATATTAGGAATGATACAGTTTATGAAAATGTTGAAACAATTTTCATAAATAAATGTGAAGTAAAGTTAAAAGTTTTGTGTTAGGATATGTCTAGTTAACCTTTACATATATAATCATAAGGACGGGGGAGGCAGAGTGAGAATCCTTTCAGTCTCCGTAGTAAACTCTCTTAATCAGGAAGGGGAAAGGATCACTTGTCCTGCTTAAACCCTGGTTTTGCAGGTCGAAGAGGTGGTATCTCCCAAAATATGACCCTCATACACGTGTATGTTGGAAACTTCTCTGAGCGGTATATACTGTGTCCCCGCTTTGTTACACGTGCGTGCGTAATCATTGGATCATCTTTTGTGTGTGCACCCTCCACCAGGAGGTTCTTACCTTAGGTTTAAGGCAGTAGTGATCGTGGAATAGTGGGGGGATTAGTGGTGATTTTGTTATAAAAAAGTCCGGACAGCCAGAGAGAAATAAATGTAATAAATCTGGATTCGGACTATTGATAAAATTATGTGTGCACCCTTCGAATTGGTAAGGAATTCAAGTGCACTTTTTGTAGGGTTTAAAAAGAGGTCAACATGTTTCAGCCTTGGGTAGTCAGTAGATCAATAGGCTTTCGTCAGGACCAATGGGGGTGAAAATAGTGAAAAAATTGTGAGAAGAATAAAGGGTTATTGACCTGATTCTTTGTGAGTTTTAAGGCTTCATTGTACCTGTAAAAGAGAATAGACAGACATACACACAACAACAAACAAGGAGATAGGGTATAGGAGACATATAATTATGTACAATAGTACCCTTGTAAATTCAAGGAACTAGAAAATGGCAATTCTTTTCATTGAATCAGACGCATTTCAGGCGTCAACTCTCCCATTGTCATGCTTCGGCGGGCATAGGTGATTCGGTTAATACTGTAGTGAGGTGCCCATAGTTCTAAGATATTACTTGGTTTTGTGCGTGGTCTATGGTGAAAGACGCTATAACTATAACCGCCTCGTGATTTGGTTTAGAAATGCTTTAAAACGCTGCATACATTCAGTGCTGGGACAGTAGGTATTTTTCAAAGCGTAAGGTGCTTACGCAGAACATCAAACTGTACATGCTTCTTGTGGCCAAATAAGTTCCTTTAGTTAGTCTTGCATCATTATCTCGTAATGCTATAATGCGTGACTCGAATCGTAATGAGTGCGCTTTTGATGCTGGCGGTAATATGGTTTTATCGATTTTATTGCGTACCTTATTTTTGTCAAGAAATTACTTCCTCGGGGAGTTAGGCTGGGCGAGAGAGGCCTTACTGTGGGGTTATTAAGAGAAAGATGTTAAGGTAAGGGGTCTCTTACTTGCGGTTCTTGTATCCTGAACGTGCGCGTTGTCTCTGATTACCTTAGTGCCTTCTACTCAGTCCTGGCAGCTTGTGCTGACTCTGCCTGTCGTCACCCGGAACAAGAGTGTAGTCTGGTTCTGGCGGTGGCGGGGTCGTTGGTGAGGGAGAATATCAGCTGCGTGTCGTCGGCGTAGGAGATGATGTTGAGGTTGTGTTGGCGTGCGATGGCTGCGAGAGGGCTCATGTAGACGTTGAAGAGGGTTGGGCTGAGTGATGATCCTTGTGGTACGCCGCAAATGACTTCGGTGGCCTCGGATCTGAACGGGGGAGGCGGACTCTCTGGGTTCTTCCGGCGAGGAACGAGATGATCCACTCCAGTGCCTTCTCTTGGATTCCTTTCCTTCTCTTGGATTCCTTTCCCTTAACAACAAACACTGCATGCTTCACCATGCATCCCCTGCTATCTAGCTAACGACAGTTGCAGTGAGAGCCATTTACAGCCCAATGCACCTGTCAGAGTTCTGTGCCTCTAAAGAAAGCCTCTCTCCTCTTTCCTCAATTTAGCGCCTGGTGGTCCCTTCCTCTCACCTATATAGGAAATGCCAGCAATACACATATGCTGTCTTGGAAAAGTATCCTTTCCTCCATCTTGTATTCTGGTCCAGGCTGTGGCCTTCCAAAATGGAACATGCTAGCCTGTATCACTCATGCACTCCACACTGCCAAACATAGCACACACACAAACATACAATGCACAGGTTGTCGCTATTCAGGATTTCAGGTTCATCATGAGCAGTGGAACTTTACATGAATTGGCTTGTAAGCCCACATTCATGTCTCACAGGTAAAAATGCCTATCACTAAAATTAATCAAATGTGGTATACTGCCACCACTGCATTCCACGCATGAAACTCGTGACCAGGATTGTAGTCCTCTGTCACTACGAGTATGAACCCATCCTGGTTTGGATGAGGTCTAGAAACTATAATCATAAAAGAGCAGGCCTAGGTCAACGCACCCACACAAAGGATTAGTGTGTGGTATGACAAACGATTAGAAACCAAGATCACAGGTACATGCAGTTTGAACATGCAAGCCAGGTACCTCATGAAGAGGTCATTCCCGATCCAAAAGAGCATGCAGGGCAGATGACACGACTGTACATCGTTCAGAGGATATTGCCGTCCTAGGAGTGATAAACTGAGTTTAGATTTCAAGAGTCCCTTACAGTTCAAGATGGTGATATAAGATTCTGTACAAATCAAGGATGGTAGGTGGTGGTCAAAACAAGTTTGGTTAATTTATTGGATGATCCAGTACAGGTATTCGAGTCTTGTAGGAAAAGTGATACAGGTAGTGTTTTGGATGTGGTATAGTTTGTTGGAGATTTTGGTCCTGCTCCTGAGATTAGTGGTGCCAGTCATCGTGAAGACTGTCTGGAACATGGGCTGTTTTTTTAAGACAGTAGTGTGATTAGGCAACAGATTTTGAAGAATAAGCATGATTCCGGTGTGATAGATTGTGAGCATGTGTGTCATAAAAAATGTGATGGAGTGCCTAGATTGACACAAAAATTGCAGGATGTTTTTATCATAGATTTTCTTTTTTTTTTATTTCCCTTTATGATTGTTAAGGGGGAAGATTTATAGTATTCTATGTTTGTATTGTAAGTTGAATTGTTCATGTACGTGGTTATAGCTTTTATGATCTGTTACGTAAGAGTCAGTGACAATGTGGCATTGTATGGGTTCCTTTAATGTTCTGCTTATAACTTACCCTTAAGTCCAGGTAGTCCTTGCCCTATCCAACCAGCACACGACACTACATATGGATATGGTGAAGTGCAAGAACAGTATATTACTCCTATTGAATCTGGAATTCATAGCAGGGCATTCTGACATGTCTAATAGAGTCCACAGCTGTCTATCAGAGCTTTGTTTATCAGAAGCTTGGGAAGTTGAATATTTGATAATGCCTACATTGGGGTGAAGGAGAATGATCTGGAGTTGTAGGATTTCAGGTTAATAAACGTGGCTTTATTTATTCAATATGAGGGTTGAGCGAAGGGAATTTAGTATAAGGTGACACATTGGTTATCTTAGTATTGTTTAATGCCCAATAACAGATGGTTTGTAATTTTAAGCATTTATTTACGTTAGTTCAGTACCCCTGATGAAGAACTAATGATGAGTTCGAAATGCATTGGGTTTGATGCTGGCTTGTTCGAAGGAATGTTGAAAGCACGTGTCTATGTAAAGCTTGGGCAACATATGACATTTGAAAATGCGAATAAAAACATTCTTGTTCTATCTGGCTGTCTCTGGAGTGACTAAATTTTCGAAGCATATGGATTACGAAGATGGTGTATATTTACTGGACTATTATGGATTACTTGGATAAAAAAACGAGAAAGAATGGTTTAACCACGAGGAATGTTTCCACATCATAGCAGTGCAGCAGCTGGGGACGCAAATGGCGCCCCCTTTTTTTCATATCTTTAAGAAAGCTGTGCAGGGACAAGCACAGCTCTGTTTTGCACGCATCAACTTGCAGTCACAGCAATAACTGTAATTTGAAATAAAAGGGAAGGTGTGCCCACGCAATTTCTCTTTTGAATTGTGAACAATAGACTTTTAGGCCAGTTTACATATCCTGCACATACTGTAAGTGTGCCCATTTAAAGTCCAAGAGCCATCAAAATCATTAAAAGGAAAATACAGAACCTAAAAAGCATATAAATATTCTTCTCTTAGGCACACATATTGTAATCAATATAACATTGTCTTGTACCAGCATAGGTTTCTATGGTATACTTACTGTGCTGATATTTTGCTAAATACTTTATATTATTGAGCAGACATACTTCTTTAATGTCTTTTTTATTTCTACTTTTTGAGCTAATCTGGGTATGCTTGTTAAGACCCCCAAGGCAGGAAGAATATTTCACCAGTTGTCTAATAATTGAACCTCAAGACAACAATGCCTCAGGCAAGTTCAAAGTTCAAGTTCAAAATTAGCTTTATTCGATTTTGTTGTAAAATCATAAAAGCACATATTACATAATACAATCAAAATCGTTAAAAAGTTAAAAAGTCATTAGTATTTACACAAGTTAAAAAAGGCATATACAACAAAGAATCGAATATTCTGCTATAATTCAGTAGATGAGGGAACAATAAATTTTTTAAAACCTTAGAATTCATACGTTTTTCATAAAACAATTTAAAAAGAAAGACGCAAAATCTACATCCATTAATTATCCACAATCACATGGTGTTCCTCAAGCCGATTACTGTTCTCAAATAAGAGGAAACTGCTTTTACCACATATTCTGTTTCCAGTTGTTTCAGTTTGTGATAAGCAGCTCTCCATTCCCTGATTCCCCATTTTATAAAGATCGGCCTCAAGTATCTTTTTCTGGGATTCACGAAAAATTTGCAGAACAGGATACAATGAAAGTTAGACTGAACGGATAAGTCATCACAAGGACACTTCTCTAGGGATTTAGACCAATCGTTACAATTTGGAAATGTTATCATACGGAAAAAGGTATCCACCCTGAGCCTAGTCAGCAACATTCTCTTGAAGGGGCTAGGTTCCATCAGTAAGTAAGGTTGTATGCCAACATGTGTGATAAGTAAGTGGTTCTCCAAGGTGGTACATTTGTCTCTTACAGCGAGCCATCTTGCATTGTACAGGAATTCCAAAACCAATTTTTTAATCATACGTCTTGGAACTGATTCTAAGCATGCTGGATTATCGAAATATTCTTTATGTCCTATGTCTGATGCCATAGTTTTAATGGCCTCAGGCATATTTGTTGCCATTGACATTATTAATAATTACATTCAAAGTGTTAATTTCTGACGACATGCAATCTAAGAAGTAATTACTTATATTAATATCAGCCATGACCATCACAGAAGTAAGTGAGAAGAAGTAGTTCTTAAAGTGTGACCAGACCAGTGAGAGTGCGGTCTTGTCACCCCTCTCGCGTAAAGTTATACTGTGATGTGAAACCCAGAACCTTGCGTTGACATCCTGTGTGCATGTCAAATGTGCAGTGAGTGTGTGTCACTACGTGTGGGGTAGTAGGACTCTGTGTTGCGTGAGCCTGACTACTGGGGCCAATGGGGTCCATTTTGGATGTTCCTGGTTTAACATGGTACATGATGGAGAATAAAGACAGCTCCCCAGAGACTGTGGAAGTGTATTGCCTGTGTTAGAGCATACATTGTATATACATATTCAGAACTGCAAACACTAATTTGGAAATTCCACGATGCACACATTAGATTTACATTTTTATGAAAAAGAAATTAAATTAGTAGAAGCACCTTTAAAGAGTACTTTAAAATAGAAATAGAACAATACATCCAAATGTACACAATTACATATAAAAAGAGATGTAATCTGTACAGGATGAGACATGGTCTAGTACCATCGAAGAGTACTGTGGAGAAATTGCATTGCATAGAAACCTAGGTGGTATAGCTATTAAACAATGAGTTATGAGCTTGAAACTTTGCAAACTAATATTAGGAATGATACAGTTTATGAAAATGTTGAAACAATTTTCATAAATAAATGTGAAGTAAAGTTAAAAGTTTTGTGTTAGGATATGTCTAGTTAACCTTTACATATATAATCATAAGGACAGGGGAGGCAGAGTGAGAATCCTTTCAGTCTCCGTAGTAAACTCTCTTAATCAGGAAGGGGAAAGGATCACTTGTCCTGCTTAAACCCTGGTTTTGCAGGTCGAAGAGGTGGTATCTCCCAAAATATGACCCTCATACACGTGTATGTTGGAAACTTCTCTGAGCGGTATATACTGTGTCCCCGCTTTGTTACACGTGCGTGCGTAATCATTGGATCATCTTTTGTGTGTGCACCCTCCACCAGGAGGTTCTTACCTTAGGTTTAAGGCAGTAGTGATCGTGGAATAGTGGGGGGATTAGTGGTGATTTTGTTATAAAAAAGTCCGGACAGCCAGAGAGAAATAAATGTAATAAATCTGGATTCGGACTATTGATAAAATTATGTGTGCACCCTTCGAATTGGTAAGGAATTCAAGTGCACTTTTTGTAGGGTTTAAAAAGAGGTCAACATGTTTCAGCCTTGGGTAGTCAGTAGATCAATAGGCTTTCGTCAGGACCAATGGGGGTGAAAATAGTGAAAAAATTGTGAGAAGAATAAAGGGTTATTGACCTGATTCTTCGTGAGTTTTAAGGCTTCATTGTACCTGTAAAAGAGAATAGACAGACATACACACAACAACAAACAAGGAGATAGGGTATAGGAGACATATAATTATGTACAATAGTACCCTTGTAAATTCAAGGAACTAGAAAATGGCAATACTTTTCATTGAATCAGACTCATTTCAGGCGTCAACTCTCCCATTGTCATGCTTCGGCGGGCATAGGTGATTCGGTTAATACTGTAGTGAGGTGCCCATAGTTCTAAGATATTACTTGGTTTTGTGCGTGGTCTATGGTGAAAGACGCTATAACTATAACCGCCTCGTGATTTGGTTTAGAAACGCTTTAAAACGCTGCATACATTCAGTGCTGGGACAGTAGGTATTTTTCAAAGCGTAAGGTGCTTACGCAGAACATCAAACTGTACATGCTTCTTGTGGCCAAATAAGTTCCTTTAGTTAGTCTTGCATCATTATCTCGTAATGCTATAATGCGTGACTCGAATCGTAATGAGTGGGCTTTTGATGCTGGCGGTAATATGGTTTTATCGATTTTATTGCGTACCTTATTTTTGTCAAGAAATTACTTCCTCGGGGAGTTAGGCTGGGCGAGAGAGGCCTTACTGTGGGGTTATTAAGAGAAAGATGTTAAGGTAAGGGGTCTCTTACTTGCGGTTCTTGTATCCTGAACGTGCGCGTTGTCTCTGATTACCTTAGTGCCTTCTACTCAGTCCTGGCAGCTTGTGCTGACTCTGCCTGTCGTCACCCGGAACAAGAGTCTGTACGTTTCCGGGTGAATATGTACTCTATGGCGGTAGTCATGGAAAAAATACTACGAAATACCACGACGCCTGGTTGGATTTAGAGAGTAATTGTGACTCTATTTTAAGAAAAAGGTATCTTGTATTTTACATATAATACAAACGTGAAAAGAGTGTGAATTAATTGAGGAACTGAGATTTGAATTATAAGGTGACAGTGAGGAGGGCTAATTATCGTTGGGGATGCCCTTAACTGTGTTTTGCACTTCTTAGGGTACTTTTCAAATTGCCAGGTAGAGGGGAGGTTAGAATAGTTACAGTAATTCACTACTAGGCTATGATAAGAGACCTATTGGTTTCAGTGTCAATCTTGTGGGCCATTTAAGCGATATTACACTCGAGGTAGTTAATGTTTGAGGACCACTGGGGTGAGGGCACTTATGGCTTGTTTCTGATGGAAGACTATTATAAATGAATCATCTATTAAGGGACAACCAAGGAATAGAATCGTTAAGACCAAGGGTATCTGTTTTGAGCCTATGGACCCAACGTTGTTCCTTCTCGAACAGGATTTTCGCCGCATTCCTGTCTACTGTTTCTAGGGTTTCTAAGATTACCCAATGTAGGTCGTCTACTGTATGTTTTAGTTCCTTATAGTGAGACGACATCTTTGTTGTGCTTTTCTTGCAGTTAACGTTGCTCCGGTGTTCACAGAGTCTTTGTTTTGCCTTGCGGCATGTCATCCCTATATACCTCATGTTGCAAGGACAGGTGATCATGTACACAACATGGCTAGTATTGCAGTTGGTGTGTCTTTTTAATTTCCATAGGAAATTCGGAAGCAACTGCAATTCTTTTGTTGGTTCTGTGGTAGCGCAAGCTACACAGGTACCGCATGGATAGTGTCCAGTTATTGGAGGATTGTTCCATAGACCTGGTTGTTGTTTCTTTTTCTTTGGTGGTGGTCTCGTGTGGACCAGTAGATCTTTGATGTTTCTGCTCCTTTTGTTCGCGAATCTTGGCTTGGACCAGGTCAGGGTGTTGGATGTTATAATTTTCCAATTGCGGTTAATTATTTTCTTCACCTGATTTGTTATCCGGCTATAAGTTGTGACACATGTAGTCCTGTCATCAATCTGTTTTGGGCGACTTTCGAGTAGAGACTCTCTGGGTTGATTTCTGGCACGTTTTTTGCAGGAGTTAATTATTTTCCTGGGATAATCTCTAACTGTGAGTTTTTCACGAAGATCAGTAGCTTGAGTTTTATAGTCTACCAAGGAGCTGCAGTTTCTTCTTAGTCGTAAGAACTGGCTGTACGGGAGATTTTCTCTCAAGGGTCGGGGGTGAAAACTATTGAAGGATAGCAGACTGTTTTTTGCCGTTGGCTTGAAAAATGTTCTTGTTTGTAAGGTGTTTCCTTCAGAGAAGATTGTAATGTCTAGAAAATCGAGACTTTGCGCATTGGATGTATATGTGAAATTTAAGCATTCATCTTGGTTGTTCAACCACCTGTGGAAATCTGTTAGAGATGCAGTGTCTCCTTGCCAGATTAAGAAAATATCGTCGATATATCTCTTCCAAAAGAGTATATGACGAACAAAGGGGTTGTTTACATTATGTATGTAGGTCTGCTCGAAAGTGCTCACATATAGACCGGCCACGCTCGGCGCAAAGGTGCTGCCCATAGACGTGCCATGTTGTTGGAGGTAGAGGGCATCTTTGTACTGGAAGAAATTTTCCATAAGTGCCAGTCTGCAGCATTCCAGTACGAAATGTCTTGGAGATTTATGAGGCCAATTTGCGTTAAAAAGTATTGTTTCAAGAGTCTCTAAGGTTTTCTGTTGTGGGAGGCTTGTGTAGAGGCTCTCGACGTCTAATCCTACCAAGAGCATGGTGTTCTCTGAGTACTCAAAGTTCAGTAGCATGTTGATTAGATCTCGTGTGTCTTTTAGGTAGGTAGGCGTGGTTTGGACCAAAGGTCTCAGATATTGGTCCGCAAATTGCGATAGTGGCTCTAAGATGGAATTAATTCTAGAGACAATGGGTCTTCCCGGTGGGGGCATCCTTCCTTTGTGTGTTTTGGGCAAAGAGTAGAAATACGGTGTGACTGGTGCTGTAGTCACTAGGTAATCAGCCTCCTTTTTGGATAGGCAGTTATTGGCTTCTGCTTCATCAATCATCAGGGCTATTGTTCTTTGCAAGCGTGCTGTTGGGTCAATTGTTATCACTTGGTAGAATTTAGTGTCTGCTAATAAGTCCATGCATGCAACCAAGATGAATGCTTAAATTTCACATATACATCCAATGCGCAAAGTCTCGATTTTCTAGACATTACAATCTTCTCTGAAGGAAACACCTTACAAACAAGAACATTTTTCAAGCCAACGGCAAAAAACAGTCTGCTATCCTTCAATAGTTTTCACCCCCGACCCTTGAGAGAAAATCTCCCGTACAGCCAGTTCTTACGACTAAGGAGAAACTGCAGCTCCTTGGTAGACTATAAAACTCAAGCTACAGATCTCTGTGAAAAACTCACAGTTAGAGATTATCCCAGGAAAATAATTAACTCCTGCAAAAAACTTGCCAGAAATCAACCCAGAGAGTCACTACTCGAAAGTCGCCCAAAACAGATTGATGACAGGACTACATGTGTCACAACTTATAGCCCGATAACAAATCAGGTGAAGAAAATAATTAACCGCAATTGGAAAATTATAACATCCAACACCCTGACCTGGTCCAAGCCAAGATTCGCGAACAAAAGGAGCAGAAACATCAAAGATCTACTGGTCCACACGAGACCACCACCAAAGAAAAAGAAACAACAACCAGGTCTATGGAACAATCCTCCAATAACTGGACACTATCCATGCAGTACCTGTGTAGCTTGCGCTACCACAGAACCAACAAAAGAATTGCAGTTACTTCCGAATTTCCTATGGAAATTAAAAAGACACACCAACTGCAATACTAGCCATGTTGTGTACATGATCACCTGTCCTTGCAACATGAGGTATATAGGGATGACATGCCGCAAGGCAAAACAAAGACTCTGTGAACACCGGAGCAACGTTAACTGCAAGAAAAGCACAACAAAGATGTTGTCTCACTATAAGGAACTAAAACATACAGTAGACGACCTACATTGGGTAATCTTAGAAACCCTAGAAACAGTAGACAGGAATGCGGCGAAAATCCTGTTCGAGAAGGAACAACGTTGGGTCCATAGGCTCAAAACAGATACCCTTGGTCTTAACGATTCTATTCCTTGGTTGTCCCTTAATAGATGATTCATTTATAATAGTCTTCCATCAGAAACAAGCCATAAGTGCCCTCACCCCAGTGGTCCTCAAACATTAACTACCTCGAGTGTAATATCGCTTAAATGGCCCACAAGATTGACACTGAAACCAATAGGTCTCTTATCATAGCCTAGTAGTGAATTACTGTAACTATTCTAACCTCCCCTCTACCTGGTAATTTGAAAAGTACCCTAAGAAGTGCAAAACACAGTTAAGGGCATCCCCAACGATAATTAGCCCTCCTCACTGTCACCTTATAATTCAAATCTCAGTTCCTCAATTAATTCACACTCTTTTCACGTTTGTATTATATGTAAACTACAAGATACCTTTTTCTTAAAATAGAGTCACAATTACTCTCTAAATCCAACCAGGCGTCGTGGGATTTCGTAGTATTTTTTCCATGACTACCGCCATAGAGTACATATTCACCCGGAAACGTACAGACTCTTGTTCCGGGTGACGACAGGCAGAGTCAGCACAAGCTGCCAGGACTGAGTAGAAGGCACTAAGGTAATCAGAGACAACACGCACGTTCAGGATACAAGAACCGCAAGTAAGAGACCCCTTACCTTAACATCGTTCTCTTAATAACCCCACAGTAAGGCCTCTCTCGCCCAGCCTAACTCCCCGAGGAAGTCATTTCTTGACAAAAATAAGGTACGCAATAAAATCGATAAAACCATATTACCGCCAGCATCAAAAGCGCACTCATTACGATTCGAGTCACGCATTATAGCATCACGAGATAATGATGCAAGACTAACTAAAGGAACTTATTTGGCCACAAGAAGCATGTACAGTTTGATGTTCTGCGTAAGCACCTTACGCTTTGAAAAATACCTACTGTCCCAGCACTGAATGTATGCAGCGTTTTAAAGCGTTTCTAAACCAAATCACGAGGCGGTTATAGTTATAGCGTCTTTCACCATAGACCACGCACAAAACCAAGTAATATCTTAGAACTATGGGCACCTCACTACAGTATTAACCGAATCACCTATGCCCGCCGAAGCATGACAATGGGAGAGTTGACGCCTGAAATGAGTCTGATTCAATGAAAAGTATTGCCATTTTCTAGTTCCTTGAATTTACAAGGGTACTATTGTACATAATTATATGTCTCCTATACCCTATCTCCTTGTTTGTTGTTGTGTGTATGTCTGTCTATTCTCTTTTACAGGTACAATGAAGCCTTAAAACTCACGAAGAATCAGGTCAATAACCCTTTATTCTTCTCACAATTTTTTCACTATTTTCACCCCCATTGGTCCTGACGAAAGCCTATTGATCTACTGACTACCCAAGGCTGAAACATGTTGACCTCTTTTTAAACCCTACAAAAAGTGCACTTGAATTCCTTACCAATTCGAAGGGTGCACACATAATTTTATCAATAGTCCGAATCCAGATTTATTAAATTTATTTCTCTCTGGCTGTCCGGACTTTTTTATAACAAAATCACCACTAATCCCCCCACTATTCCACGATCACTACTGCCTTAAACCTAAGGTAAGAACCTCCTGGTGGAGGGTGCACACACAAAAGATGATCCAATGATTACGCTCGCATGTGTAACAAAGCAGGGACACAGTATATACCGCTCAGAGAAGTTTCCAACATACACGTGTATGAGGGTCATATTTTGGGAGATACCACCTCTTCGACCTGCAAAACCAGGGTTTAAGCAGGACAAGTGATCCTTTCCCCTTCCTGATTAAGATAGTTAACCTTTACCCCACAAATTAACAGTGGTTTAGTGATGTAGAATAATGTTGTATTTCATATTGCAATTGCACATTTCTTACATTCTGTATAACCCAATCCCATGGGAATGGCAAGACTGTGAACTGTGTCATCTACTATCCTGTAGGTTGCTACTATCTTTCTTTTTGATAGTTGATGTGGACTCATGAATCTGTTTATTCGCATGACAAGTATGGGACAGTATGCTGATGTTTCAATTCTTTAGATGACAATGAATATTCTGAACTGATGATAGTCTTTTGATGGTGGTGTGACACCAAGTGACTTGGACATTTTATAGTGAACTTATAAAGAAAGAAACCCCGGAAGAGGGGCATTGCACTCCATTTATTTTTTCCTTATGAGTTGCAGCACACTCAATTTATTTTGCTTAGGGTGTACGCACTAATTTGTTTCTTACGGGTTGGTTAGTGCACTCTATTCATTTTAATTTATTTTCAATTCTGACTGACTTTTGCGGATTTTATGTATTTTTGATTCGGATTTATTTGTCGATGCTACAGTCAGTAGCAGGTGGACTGAGAACTTTCTTGCCGAACTCGAACTTGAACTCTTTCCCTTTGCTCAAGGTTTATGCTAAATGGACATGCCGCTTAAAAAGTTTAAATCTTTATTTCCCTTGGTCAGAGTAGATTACCTCTGTTAGTTGGAGAATCATCCTACTATCTCATGGGCAGCAGGACTTTCTAACGCTGTAAGTGGACTTAGAACTATTCTTGCACAAATGCTGAGTGCTTTTATTAAAATTGTTATATTAAAATTGTTATCTTACTAACTGAAATGCTGAAGAGATTGCTTATATTAATGGATTTTGAATATCTAATACAATAATTTACGAAATGCAATGTGATTGAGTCTCTCATGGTGTCAAATGTTTCTCCAGTGAACTGTGCAGCGTTGGAACCCTGGTGAAGGAAGTGAGATTATTTGAGAATGGACTACCTTTAGATATTCCACAAGGTCCTTGTTAGCAAAGGAGGCCTGATTGGTTCCTCCTGAGCACTGCCATTTGGTAGATGGTAAGGGTGAGAAGTGGAACTGCAGCTTCTGTTTTGCAAGGCTTGTCCTTTTGTCCTTTTCTGACTACTGCTTCAGGAAGGCCAATAACAGTCAGATGCAGAGAACTCATACTTCTTTGGCCTTGTGTTTTGAGCACTTCTGCTTGGACCCATCACCATTGCTACTTGCTATGAAAAGAATCACTTTGCATGAAGTCAATCTGGTAATGACATAGAAAGAGAACCAGCCTAAACTTGCTCTGAAGTATCAGTCAATGGCACAGTCCCACCCCAAGGACATTTCGGAACCTCTACCGATATTCTTACGCCAAAGAGATACACCGCACCAGCCTGAGACTGGAGACCCCCCTGCATTCCCAGACGCTGAACTTACTGCTGGAACTCACAAAATTGAGTCCTGCTGACTTAGTCCTGGAGGCTGGGAGAACAGTTGGTCTTTGCCAGACCATTAAGGGTCAGACTTCTGTGCCTTTTCAATGTGGGTAATGACATGCTGATGTTGCAGTAACAGTGATCCCTGATTGATGCGCTTAAGGTGGCATTTAATATTATACTTTGCCCAACATATGCCATGCTTCCCCTCCATATTCCCCTTCCCCCACCCCCTTTCCCCCTTTTCTGTAAACAACTCCCCACCCAACTACCCTTACCCCCTTCCGGGTGCTTTTAACGGTGTTGTATTTACAAAAAGAAGATCCATGACTATGCCATTTCTACCAGTCTAACAGGCTACGGGATCACTCCAATTGCAATGTTAGGCGAAGCAATCGCAGGTACCTAGGGCAGGTAAACTATGTGAATTCCTGTGAGAGGAGCCTTAGGAACGGCTTTCATAATTCTTGATATTTGTCACCTTGTCAGGGTCAAGGACAGTCTCTCCATCCCCAATATGTGCCCCAGCCTGTGTAGCCAATTTAGTTGATTCGGTGCCCTCTCTGTTCCCCATTTAGCCAATATAGATTGATGTGCTGCCCCCAATGCCAAAGCGATATGTTTGCCTCGTCTAGATAGAAGCGGGAATGTAAGTGGGTTAGGGAGACCCAACACTGTGTAAGAGAGGAACCTAGGTAGTTGGGTGTCAAAGTGTGTGTCAATGTCACTCAAACCCTCCCCCATTAAACTGTTTCAATTTGGGACACTCCCACATTATGAGTACCAGGGCCCCCAGGGAATCACAACCCCTCCAGCACTTATCGCTATGTTCTGGATTCCCCCAATGCAATCTTTCCAGTGTCAAGTACTAGTACCTAGCAATTTTTGTTGCTGTCTCTGTACTGGTAGCATTTGAGGCTGTGTGTTACACTCGATAAAAAATGCGGTGCGATTCTCTTGTAGAGAATTGTCTACCTATCTCCCGCTCCCACAGGAGTTGTGTAGGGGACTTCTAGTCTAACTCATCCTCCCGCCAGAGGCCATAAAGTTCAGTAATTAGGCACCTATCCATGTCCTTACACAACAGCCACCTCTCAAATTGGGTCAGGGGGCATTGTGCTGCCTCTCTCTCTACATGTTGCATCAGCCAATGTTATGTTATTTTATGTTATATATTCTTGTATAGCGCGCAGCTGCCCCAGCTAAGGGGCGTCCCGGCGCTTTAAAAGCAGGAAAGTCGGCTACCGCAGGAATGGAATCGCGGCTATAACATAACAAAGCAGTCTAACGAAAGAGGTGGGTCTTGATGGCCTTTCTAAACATCAGAAGGTCGTTTAAGCCGCGTATCTGGAGCGGTAGGGTCTTCCATAATTTTGCTGCAAGATAGCGGAAAGAGCGTCCTCCAATCCGCGCGCGTTTTATGCGAGGAACCACTGCCAGGTACTGGCCTTCCAAACGCAGAGTTCGTCGAGGGATATATGGGGTCAGAAGGGGGCAGAAGGAGGCAGAGCATGGGTGGAGATGCGGATTTCAGGATTTTAAATGACAAACAAAGGGTCTTAAATTGAATCCCCTAGAAGTAGAGAGCTCGCGTAATCCAGTCGAGAGAGGATGGAAGACTGCACTATGAGCTGACGGGTGGATGGATCAAAATTTTTTTAAATCGGCTTGAGGTTCCGAAGAATCCCGAGACACATGGCGGCAACCTTTTTAGTGTGATGGACAAAGTTAAGAGAAGAGTCTATCCAAACTCCAAGGTTTTTTACCTCACTCTTTGGCTCGGGAGGGTTGCCAAGAATCTCAGGCCACGATTTATCTCCCCAGGCCGAGACATCCTTTCCTACTAGCAGGACCTCAGTCTTATTCGTATTGAGCTGTAGGTAGTTTGATGTCATCCAGTTGGTTACTGCTGTTAGGCCCTGTTTAAAATTGAACACGCTCAGCCCGGAATCGTCACTCAGCAACACCACTAACTGAGTGTCGTCTGCGTATGAGACTATAGATAGCTCCCACCGTTTGGCGACCTCAGCCAGTGGCTGGACGTAAAGATTAAATAGCGTCGGACTGAGTGCAGACCCCTATAGAAACGGGGGGGTGGAGACCCGGAAGGACCTTCCGGTCAGGAACGCCCTGAACCAGTCCAGTGCCTGTCCACTAATCCCTGCTGCCTCCAGTCGATACAGCAATACCTCGTGTGAGACCGTATCGAAGGCAGCGCTGAGGTCGAATAGAATCAGCGCTGCTGTCTGGCCCGAATCCATGATGGTCCGAAGGTGTTCCGTCACACTCAGGAGTGCGTTTTCGGTGCTGTGGCCCGCACGAAGCCATGCTGGAAGCGACAGAATATTATTGGAGCAGAGAAATTTCGTCAGAATATTATTGACATGAGACTCGGCCACCTTAGCTGGCCAGGGGAGCAGTGAAATAGGCCTAAAGTTCTCTGGTCTAGTGGGGTCTAGCGTGGGCTTTTTAATAATGGGAGATACCCATGCCTACTTCCATCTAGTGGGTATAGTGGCATATTTAAACGACAAATTGATAATTTGTCGAAGGGGGTTGAGTACAAGCGTGGAAGCTTCTCTAAATTGAGCGGGTTTTAGGGGATCCGCCGGCGAGCCCAACTTGATTTTCCCACAAAGTCTGAGAAAATCATCCTGACTTAAGTCAGGTATAGTCATAAGTTTATTAGTTGGCCATATATTAGAGGGGATTTAACAGGAGTGGCTGAAAAGGAGCTATAGATCGTCCGTACTTTATCTATGAAGAAGGAGGCCAGTTTTTCACAATGTATGTAGGAAGCAGCCGTTGCCACAACAGCTTTTTTGGTGCTAAGATCCTTCAGAATCTTAAAGATAGCTTTCGAGGGGTTTTGACTAGTTCTGATCTCATTGGCGTAGTAAGCGGCTCGCGTCCTATAGATATTTCTATGATAATTCTTTTGTGCGGCCAAGTATTGGGCTTTTAATACCGGGTCGTACAATTTCCTCCATCAACGTTCAGTATGTTTAATGCCTTTCATGGGTGTAGCGATATCGTTCCCCTTCTGGTATTGCGAGTTCGACACGCAAGGTATCGAATGATATGGGGACCTCCTCGTCTAAAAAATGTCCCACTGGTTACCACTCCAACCTCTGCCAAAACTTGAACATATTGACATTCAGGCCTGGGGTAAAATCCCATTACCCACCACAGGAGTGAGGGGGGGACGGAAAAGATGTAAACCGTCTTCGGCTCGCCACCGCATCCCGAACTTGCAGTGTGGGTGAGGAGACCAGGGGCTGGTAAAGATTCACCGGGAGGTGGGTACGCACCAGAAAAGGGACCTTCCACAAGGCCTTTCCTGCTAATGCCCTGTCCATAAATAACCATTGCTTTTCGGACTCCGGAAATAACCACATGGGCGTAGGAACTGTGGGGGACGCGGGGGATATATCCCCCCAGATTTTAAAGTGGGGGGGACACGGGGGACAAGCATGGGGAGGGGCGAGGGGACAAAAGAATTTCCCCTCGCCCTTCTCTTATTCACAGGGCCATTAGCGCGCAAAAGCGCTCTCTAATGGCCCTGCACTTGACCTGCCTGGAGTCAGAGAGGCCACCCGCCCTCTGCCCTTTGTTATGCTGCAGGAAGGCTCGGCATCCTCAGGGCAGAGAAGGAAAAAAACTCTGATTCTTTTCCTTCATACCCAGAGAAGGCAAGCAGAGTGTCAACTTCTCCTGGTCTTCCTCTGGCAGCGTCGCGACCCTCCCCCCCCTCTCTCTTTCTTTTACCTCTATCTCGTTCCGTCTCTGTCTCCCTCCTAGTTACGTTCTGATTTCAAGAGACAGCTCTTACGTTCTCTCTCTTGCCTCTCCTAGTCTTTATTTGTTTCCTTGTGAAATGGATCCAAAATAGGAAGAACACTGGCTGGAAATGTCCTCATTTGCTGATTTTATAATTCCAAAGAAAAACCTCGGAACGGAGAGAAACAATTATGAAATACCTAAATAAAGCGATACAGAGTGGTCAGCAGACAGGCCAGATTGTTATTTACACCCATTAGCACCACTTTACAGAGTTTGCCAGTGAAAGCGCTACTTTCTTTTTTTCTTCTTTCTTTGAACAACATTGTTTTTCCAGGGCGGGGAAGTGCTCCATTCCTAAAGGGACTGCAATACCTGGTTGAGTGGAGTAGAAACGTTTCATATGATCGTTTTCAACTGTTTTAATTATTTTTGCTTATAAAATGTGTACTGCCGCTCTCTGTTCGTGGATGTGGTGTTTTTTAAACCAAACTGCTTACATTTTGAAAGGATATAAGCAATGGACATTGAAACAGGTCCCTTCCTGCCTGGTCCTGTAGCCATGTCCTGAATTTTACAGGAAAAATCACTTACTGATTTCTGAATAATGAGTTTAAAACTGTTAAGGTAACCATGTTGTTCCTGAAAATATTTCACATGCTTTGCTTACTCTTGCATTCCTAATGAGTGTTTGCTTTTTCCAGGGTGTTATTCGTTTTTTTCAGGCAGCATTTTACTCTTGTCCAATGCATAATTTGAATTTAGTCGCAGCACAATTGAGTTGTAGCTTAAGGCAGTGCAAGTTTCTCTCAGTGGGGCACTATGGTGTTCAGTGTGGGAAAGGATGTGGCACTCTGGCCAGAGCTGCTGAATTTGGAACGTGAGCACCATTTTCAGCCTTCATGACCAGTCCACCAGACCACACTCCTGACAGAACTCATTCTGATGCTACACCTTAGAAGGCTTCGCAAGACCTTAGAAGCCCTGGTGTCTTAGCACCCGCAGGTGGACCCTAACGGCGGCAAGTGTGTGTTAACCTTGAAGGCCTGTCCACCACAGTTCACCTCCAGTCTTGCGAGCAGGCATACAAAGAAGCACACCCTAGACACACCATCGACAGTGACTGTCACTGAGGTCACAAGATCCTTGAGGCCAGTCCACCGCACCCATTGGTACCTCCATTCGCCTCTTTCAGCAGTAGGTGTGCAACTCACCAGGGATCAGCAATGAAGGATTTGCATGCACACCAAACTTAGGGGGTGATTATAATGGAGGTGGGACTGCCACGTCACCCCGTCAGTGGCAGCTCCACCACCATCGGTGACTGCATTACCGCCAGCCATATTACAATGGCGGGTGGTTCCCTGGCGGTCGGAAAGACCCCCGCCACACATCCAACTGGTGCCTTGAGCCCGCCAGTGCGGCGGAAGGGCTTGTGGTTCCTACAATACTGGTGGTGCCTACCAGCCACCACAGTAGGGATTATGATACCCTTTACCCGCCAGTCTATCCATGGCTGTTCACCCCCCATGGAAAAGTTGGTGGAAAGGGACATTGGGGGCCCGTAGCAGGCCCCTGTCCCTCCAACCCCCAGACATGGAACTCGGTGGGGGGGGTGTCTAAGATGCCCCCCTACATATCACTGCACCATGTGGCAGGCACCTCATTGTGCCTGCCACGTAGTGCAGTGTTATATGGAACATGTCCTTTTTAGGTCTCGGCCTGCGTAGGCTGCGCTTACGCAGTCCCACTGGTGAGAAATTTTGTTTACAGTATGGGGGCTTGAACCTGCCCCTCCTCTCCATTGGCTGGCTTCCTAAACAGAGGCCAGCCATTGGGCGAGAGGGGCATCTGTCCTTTTAAGCCCCGTCTTTTTGGGATTGAGGGGTGTTTTTTTTTAATTTCTTTCTATTTTCTTTCTCTCCTCGTCCCATTGGCTGGAATTTTACATTCCAGCCAATGGGAAGAGGAGAGAAAGAAAACACGCCCCTCAATCCCAAAAATGACGCTGGGTTCTCCGAGGCATTTCTGCCTCGCCTCGGAGAAATGTGGTGGTGTTTGACTCTTGTGCTTACGGCATCGTGTGAATCTGACGGCTTTTTTTTTTTTAGCTCCCACAGGCTAGGGGTAGCTTCGCTCTACGATCTCTCTCCCTCTCTCTTAGAGCGGCAGCCACATGAGTTCCACTTATCCAGACAGCGCCGCTCAGCCGCGCAGGCCCATTCCCATACCCCCAGGGCAATGTAGGCATCTCTCCGCTGGCCTCTCAGTTCTTGAGGCGGTTAATGCTAGTCGTCACGCCAGGTGGGTCAACTCGGCAGGCGATATACAGCCCAGTCCTTCCCTCTCGGGTCACTAGTCAAGTGAGGCCTCAGGCACCCGTGCGAGCCCGCAAGACCCCGCTGTCCTCATGGTGACAGGGGCCCTCGCTCACCTCCTGACAGCAGCTCTGCCCCTTACACAAGTCCCAGGCGTATGCAGCGCAGCCCCCCCTGTACATAAGCTCTGCTCGCATCAGCTCAAAGCCGCTGCACGTTACCCCTGCTGGGCCCGATCTCTCCGGTGCCCAAGCCAGCGCAGGGGCCCCCACCCGGTGGCCACCCCTGCAGCAGGATCTCGCCGCGCAGATAGGTTGCTTAGAATTCACGGGTCACCTTCCCTTCCGCCTCGGGGTCACAGTCAGCCCCGGCAGCCTCACTTCACTGCGGCGGCAGGGTGGGTCGGTCCCTGATCTTGTTTCAGGCCGCTTTCAGTCCCCACTGCACTCTGACTCCCTCTGCCAGACTCTGTTAGGTCTTCCAGGCTCCGCCATCTTGGGACGCGAAGCTACGGGTGAATCAATTTGGTGGGGCGGATTCCAGGCCACGGAGCACCTTCTAATTGGTTGTGCTGCACTCAACAACGCTCTGCCCCCGCAGTTCTATGGGGCGAGGGAGGGGGTTCTGGATGTCGCTGGATCAGGCTTGTCGCGAGGAGCTCCGAGGTGAGCTACTCCCTCCATCAGCGTCAGGCCACCCTTTCCCCTCCAGACCCCCCCCAACACCACCACTTGTCTTGCCTCTGTTCTCTGCTTGTCATCGTTTTTTCTTGCCTCTGTTCTCAGCCTGTCATCGTTTTTTCTTGCTTCTGTTCCTTGCTTGTCATTGTTTTCTCTTGCCTCCTTGTTCTTTGTGCTTGCTCTCCCGCCCCCTCGTTGGTTGTGCTTGCTCTCCTGCCCCCTAGTTGGTTGTGCTTGCTCTCCTGCCCCCTGATTGTGCTTTCTCTCCTACCCCCTGGTTGTGCTTGCTCTCCTGCCCCCTGTTCCCTCGTTGTGAGCGTTTTTTCTGGCCTCTGTCCCCTGTGTGTATGGCTCTGTGTGTGTGGCTCTGTGTGTGTGTGGCTCTGTGTGTGTGTGGCTCTGTGTGTGTGTGGCTCTGTGTGTGTGTGGCTGTGTATGTGTGGCTCTGTCTGTCTGTGCCTCTGTCTGTGTGTGTGTGTGGCTCTGTCTGTCGGTGTGTGTGGCTGTGTCTGTCTGTGTGTGTGTGGCTCTGTGTGGGTAGCTTTTTTTGTAGGTGGCTCTATGTGTGGGTGGCTCTGTGTGTGTGTGGGTGGCTCTGTGTGGGTGGCTCTGTGTGTGGGTGGCTCTGTGTGTGTGTGGGTGGCTCTGTGTGGGTGTGGGTGGCTCTGTGTGGGTGGCTCTATGTGAATGACTCGGTGTAGGTGGCTCTGTATGTGTGTGGGTGGCTTTGTGTGCGGTTCTGTGTGGGTGCAAATGCAATAGGTCTCGCATTTGCGAGCAATTAAGCTCTTGGCATTGTAAATGACAATGCCATTTATTTATGTTTTAAAAACAAAAACATAAATAAAAATAATGTCATGAGCAATGCCAATAGCTCTAACTTTAAGAATGCAGAGACCATTGCATTGTAAATGCTTGTTTACATTGCGGCAGATGATGCAGCCAGCAGTACCTGCTACAATGTAAAAGATAGGCACTTGCGAATGCCATAGTGGCGGTCGCATTGTAATGCCTATCGTGAGGCCGCCACCTTGAAGGCCAGCTGTCCCATTCCCCGATTCGATGGCGGACGGACTGAAGTCCGCCTGCCATCGTAGTCAGCCCCTAAGTTTGCAAACTTCATGGTATCTGCTTCATGCACAAACACTTTTAACATGTGCAGCCTGCTTTCGGGCCACTGGAGTTAAGCAGCAATGCAGGGCAAAAAGATGTTGCAGTGTTGACTAAATTATGCAACAATAAAAAGGCTGCAGCGTAATGCAGTGCATTTTATGATACTTTATTATTTTGACATATTTATACATACTAACAGCCTCTGCAAAGCTTTTGCCTCATTAGTAACTGTATAACATACAAATGCAGTAGTGGGAAAGGTGACCAGTCAACCTTTGCAATGGGCCCTACACTTCACAGCAACATAAGTCACATTTCTCTTGGTAATTTTTGATCCGTTTGAGCAACAAAACTGTTTTGGGTGAAATTGTTAGATTATGCAGCAGATGATGTATTATGTGGCAAATATGATACAGCCATAGTTAAGTGGAAAATATTTTTCCACTTAACTTAATTTTGCCCCAGCATTTTAGTTGATCAATTTGCAAGTTCCCCAAACCCAAAAGTCAGGTTTGGGCACAATTAGCATTTTAAAAGAAGTCCTACAACACAGGGCTACTTGTAAACTGACCTCAGGCTTCAGCAGTGTGTAGTAACTGACTCCACGCAGATAGATGAGTTTCATGAGGATTTATTGAAGTTAAGAGGGAGATCAGAAGTACACTAGTATTCAGCCCCACCAGGAGCAGCCAGCAAGGTGCTCAGCCCTTCTCCAACTGTGTGATACATACATCAACATTCTAAGTGACATCATCTTAAGAGTGTTCCACTGGTGAAGCAGTGGAAGACATGTAAAGCATAATAACCAAGATACTACATATCCTCCTTTCTTCCAAAGAAAACAAAAGAGAAGAAAGTATAATCAGATGTATAAGCTAGTAGGAAGAACTAGAGAGGAGAGTGACATCATCTTAAGAGTGTTCCACTGGTGAAACAGTGGAAGACATGTAAAACATAATAACCAAGATGCTACATATCCTCCTTTCTTCCAAAGAATACTGCACAGTGCACTCATGCAAACACAGAAAGGGCTGCTGGCCTCAAAACTGCCATGCCCTATTATATTCTAGGGACTTAAAGGTAGTTCTAATCCCCCTGCCTTATTATGTACTAGGGCCTTATAGGAGAGGTCATGCCAATCATAGGGGTACCCTAACCCATAGTGCACGCTAGTGTATGTAGGTGTTTTCACAGTATCTTTAGGTGTCTCTTTAGGAATAGCACTGGGCCTATAGAGGCCAGGGTCAGGTACCACCAGTACCAGTCAGCAAAACGTTGGGGAGTGCCCAGGGCAGAGGATGGCTTTGCACCACTAAAGAAGCACAAACTCAGAATTTAAAACATAACACCATGGTTGTGGGGTTCTCTTTAATAATCAGAATTGATTTCTACCCTAATGAACCCATTTTCCAACATTAGGATAAGGAAAGACTGGGGAAAAATCATAACGTTCTAATCTATACCTTGAAGTTTTCATGCAGCTCTTTGATGATGGTTAATAGCTCACTGTTCTATGTTAGGATTTTAACTTATAAACTGCAAATACCAAAAGAATCTTTCAGACAAAAGCAGTAACTCACTAACCTATTTACATGATATGCATGTTGTGATCTGCGTGGTACACATTCTTTGCTGCAGGCATATTACACCACTTTGGCTACCTTACCAAGAGTCAAAACTTCCACTAGACAAACCTCCGATCTCTCTCAATAAAGGTTATTAATCACCAAAGTTATCTTCACATTTTTATTGTTGCCTGAAAATTTCTGGATACCAGGAATGCAGCAGCAGGTATTTTTCAAACCATAATGCACTTGCAAACACGATGTCCACACCCTAAGTCTGCGACCTTTGTTTGCTTGGTGCATGAAGATGCAAGATTCATATACATGTTTTTTTAACATTTGGTCTGATTACTATATGAAATAACAAAGAAGCATACATGCAAACTGTGACAACATGCCTGCTTTTCTCAAAATTTCACTTCGAAAGTATGCGATTGTATTTGTTTAACGGGCGGTGATTTGTATAAGGTCACTGGGAAGTCCACAAGGTTGTCCCTGTTCCCCCCAGAATTTTAGTGTCTCCTACGCCCCTGCATAACCATTCCACTAAATACCTAAGCTTTGAAGCCTGATAATAGTGTAGCAAACACAGGACCCCCCTCACCACCCCTCATGGGCGTGCACCAACTACGTTCTCGGCTCATTCGAGGTCGTTTACCAGCCCACACAAATTGCTGCAACTCTCCCTGTCCAGGGCCTGCGATCTGGAGAGGTTTATGTGGAATCCCAAAACCGCTCCAAACTGCAGCGTCTCCTCTAAAAAGCTCCCGGGTCGTCTAACGCAGTACATTATTGTAGAGTGTTTATGTAAGTTGTGTTCTATATTCTAAGGGCCTTATTTATGAAGGCCTTGCGCCGCCGGTACGTCACTTTTTCCCATTTTAAAAGTGACGCACCGGCGGCGCAAGGCCTTCATAAATAAGGCCCTAAGTATTTAGAAGGGTTACAATGTCGTAAATCATCCTCTGTCATCATTTACCGACACTGTCATTACGCAGGGTCAAGCAACGTGACCTTTATGCACCACCGTTTTAATGAATTACATGCAAGTCATCATCTCATCTCAGCTCGAATGTTTTAGCAGTTCACAACATCCACACTGTTTTTTATAGTAAGCAACAGGCTCACAAGCTTCACGTAAATACTGTTGTGATTAAAGAAGAAAAAGGTACACAGTTTTACTATCTTTTTTTTTTCTTATAATCGGTTTTTGCTACTTTATTGGAAGTAATGACTGTTCTACTTTTTACTCACTATGACTGATTCTGCTCCGGTTAACTTAAATTTTAACACTCCAAGGGAGTTTCTTTCAGTGCCTGGTGAACCGCTGTTAAGGGGGTGGACTGGATAGAGTATTTCCTTAATTATATTGTGACTCTTGAGGCTAATGGCAGTACATTATCTCCAGAAATAAAAAAAAGAATTTTAATGCACCGCTTACGCCCGGAGTGCTTCGCCTTAACAACCAATTACAGAAAGTGGAAAGACCTAAAGATATTAGAGTCTTCAAAAATGGCATTTAAGACGTGGACAAGCATATTTCTCCAACTGTGTGTATTGCAACGACAAGACATGCATGTTTTCAAAGGAACCAGGAGAAGTCTGAAACAATTGAGAATTATGTTTTGTCTTTAAAAAAACTAGCAGCCACTTATATATTTGATAATTTAAATGACAAACTAATTTGTGATCAAATCATTCTGTATGCTAAAAATAAAGGCATAAAAGAGAGGTTCATGGTGGAATGTGATTCTGATTTAAAGGATATAATTGCTTTAGCCAAGAAAACTGAATTGTCATAACGCTGCACAAAGGCATCGTTACCTCAAGATCAAAGGGATTATCATAATTCTCTGGATAAGATTTCGGAAGGTAGAAGTCTTGACACATAAAAAATTAAGTGATCAAGAGTGCCAAAGGAAGGAAACTCGTAAAGGGAACACACTCAATCAAGGGAAATGACAAGTGCCTAGCTAAATCAGTCAAATGTTTAGAATGTGGCATTGTTAGTCACTTTGCCGGGGTGTGTAAAAAGAAATGTAAAAAAATAGTGTAGCATTACAGAAACTGGAACTGATTCTTCATTTGACAACGTTTCAGTGGATGTCAAATCTAGGCATGACTCATAGAAAAGTGTGGTGTTAAATATCAATGTCAAGGATATTGAAAGCAACAAACCATTGTGTTGGGTGTCATTTAATGGTGTTATTTCACAAGTAGTTGCAGACTATGGATCTCCAGGGTGCAGTTGGTTTGGGAAAAATTATTTGTGCTTGTTATTGGCAATTGTTTGGAATTGAATACACAAAAGTGGGCTGCCCATTGAATCAATTCCTATGTGTATCTACAGAGTTCGGTAGAGGTGCACTACCAGTGGGGGCATCTCATAAAAAGTTACGGACTGGCCTCACACACCACCCGGTGTCATACTTCATCATCGGCTGTCCTCGCCCTCTAAAAACTTGGTTTGATAGAGTGCGGGCATACAGCTGGAGACAAGGATGCACTTCTAAATCTAAGTGATGGCCCTGAGGGAGTGATAAGTGATTTAAAAACCCATTACATAAGTCCATGTTCTAAGTGGACGGTGGTATGGGATATTATTCTCTCTTCACCGTATTAAATGCTGTCAACATGTTTCTGCTGAGGTGCCCCCGAAGAGTACATAGCATTCTTCAGGACCTAAAATAAGGGGGGGTGGAAGGGGTTGTATACCCTCTGTGTCCACTTCCTTTTAACTAGTGAAAATGGAAGGAAAATCCTGTTGCTCGATCAGGGGAGTGGTTTGTGGTTAAAAACACTATGTAAATGGATATTTCCCTCTTGGTGTAGCACCACTAAGAGTAACTCCTGTATTTCTACCCTAAACGCTCCATGGGAGGGCTGAGGTGGAAGGACCTACTTAGACTTTTGTCTAGTTTCAGTACATCCATCCGTTCTTCCCGGAGGTGTCCTCTATGTCTCTGATGAATTGTTTGGAATTCCCAGATATGAACCCCAAAAGTTATACTGAGGATAAAATTGGCTTGTTAGGTTTTAGAGAACTAGTATTCATGTTTACATGTAAATTATATGTTGCAAAAGAAAGTCCATATGTTTTGGATGGAAGGATCAAAGGGCTTTAGCTATAATTCTAGATCATAACAGTTCAGAACAAGTTTTGGTTGTGTGTGATAGTGAAGATACTAGAGAGCGGGTTTTAAAAGATTTCCCTACTGTTTTTAGCGGACCAATTGGCAAATTGAAAGGGTTCACACACCGGGAAAGAATGAAAGCGAATGCTGTACCTAAAATACATAAAGCCAATAAATCAATCTTTCAACCAATCAATCAATGAGGATTCATAAGGTGCGGCTAATCACCCAATAGGGTCTCCAGGCGCTTGCAGGTCTTGGAGGCTTAAACAGCCAGGTCTTGAGGGCCATTCAGAATTCCAGAAGTGAGGTCATGGTCTGGAGTTGCATGGGGAGACCGTTCCAGGTCTTTGTTGCGATGTGGGGAAAGGAGAGTCTTCCACTTCTGCTTCGGTAGTTGTGGGCATTAAGGGCAAGTGAAAGTGAGGCTGAGCGTGGTCTTCTGTACGGTTGGTGGAAGTTCATGCGGTGGTTCACATAGGCAGGTCCTTGGTTGTGTAGAGCCTTGTATAAGTGGTTCAGCAGCTTGAATTGGAATCTCTTCTGTATGGGGGGCCAGTGGAATTGCTTGAGGTGGGGTGTGATGTGGGTTCATAGGGGAAGGACAAGGATGAGTCTTACAGCAGCATTCTGTATGGTCTGAAGTCTCTAGAGGAGGTGAGTGGCCATTCCTACATTGAGGGTGTTACCATAGTCCAGTTGACTGGTGATGAGGGCCTGAGACACAGTGAGGTTTGTGTGTAGGGGTAGCCATTTGGAGATTTTATGTAGTAGGCGCAAAGGAGGAGACAGTGTTGATCGGTGATTTCATGGTGAGCTTGTTGTCAATTCTGAGGTTTCTTGCATGGTCGGAGGATGTAGGTGTGGGTCTTAGGTGTGATGGCCACCAGGAGCCATTGCATGTGTTGCTGCTGTTGCCGAAGATCAGTACTTCCGCTGTGGCTGTGTTCAGCTGCAGGCAGTAGTTGTTCTTCGTCCAGTTTCAGTACTTCTGCCTGGCTGTGTTCAGCGGCAGGCAGTAGCATTTCTTCATCCAGTTGGAGAGACTTGTCATGCATCTGTGGACGTTGGTGCTGGTGGTGTCGTCGGTGAGTGAGAGGATGAGTTGGGTGTCGTCTGTGTAGGAAATTATGTTGAGACTGTGGGATCTGACAATGTTGGCCAACTGGGTCATATATGCATTGAAGAGTGTGAGACTGAGGGATGAGCCCCTGGGGACACCACTGGTGATCCCATTGGGTTCAGATGGGAAAGTTGGTAGGTGGATTCTCTGGGTTCTTCTGGTGAGGAAGAAGTTGATCCATCTGAGCACGTCCCCTTGGTTCTGATGTGGTTGAGTCTTTCGATCAGCGTCTGTTGGAATACGGTGTTGAATGATGCCGAGAGTTTGCGGAGGATCAGAGCTGCTAGAGTCGAGGAGGGCTCAGATGTATTTGTTGGATGCGATCAGGGAAGTTTCAGTGCTGTGATTGGTGCGAAAGCCGGATTGGAGACGTTGAGAAGCTGGTTCTGCTCTAGGTGTCACAAGTTGCTTGTTGATGATCTTTTCCAGTATCTTTGCTGGGAATGGGAGCAGAGTGATTGGGCAGTAGTTTTTGAGTTCGCTGGGGTCAGCTTAGTTCTTTTTACTATTTGTCTGACTTGAATGTTGTGGTGGTGATAGAGGTGTTGAGCAGGGTGGTGAGCTCCTGGCCAATCGTTTAGGTTCCAAGGTTGAAGATGTGGTGTGAGCATGGTCTGAGGGAGCTCTCGAGTGAATGGATTTCATTTTAGAGGTGGTGTCCTGGGTGCAGGATCCAGGTGGTCAGTCTGTGGCTAATGTTGGTTGTGGTGGCATGACTGTTGAGGAAGCCCGTAGGTGTGGGTTGGGGATCGAAGCTTCTGTATATAGTTGCGATCTTGTCGTGGAAAAAGTCAGTGAGGTTGTCTCACAGCCTCTGTGAGGGTGTGATGTTGTTATCGCAGGCATCCGGGTTGGAGAATTCCTTAACAATGTTGAAAAGCATCATGATGTCTCATAAAGTGAGCAATATACCTTTTATTGTGAGGAATGAGGTAAAAAAAAGAGCTTGAAAAATTACAACAAGCCAATATTATTGCGCCCATTGAAACATCTGAGTGGATTTCCCCTTTAGTGGTAGCCAGGTGTGCGAATGGTAAGGTCCGTTTATGTGTTTATTTACGATATTTGAACAACAATATTATTGTGGATCAATTTGCGTTACCCAGGATTGATCAAATGCGTTCACTTACTAGAAATGCTAAGTTGTTTTCTACTTTGAACTTATCCTCAGCATATCACCACATTTCTTTACACCATTCCTGTAGACATCTCACAGCATTTTGCACACAGTTTAGTTGTTTCCAGTTTCATCATTAGGTTTTGTGGTTAGCATCTGCAGCTGCAGTTATTTAAAGGCTTATGATGTAGCTTTTTGGTGATATGCCAGGTGTGACATTCTTTCAGGATGACATCCCGATTATGGAACGTGACAAGAACAAAATGAGAATTTAAGAAAATAGTATCAAGTTTAAATATGAAAAGAAGAGAAATACGTTTTTTGAAATTTGCTGATATTAGACTGAAATGTGCTGCACTTTATCATCCCAATGGTATTTGCATTGTTGAGAGCGCTAATAGAGTCATTAGGGGAATTGTGCAATTGGCAAAATGTGGTAACAAGAACTGGAATGCAGAAGTAAAGTGGACGTAACAGGCTTTCAGAGTAACTCGCATGATTCTGTCAGTGAAAGTCCTTTTGTTTTAATGAGAGGAAGAGTTCCATACTCTAATGTAAATCCTGGATAGATGAAAAAAGAAGTAGAATTGTGTAGTGGAGGTGAAAGAGGTAAAGGATCACATCTTATCATCTTAACGGAAGAAAAATAAATATTTTGATATTAAACATGGTGTGCGTGAAGTGAATCTTAAAGTAGGTCAATTGGTTTCAGTGAAATATGCCAAGAGAATTACAAAAGGTAAAAGCAGACATAGTTCCCCTAAGAAAGTTGTAAGTGTGATGAACTACACTATTGTATTGGCTAAGCAGCAGAAGAATGTGTTGATCATACTCTTAATCGTTAATCTGGGTCCCTTCCAGTAATTTTTGGTAGTAGAACCCTATGCATAATGTACATGCTAATTTGTTGTGTATAATCAGAGTTCTGGTGACTTATCATTCTCTGATGACCTAATATCTTTATCCAATTCAAAAGGTTCAGAATTAAAAAAGAAAGTGGTACTTCTTCTGAACATGAAGAACGTAACAAAATCAAAACTGAACTATTACCCTCATCAGTTACACCTAGCAAACCTACATGCCCCGCCCCTCATGCTAGAATAAGTGTAAGTTCAGAAGGTGCAGACAAAATGTTATGTGTCCTAATAAATGCATGTTCCCTCATTAAACATAGTTATGAGTTTAATTAATTAATTAATTTATTTATTTTGATATTTGGTAAAGCGCGAACAATTGCCCGCAGGCGTCTCGGCGCTATTACTATTGCAGATTTCTCCATTGCTGGGCTTCAAACCTTAGTGGTTAAACAACCAGGTTTTCAGTTGTTTTCTAAATGACATGAGATTTGGGCTAGTCCTGATAGATTGGGGGAGTGTGTTCCACAGTTTTGGAGCCACAACCAAAAAACGACGATCTCCCCAAGTAACCAATTTAGTGCGAGGCACCACCAAGTCGTTAAGATTGGACGAGCGGGATTGTATGGTATAAGCTGGTCTCTCAAAAATTGAGGTGCTTGTTGATGCAGTGATTTGTAGACTATGCATAGGGTCTTGAATTTAATTATATTCCTAATGGGGAGCCAGTGATAACTTCTGATGGTGTTGGCTATGGGTTTATATCTGGGAATTCCTGAAAGAAGTCTGGCAGCCGCATTCTGTACTGTCTGCATTTTCTTAATGACCCTGATCTGGGCATTGGCGAACAAGCCGTTGCAATAATCTAATGCAGATAAGACTAAAGAGCTTACCAAGGTCTTGCCTGCACTCTTTGGAAGAAAAGGAAGGATTTTTTTTACCAGCCGTAGTTTATAAAAAGCTGTGGTGGCCGTCTGATTGGCGTGAGCCACAAAATTAAGGTCGTTATCAAAGATAACACCCAGATTCCTCACCTTGGGAGTTGGTGTCGGCAGGGTTCCGAAAGATGTTGGCCCCAAACTGGGGACCGGCTACGAGAAAGATGTCCGAAAGTTACCACCTCTGTTTTTTCGGAATTGAGATTTAAACAGTTTGCCGACATCCATTGTCCGATTGCCAACATACCTGTTTTAAAACCCTCTGCCACTGTTTCTCCGTCATTTTTGATGGCTAGAACCATCTGTGTGTCGTCTGCGTATGAGGTAAGGTTCATCCCATGGGTTTTGATGGTTTTAGCTAGGTCCGACACATAGATATTAAATAGTGTCGGACTTAGGGATGAACCTTGAGGTACCCCACACGGCAAGGATAGATTGGCTGATTCGAATGGTCCTAGCGTCACCGCCTGCGATCTTTCGTTCAAAAACGAAGCCAGTAGATTCTTAGCTGAGCCCTGCACACCCATTTTCTCGACACGGTCGACCAAAATCTGATGGTCGACCATGTCGAAAGCTGCCGAGAGATCCAAGAGCACCAGCAATGCTGAGCCTCCTTGGTCTCGGACGACTCTAATGTCGTCCGCAGCCTTAATCAGAGCAGTCTCTGTTCCGTGGAACTTGCGGAACCCAAATTGGGTCTCATCAAGTAGATGATATTCCTCGATAAAAGCTGCAAGTTGGGTGTTCATAGCCTTTTCCACCACCTTAGCCAGAAAAGGAAGGTTGGCGATAGGTCTGTAATTTTTCAGCTCTGTTTTATCTAAGCCTGGTTTTTTCAGAAGGGGCTTCAATTCTTTGACAACCACTCACCTGATATAGTGTTCATTACTGAAACATGGGTGGATCAGACCTGTGGCCCTTACATGGAAGTCGCAGGACCCAAGGGATTCACCTTATTCAGATTAGACCCCAAAGGAAAGCGTGGGGGTGGGATCGCTGTCATTTTCTGTGACTACTTAAAAATGTCTTCTGAGGAGGCCTCTCAATTATACTTTGAGGCTCTCATTTTTTAAATGCAAAATTAGTAATAAAGAAAAGTTCAATGGTCTACTTATGTGTTACCTGCTGGGCCCTAAAACCAAATTTCTTCTCACACATAATTAGTTAGTTGAGTCCTGCATGCAGTAGCACAATTTTATGATCCTAGGTGATTTTAATTTTCACCTGTAGGATCTAAATAATTCAGAAACTGAGCAATTGATTGACAATTTACATTGTATAAACTCGATTGGTCAATCAAGCCACTCATACGGCTGGCATTACACTAGATGGCATCTTTTTGAAGAATAAGGAGATAAAGGTTAAATCTGTTATACCACTAAGCTTGATCGATCACAGAGCCATAGCTTTCACGTTAAAAACTTCAACCAAATCAACAACAATCAATACTGCCTCTCAGACTGTTGAAGTCAGAGCCTGGACAAACATAAATCCTACTAAAAATCAATGATACCTTGACAGATTCTCAGCATATTCTAGCAAAGGACCTTAATGTAGCCTCCTCCAATTAAATGGACTGGATGAATGAAGCATCGTATTTAACACTCCCTCTACAAACTTTTAGAAAACTCAGAAACAATCCTACTGCCCCATGGTTCTCAGCAGACCTCAAAATCTTTAAACAAAAACGCTAGCGTCAACAACATACGTGGAGAGAAAGAACTAACTATAAACAATGCATCTTAGAATACAAAACCCTGAATAGAGATAATACATCAAAATATTTAATGGGGAAAATTAATCTGGCCAAAATCTCAGCTAAGGAACTAATCAAAACAGTTTAAACACTTTCCAATCTTAAAACTCAAAACACTCAGGTGGCTGACCAAATCATGTGCAACAGAATAGCAACTTTCTTCCACAAATTGTACAGGAAATATACTGTAAACTTAACCCCAACCACAACACAAAAGCAATGGGAAATAGCTCACAGATTTTACATGCTACCCTTCAGGAGTTCCCTCTGCTGAATGAGGAGAAAGTTAGGATGCTTATTGATTCCACCAAAGCAGGTTCCCCTTCAGATACCTGTTCACCAATAATTCTGCAGTCAGTAACCAGTACAATCTTGGTTCATCTGACAAAAATTTTGAATGCGACCATTCAAGCTGGAATCTTGGTGACTGACTGGAAGAAAGCCTCCAGTCTTCTCCTGGTGAAAAAGCCCTCACTCAACCCAAATGAGGTTAAAAAGGACAGACTTGCCTTGAGCGGACTCGGCTGAGGTTGGAGGCCCGGATGGGGGAACTGGATGAAGAGGAGTGGAGGGAGGCCTGTATGGCGCCACAAAAGTTGGCAATTTCATCGCAGCGGTGCATGGTTCGATTGAATTACTTACATGCAACGCATCTCACTCCTCTACTCCCCGTTGATCAAGCAATCTGCGCGCGCTGCGCACTGCCAGAAGCAGATTTCTTCCATGTGGCTTGGGAGTGTCCAGCGCTGAGGCCCTTTTAGAAGGGTTTGGGTCAAGTCCACTGTCCTGGGCCACACCCTGAAACTTACACCCTGTTTTGTGCTGTTTGGATTGATGAAGGATATTGGTGGACCAGGGGATGAGTGAACTTTTATACGGGTGGCTTTCAAATCTAATGTATAAATTATTGTTATTATGGCAGCAAAAGTCGTTAACTTAAAGCATAACATTGTGTTATCCTACTTATGTGTTTACAATAACTACCCATTTCAAATTTGAATTTATTATGTGCTTTGCATAAACTTTTGCACCTTTCAGTTAAATGTGTGTTTATTTTCAAAATGAGGAAAACGAGGATATTTGCATCAGCAATGGTTACTACAGTCATTAACTCTGCTCCTCACCATGCTGCCCATCTTGATTATGCCTTATTACTCACACCTAGTGCAGCAGTAGGTGTTAGTAGCAGACGTACTGAATGTTGGGCCTGGTGACTTTAAAAGGTGCTTCCTGTCATATTTTCTTGAAAAAAAAGCATCCACAGGTTGATTCACCAAAATCCCAGTGCTTTTAGTTATTCTAAAATGTGACCATCTACACTAGCAAGTTTTGCAGGGACATGTTAAGGATTTTTGTGGCCGAGGGCCAAACATATTTCCGGGGCCCCTGTTCAGAACAGGTTTGAATTTATAATTCAATTTCAGCTCTTTCATGCCCTCTGTGGCCAGGTCATGGACAGTATACAGGCGCAATTGTCCAAATTCTAAATGTGTTTACATCTAATATTCAGGGATAGTGACGTGTGTTTTCAGCATTGTAACACAGCAGCAGTTCACTAATATTACTGCAAGGAATATCTGTGACACCCTCCCACTTCTCAATTGTTTGGCTCTATTGTGATCTAAAAGAAACCTTTTTATGGATGTTGAATGGAAAATAAACAAAACATTTATCTGAAAAATGTCTGTAATAGATTCGCACATCACCCACTTTAAAAATAAATCGAAGGAAAACAGTATACAAAATGTTGGATAATGTTGGATACTTGTAAAGCGCACTGTTACTCTACCCGAGTGTCCTGGCGCTGTAGACCGCTGGGGAACCCGTCCTGCTTTTCACTGTGAGATGGTCCCTTTCTGGGTATCTCCAGGGTGAAACCAGGCATCCCCGGCGTCTGTGGGGGGCCGTTGTAGAGATGAGGCAAGCTTAATGCCCAGAGTTACCGAGTGTGTTCCCTGGTTAGAGTAGGCACTGAGGCGAGAATTATCGAGTCTGTTGACCCTGGTCCAAGACCCTGCCGCGTCGGGAATTAAACCCTGGTCCCAGGCTGTTCTCTGCTTACAGGTCTGCCGCCTCTAACCAGTGAGCCACACCTCTCCACAAAACAATCATTTTAATGAGTATTCAAGTTCAGCAGGGCAAGACTCTGCAAAACAGAGCTGGCTCTATCAGGCACCCCCCCCCCCTCTCCCCTGAAAGGCTGGGTCTCTGGGCCATAGCCCACTTACCCATTCCTTAAATCGTAGCTTTGTTCCGATAATCTAAGTGTGTGTCTCTCTCTTTCTCTCTCTCGTGTATGCAAAGCGAGAGGTAGTAAAGAAGCCATAATCCAATACTGTCTTCCAGTATTATTTAAAACACCAAATGTAACCTTTTTTTTTACCAAAAAGTACGAAAAGATATTGAGAATAAAGTTAAATAAAATAAACAGCTTGTATTCCGGACTAGTAGAAAAACAGCTTGTATTCCGGACTAGTAGAAAAACACGTGAAAGAACTTCTAAAATACTGATTTAAACTTTTTTTTATAATACTTTTGTTCAGCTTGGTTTCTTATACGTTGACAATGTGTCGTCTTAATGACATCTGTAGTTAATAGAGAAATTGTCACAGTTGGAGCCCATGATTACATTCAGACAGATCTGTTTCTGGATCTGGTAATCCTGGTTTTGTTTCTTTTACTATTTGCTTTTGTGTAAACGGTTAATTTGACTTTGTATGGTCTGCCAAACAAGGGCTCTCACATGAAATGGTTTCCAGGAATTGTGTCTGGCCTTGCTTGGTCATAATAATACCAGTGATGTAATGGCTCATAAAACAAATAGACGTCTAGGTAATGTTTTCATGCAATAGGATCGTACTGCCATCTAGTGGTCTTATGCGCAAATGCAGCTTTCGTTTTGGTTTTTCTATAACCTGTCAAGTACTGCGGCCCCCATTCATTCACCACTCGATATCTGGGACCCTAGTCTAAGTAACTTGTACGATTTGACCCTCAAAACAGCACACACAAATACAGAAATAATTATGAATCAAATAAATACTTAAATTATGAAATATTTTAATTAATTTACAGACAAAAAGATAGAAAATCGTAATTTTAACTGGGAGGTTGGAGCTTGTTAAAATGTGTTTTTCATGTTCAAATGCAAATCAATATGTCACATTTTAGCATATCACTTTCTGAGTTTTTTGCTCCTTCTCCTTGCTCTGCACACACCAGTGCTTCAACTGAGGCCACCCATGTTCCATACTTAATCCTGGTTGCTGTACTTGCACTGCTCTCATGAATCAAGCTAAGGATGCCAACTGTTTTTAGCTTCCGATTTAAAATGTTTTCACATTTATAGAAAGTTTTAAATTATTCATTGTTATACTTTGTTTTATGTGTGTAAGTATATTAATCAGGCTATATTTTTCTTTTCTTTTTTATTAAACAGTCCTGAATAGGCACAGTGGATGAAAGCAGTTGAAGGACCCCAAGTTAAGAAACACTATCATAAACAAAACAAATTAAGTGTTTGTAGTAAATTAATGGAAACATAAATTATTTTTTTAACATGAGTTACAAAATATATTATGACTCATCAGTCTTACTCATAACTGTCGGTAATCTTTGAGGTTCTAAGTGATTGCAAATGCAAATCTCTTACAATGAAAGAGACACATTTGTAGCTATTAAGTGCTCTGCCATGCATTGGCATATTATGATAGAGAGAGGACGCTCCTGGTACTTATTTACCAGTGGACAGAGGGATCAAGGCAAAGAGAAAAATATATTTTTTGACAGCAGCAGTTTGCGAGTTGCTTCTACAGTATAAATTGTTTTCTAGCTAATTCATCTAGTATTTTCTATTCTATTAAGGACTCGGAGGTGAGGATTATTTTCTCTTTCTTCACTGTTAATTGCCATAATATTCACAGCAGCAAATCAAAATTAAACTTTAAAATAAACTACATTTCCCAATACTCCTGTAATGACATCATACATTTTATTCCAATCATCGGGTCTCTGCCTTTATAAAATGTCTCTGCACCATCTTTAATCCTCTTTCTTTGCCTTAATGGCTGAATGTAACAACAGAAGTTAAGTTCTTGGAACTGGAGTTAACAGCTTCATCAGACTAACAATAACAGGTGTTCTCAAAGCAATGACCAGGAACTGGAGCCATCCTGGGACCATACAAAGGATAACAAAAACTATGAACACAGAAACCTTCCTGCTGTATTCTATTCTTGCTTCTGGTCAGCACCTAAAAGGAGAGCAAAATTATATGTGTAGTAGTACTTATATAATTGAACATAAAAGTTGAGATTATTAATGCAATACTGTTTCTGGATAGATTATAACATTCATACAGACAGTAGTAGGATTTGAATAAAATTGTTCAGGGATGGATAATCCTCGCCGCTGAGTCCTTAACAGAATTGAAAATTCTAAATGCATTAGCTGGAAAGTTTTTATTGTATGTCACGACCAGAGGCTTTGGATCATGCTTGTTCAAAAATGTTGCAACACAATTGAGGCCACATCTAATATTGGTTAGTAATAAAAAGTTTTGAAAGTTGAATCTGCGGACTAGTATGCTCCTCTCATTATTTCTTGCACATGGGAACCTAAAAGGTACGATTTTGCGGACACAGCTCCTTTTACAGAGTGAGCTCTAAATCTGCTGGTGTCAATACCGGTTCTGACAGAAACCATTTCACCCAATGTGTCAAAGTGGCTTGTAAGAAAGAGTTTCTGAAAGGCAATTAAAAGTTGACCACCATTAGATTGTCTCAATTCCCTCGTGTGATCCTCATATTCCTTCAAACATTGTTCAATGCAAAGTTTTGGATTATCTGGAAAGCTAGGATATGTGATCTGTTTTGAAAAAGTATTTGTTCTCCTAGTCAAAGTAAAGGAAACCCCATCATGTGTGAATACCCCACCTGTTATGTCCACAGCCTTTACATCCGTCGCCCTGCTACCAGAAACGAAGCATAGGAGCATAGTTAGTTTTGCTGAAAGTTGCTTCTTGGATATGTTTGAGTTGGTCTGGCATCTCTGCAAGAAGTTGAGAACTATATGACATCTCAGAGAAAAGAGTACTTCGTATGAGGAGGGTTAGCTGAACGGATACCACTTCTAGCTCTGTTTACTAGTGGGTGTCCACCTATCAGCTTTTTCCCCGACAATAAAGCAATCTGTTGAAATTGGCGAGTGATAGTTGTTCAGAGAGAAATAAGTTAAATCTAAGGAAGCTAATATGGCCAGGAACTTGATGATGAAAATAATAGAGACTCTCAGGGCATCCAGACCCCAGAAGTCTCACCAACCCATCCATCTCTGCCATGGTGAGGAGTAACGTTTGTGAGTAGCTTCGGACCAGGAATTGGATATGAAAGTTTCAGATTGCTCTGAAAGACCTGGCAAGAAACAGTGGTTCCTGAAAAGCGCCAAGCCATGAGTGGTAGATAGCCTTGAAGAATCAAAGGATGTCAAAGACCTGCTGGGTCCAGTAGCAGATCCAGAAACAGATGAAGCTGGACTAGAAAGTCACATAACATTTCCAGAAGGACCAATGTTGAGCTTTCCCCAGAGGAGAGACTAGAATTAATTTCACTTTCTGGATGTAAGTGAGAGTTGCCACTCTTGGAATCAACAGAAACGGGGGAAAAGCATAATGTATAAAGTTTGGAGAAACACATGCATGGCAAGGGCCATCAGATCTGGTCTCTGTAGTAACTTAGTCCACACGAGTTGAAGTATTTCAAGAAGTATTTATTGAGATGTTAAGTAATCAGGAATAAGTCAAGAACAAGAACCCACCAGGAGCCACCAGCAGGCAGCTCAGCCCCATCACAACTGTGTGTTTCTTTCAACCTCCACCTAACATTCTATGATGAATCACAGTACAGAGGCATTCCAAGGCCATTCCACTAGAAAGCATGAAGTGGATAAAGACATGCATAGTAAAATGCCAAAGTAGAATATAACATACCTCCTTTTCTTCGACAACAAAATAGAGAACGTAGGAACATAGAACATGAAAGAAAGAAAAACGTACCGTTCATAAAAGAAAGCGTACCGATCATTACGAGCTGACACACCCACTGGCCAGACAGATGTGACAGGAAGGAATGAACAGAAAGAAGCATAGAAACTACAGAGAAGATATGAATGAAAATAGATCAGATACATTCCCACTCTGTAAATAAGATATCAATGAAAATAGATCAAATACATTCCCACTCTGTAAATACAAGACAAAGCAAAGGCGAAAGAACACCCAGATTAGAGGAGTGAGACAGAAAAGTAGAAGAACATAAATAGGAACTATACTTCCCTTTCTTCCCAATGGATACATAAACGTGGAACATCCCATCCTCGTCGCCATCAAAATGTAGTAACTTAGTCCAGCCGAGTTGAAGTATTTCAAGAAGTATTTATTGAGATGTTAAGTAATCAGGAATAAGTCAAGAACAAGAACCCACCAGGAGCCACCAGCAGGCAGCTCAGCCCCATCCCAACTATGTGTTTCTTTCAACCTCCACCTAACATTCTATGATGAATCACAGTACAGAGGCATTCCAAGGGCATTCCACTAGAAAGCATGAAGTGGATAAAGACATGCATAGTAAAATGCCAAAGTAGAATATAACAGTCTCCAATAGAAAACTTCTCCAATTGGGTGGACAGACGGGAAGCAAAAAGGTTCTGTAGCAAGCTGAAGTCTCTCGGGTGAAGATTCCACTGGATGGAATCTCAGCAATACCTTTAGTTCCAATCGGCCACTACATTGTTCTCTGAGATATTCTGCTGTCACCAAGATCCAATGGTGAAGGCAATTTTGCCAGAGAGCTTTTGCAAAGTGTACCAACACTTTGGATCAAGTTCCCCCCTAGTCTGTGTATGTATTATACCACTAAGATGTTGCCCATTCTCAGCAGGATGCAGCAACTTGATTTGTGAGGGGATAGTGTTCTAATTGCAAAGGATCCTGCTAGAAGCTCCAAGCAGTTTATGTGTAGGCTTGCCTCTTCTGAAGACCACTGACCCCCGTTGGATATACCGCCACATCTGGCTTCCCAACCCCATAGGCTGGTGTCTGACTCTATAATGACATCTGGGCACGGGCTGAAAATGGCTCTGCCATCCCCGGCAGCCATGTGGGCTAACCACCATTGTAGCTCTGCTTTGGTCTCTGGAGTCTGACTCACTGTCTCTGAATATATAATACCCCTCTGAAAATGTTGGATCTTCAACCGCTGGAGAGCCCTGTAATGTAAAGGAGGCAGAAAGATCACCTGTATAGAGGACACCAGAAGGCCTACTCTCCTGGCAAAAACTCTCAAGGACACTTTGTCCCTGAGAAGAGCTGAATGAATTTCCTCATGGACCGCTTACAGTTTTTGCTGAGGAAGCAACAGGAGCTTCATCGAGGAATTAATTCATAAACCCAGAAATTTTATGCGTTGTGAGGGAACAAGAATGGATTTCTTCTCGTTCACCAGGAAGCCTAGTTCTTGGAGCAGCTGAATTGTCCAGCTCCTGGGCCATCAGAAGGATTTTGTTAAATATATAATCAGCCCCACGCCCCTGGTGCATAGATTCTTGACTGCTTGGCGCATCGCCGTGGTGAAACACCAAGGGGCGGAAGACAGACCGAAGGGTAGATTGAATTCATACCAACGGGCATTCCAGATTAATTGGATGAGGAGTGAAAATGGGGATGTAGAGGTACGTGTCTTTTAGGTTGAGCCGAGCCTTCTAGTCTGTGTCTCTGAGGAGGTCTCTGAGAAGGTGGATCCCCTTCATTTTGAAATGGTGGTAGAGTATCCACCCATTGAACTCTTTCAGATTTAGGACAAGACTGGAGCATCTGCACTTTTTGGTTACCACAAAGATATTGCTGCAGAATTCTGAAGGATTCGGATGATGGGCAAACGCCATTCTTCTTCTGCAGTTGGAATATCTCCTCTTGAATAAAGCTCCAATCTTGTTGAGAAATATGAATAGGATGAGGAGGGCAGGGTTGGACGGGAACCCCATAGAATTCGATCTTGTTAATTTGTACCTTTTCCAGAACCCATGTGTTGGACGTCAATGATCTCCACCAGGAGAGGAAGAGTTGAGTCTGCCCCCCAATACAACTGACGAAGGATGAATGAGGCTTACCATGGGGGACAGCATTGTAATTCCCTGGGGGGAGGAAGGAGCACCTTCTGTACCTGTAGTGTCCTCCTTATACACTGGCGGGATAAAATGTATCTCTGGATTGTTCTGGATAGCTGCAACCTCTGGCTTGAGTGGCACTAGAGGGGGTTTGTAGATTTGCTCTAGCTAGTTCCTGATTCTTTGGTATCTTCACCACTGTGATTCAAGGCATTAGAGAACAGAGTTTAGGTGAAGTGTGTACATAACATTTCTTCCAACATACCTATGCTACCTAATGAGAGATTCCTGATGCATATTGTCTATGTTTTCCTATTGCAGCACTTTGTAAGCAAGGATTGATGGTTATGCCTTTGTAAAGGGTTCCCATGGTGCCTTGCCTATGGTCTCTCCTATTATTGTTTACAGGTAGATATTGAGATACATAGAGGGATAGCAAATAACACAACGATAGTAGTATCATATTTGTAATTCCAATACTTTTGTGTATTACAGGTCTCCCTCCCTGCTGTCCCCATCCTTTCCTTCACTCACATGATCCCAGACTTTGGAGTTATCAGGAGGTGGACCATTTTAAGCATCATTTCGTTCATGAGGATATTATACTCTGACCCCGTTGTTTTTAATCTTGTGTTCCTAGAAGACAACTTTATCCCTTCAGACTAAGTAACATTGCTATCCTGCATCTCTAGCAGAATGTGATAAGACCAGCATTTTATTATTTAAACTGTGCCATGTGGAAGTTGGTGAAAAGCACGTCACGTTATCATGAATGATGCAGAGAGCTGTGAATGAGATTCAGCCTGTTGGCCCCGATATTCATCCTAAGAAGGAAGATAACTGCGTTAGCAGAGATGAGTACAGGCTTGCACATTCACACAGCTTGCATTCGTTAATGCACTGAGGCCCGCTTCCTGAGACTTTGCACCAGGTATGGGGTTAGATCATTCCAAAACACACAAGATGATGGACGGAATGTTGCACAATGGCAAAACATTCACCCCCAGTCACGAATCTGGGTTTAATCCATCGTTATTTTGCTCACCAAGCCACCCCAGTTCAGACATGGCCATATGCTAATCAGTCTTGACCCTGTGCCTCATGGGAACAGTCCAGCCCGAACTGCCAAGCCATGTCTTCCCTGGACCGGAGTCCATCAACCTAGGACCGGTTTCTGGCTATCAGCCGTCTTCAGCCAGGATAGCTTGACTCCAGTGGCTTAAGGAGCACGGGACCCACATCTGGGCATACCCTTCCCACATAGAGTGAACAGCAAAACACACAAGATGATGGACGGAATGTTGCACAATGGCAAAACATTCACCCCCAGTCACAGATCTGGGTTTAATCCATCGTTATATCATTCCAACCAGGTCTGGCAGAAGGATGTTTCCAATATGCTCTTGTTAGAGTAGAAGTATTATTGATAGATAGGAGTAACATTTGGAACAGTTAACATAGTTGAATTGTTAGAATTTTTCACCATTCTAGTAATGCTTATAACAATGTGCTTCATCTGTCTATTAATCTTAGTTCACATTTTATTTACAAGGATTAGAGCTTTTCAATAAACATTTGAAAATGCACTATTTTCTGTTTTCTTTGTAAGACTTTGGGCATGCAAAGGTGATACATGAAAAGGGTTAGATGCGACAGTGGTCATGTTTGAGGTTACTGAGAACATTTATAACTCTGGAAGGTTAGGAGTTTAGATGTGGTACTGTGGGCTAGCTAAACCAACATTTACTGATGATATGAGTAGACTAAGTCTCTATAGAGTGAGGTTTTGTTGTCCTAATATACAGTCCTACTAAATTTGTAGGAACCGTATAACATCACCAGGGTTCTGTTGATAGAGTATGTGACTGAAGCATCAAAGGCTTCTACTAGGCAGGGCCATTTCTGCCATTAGACAAGACTAGGCGGCCGCCTAGGGCGGCAAAAGGGAGAGGGCGGCAAAAAACATGCATGCGGGAATGTTTGTTAAATAAATGTACCCCTTTTATTTGTGCTGTACTCGTTAGACTAAAGTTTCACCTTGAAACAGAGTTCAGGGAGAGAAAAGACACGTGGACTCTCTCCTTAAAATATAATGGTAATACTTTTTTCATCTAAGCTATCTATATTATGTGAGAAAGAAAAGTATATGAAAAATAAACTGAAACAAATGACAATTGGGTCTGTGTCGCCTCAGCTACGAGGCTCTTCCTGTGAAGGGAGTTGGCGCTTGAATGATGTGAAGTGGGCTCGTGGCCGCAGCCTTGTCTTCTGTGTGTTTAATGCATCTTTAAATGACAAATTAAGATAACTGAGTGGGCGTCGTCTCGTTGAGTGTCCATTTGTTTAACCTTGCTGCTCCCAGAATTCTGCTGGGTGTTACAGCGCCAAGCCAGCAGTGCTAATGCAAAGTGTCAGTAATCCTACTGCGGGCTCAGTAATCAATTGGTGTCTTATGTCTGGTAATGAGGGGTGCACGGTGTGCCAGTCACGTGGCACAGTCTTGTCATAAATCAGGGATTCACAGCGCTATCTCTGCAGATGCGGACATGATGCCTCCGGCTCTCAAGTGAAAGAAAAATGTATTTCAAAATACTTGACCCAGGAGTGACTGCACTGCTTGGAAATAATGGTGGTGCAAAGCAACGGACTACACTGATGGGCAACCGGTCACCAACTAGACGTGCAGCCAACAAGGGATGCAACCAGAGTGACAAGAATGGCAAGAATTGCTGCTGTTCTTTGCTGCCTGCATTCTTAATTTATCGTGAAGCAGCAAGAGGGTGAAGCATTCTGGGATTGTGCGTCTGTGTATCTGCCTGTGTTAGGTGTGATTGGAGATGGTAGAGGCCAGTAGCCCTACTGTTCTCCCAACTCGAGCTCATGGTAGCATAACTGAGTTAATATCCTCATAACAGGGCAATAACACTTACATAGCCACAACAATTGACAAGGATGACTTACTTTAATACGGATTTGACAGTCCAGACTAGATAGAGAGGCACCAAAGCAGGCCTCTATACCCAAACACCTGGATGACAGGGGCAGAGAGTGATGGTAGTAAAAGGGAGGGGGAGCATTTTTTAATTCTCGCCTAGGGCAGCAAAACTCCTAGAAACGGCCCTGCTACTAGGCTGCCTGCGAGAAGGTACTCCTTGTCGGTGGCCTGGTCATAGGCCACATCTGGGGTGGCCACTGTGTTTTGCCATGGTGGCTATCAGGCTGTTGAGGCAGGAGTAAGACAAAGCAAGGTTGCAGTTAGGATTACAACTCTGTGGGGGTGGGGCATCCCCATGCGTAGGCCACAGTAGGGAGGTAGACCATTGCTGAAGGGAAGCTGCCTTAGTACATGACAGAGTCTGCATGCTCCTCGGGTAAAACCAATATACCATGTTGAGCCTCCCCAGGCTATAGGGGAAGCAATTAAGGCCTATTTTGTGCTATGAGACTTGGATTGCAGGAGGAGCAGCTCATATCTGCTAAGAGGCATAGGAACTTGCTTGCCTGATAGAATTTGGGTCTGCCACTGCGCGCAGCCGCATGCAGGGAGCGAGTTTGAAATAGGATGGTATCCTACTCGTAGTGGCCATGTGCTCTGCTTCCCAACCTCCCAGACGCCCCCTTTGGGTATCAGAATGTAGAAGCAGGCCTAGAGGGTCAAGATGAGTCAGAAAAACAATCACTGCCAAGAAATTCAAGAACAAAGAAGAGCACTTACCTTTATCATTGCAAGCAACACAGAAAGAGAATTAACAATGGGTTTTATAAAGGCAGAGACGCAATGAGTGGTACTGAATGTATGATGTAATTTCAAGAGTTATGGAAAATGTTGTTTATATTAAAGTTTAATTTTGATTATCTGCTGTGAATTTTATGGCAATAATTAACGAAGAAATAGAAGCATAATCCGAAGCCTTCGGTTCTGACATAGAATTCTACTGGAGCGTCGCCATAAAGTTCTTCAGAAGTACTGGAGTGCTTTGTTAGAAAGCAGACTGAGGGAAACAAGCACACATGGAGTTTCATAGCACTCTTTACTGTTAATATAGAGATGAAGCTCTCTGTTTTAAAATGTGGGGGGATTATTGGGTTTAGCAGGTGTGACTGATGCCTAAACTGGTCATACTCTGTTGGAGCTTTAGCTCAAACCTTGTTTCACAAAACTCACTTGGATGCTTCTGTGTAATTCTATGCTCAGTGATGCAAGATGCGAGGCTGCAACACATTGCCTTCTTGAAACTATAGAGGCTGACCTGTAAAGGATGAGAAAGTGGTGTTTCCTCACCACCTTTAGTGCAAGCAGTAGTATGTGATTGGCGCTCATCTTTGGATGGGGAGATGGTGGCAAAAACTGTGATGCCCCTGAGGCTTCACAGGCTATGCTGGTTACAGTGAAGTGGCTAGAGCAGTGCAGGGTCAGACCGAGATAGAAAATTGGACCGGGTGCCGTAATGAATTTGGCCCCATTAATAAATTATAAAGCTATAAAAAGTTACAATGTTTTTATATTGGGGCTTTTTGGAACCTGAAAAGACATTGTTTAATTGACTTGCAGGGTACAGACCGCTGCATGGATATGAACTTTCTGCAGGAAAGGTTTGCTTTATTATCAGTGAAATCAATAGTAAAAAGTGGCCCACAAACAGCCTAAAACGGCCCACACATTGAACTGTCAGACCATCCCCTCAGGCACTGCTAAATTGCTCTATAGGTCAGTCTAACCCTGGAGGAGTGATTTGCCAACATTGACCATCCGTTACTGTGATCCAAGTGGTAAGACTGGAGCTGCTGTGAAAACTTCCTTGGTGCCCTCAAGGCATGAGTGGACACACTTGGGTGACAGTGGTTGGAGTGCACAGTCCAAAATCCATCAGTGAAAGTGGCACAAATGGCTTCAAATGCATAAGATCACACCTACTTTCTGCACCCTAACAACAGGTGCCATTGTGTTGAATTCTGAGGACCTGAGTTTACCCTTGTCTTCGGTTGAGTGCTGTGGGGTGTTGTTTCTTCTTCATGTGTCACCTAATCGACTCAGCTTTTGAGAAGAGTCATGTCTGAAAAAAAGAAGAAACAAAGAGTAGTTCTTTAAGTGTTGCACCTCATCTACTAAGAACGGCCACAAAGTAAATCTGGAGTTTTCATTTGTTGAGCTATACATGACCAAACAGGAGTGGTTGTTGCTGTGATCAATAAGAGCCCTACTTGCTGACCTCAGTTTGAAACCTGATACCATTGCAGAGGCAGTGAAGATGGTGGAGGTAAAAGCTGAAGGTTTGTCAGGTGGAAAAATATCTTGCACACTCAGATGTCAATGGGGAGCCTGGGGCATTGCTGTGATACTTTCTCGGGCCCTGATGGAAATAGTGGGTTTCAAGTGCTGCTTTGTGGAAGATATTTTGATGCTGGACTTGTAACTTGAAGATGGGGCACTTTGCAAAAAGAGGAACAATATAGAATGAGTGTTGAATGTTCCCCAGAAGGTCCCTGAAGAGTCCCTAGAAGGTAAAATATTGGTGGTGACCTTTCATCCCCTGGGTTCTACAACTGAGGGTCATCATAAATGGGATAGAAAGGTGTTTAGACTTCTATGTTGGTCAAAGAATGACAACTGACTCATCTGGGATAGTGATGGGGCGATCTTGTTCCCCTGATCTGCCCCAAGCTTGGAGATAAAATACTGCAGGCAGTGATGCAAAAGAAAGTGGTTAATATGGGGGACTGTCTTAGTCTTCTATTTCTGGACATGAACTCGTAGACCTTTGCCAGGATGAGATCTTTGGTAGAGATCAAGAAGAAGTTGCAGGTACAGGGGCTGATGGCTCCTGTTTACCTCTCACTGCAATTGATGGCAGTCCATCACTGGTCAAAGCAGGTCCGTCTTTCCTGCATGAAATGGAGGATGATTTGGGATTAAATGAAACTTTCAGTGTTCTTGCTAGTTGAGAATTTCTGGTGGGACAAGGCTGATGATGTATCCATAGCGGTTAAAAATTGTATCTATGAGGATTTATTAGACAACAGGAGCCAACACTGGGATAGTGACTAAGTGAGTGATAGAATTTTCGGGACGGGATTTTTAACTGGGAAGAAGGAAGACAATGTAGATTACACTCATCCTTAATAATAATTTTTTTTAATGGTGTGTTCTGGAATTTGGAGAGATGGGTTTGCAAGGATATCATGAGATTACCCGATCTCCCTATACTGGCCAAATTCTCCTAAAAATGGGAACTTCATGGAATGTAAAGTCACTGTCACCTGATCTCCATACACAGGCCAAATGTCTCCTAATGATGGGAACTTTGTGGGATGTTAGGCCACCAATGGAATTATCCAATGAATTTGTGAATTTAATTATTTAGAGATTGTTACCTGATCTTTGTACAGAGGGCAAATATCTGTAAATAATGGATCGTGGATGTGGGGAGGGGTTGGTAGGCCATCGGTACAGCTTTGGTGACGAATTTAAGAATGTAATGGTTTTAAGAATGTATTAATAATGATTGTTAATGGACTATGACTTAGACTGGGATGGTGGCAACACCCAGTGAATGGATTATATTAGTATGTATATAGGTAGGGAGTCTTGCTGGGGTGTGTTGTAATCTTTTTTTGTGGGAAAATGGTTAATGGGTGAATGGGTAGTGTAGTACAATTTGTATGTATGAAACATCATTGGTGATATGTATGTTTTAAATTTTAGGCCCTGATGAAGTCCCACTGGGAAGAAAAACGTTGGCTGGGCCGAATAGATTGCTTGTGTCAAATTGTCTTATTTAAAATAAAATTGGAATCAATGCAACTCGCAATACTCCTGAATAACTTTTAATTGTCACATCATGACTACTTGATTAATTACTGGAGAACAGTTTAAGCATCTGTTGATTTTGGAACAGATAATCCTGTATGGAATTGAATGCTCCTTTTCATTTCTTATTTCTTGACCTTGTTGGGGGTGGCCTCTTGGCAATGGGTTCACAAAAGCAGAGCGTTGGATGAAACAGAATTTGCATGAATTACATACCAGTGCACTTTTTGGAGCCCACATTGCCAGTGTGCTGTTTACTAGTACCCTCTGAGAACTAACCTTGGTAGCAGTGAACGTGAGACCACACAGCACCGAGGGAAGTTCCCAAAGGGAAGGGGTGATTGGGATGAAAGAGAAGAAAGAAACCACATTGGACCACAGCACGTCTTCTAGTCTGGGAACAGCTTTGGGACGGGCAACAGGTATACGCAAGATTGCACTGATAGCAGGTTCACAACAGGCTGTAATCAGATGCACTCACAGGTCAACCTTGAATCTGTGGTGACAGTTACAATTAGTAAATATGCAAATATTTCTATGTTCATGCAGACATTGTTATATCAACGTTGACTTAACTCGTCCCAATTGCTTTCTCTGAACACTGATACATGTGGTTACTCCAGTGACTCAATGACAACAGAACATTATTAGTGGTTAGACAGTGGTTAATTCCAGATATTAGTCAAACAAAGTTCTGATCTGGGACAACTGTGATACACAGGTTTTATAACATGTTTCAATATCATAACGCTCTGTTTCTCAAAGAATGGCATGTCCATAGCCAAAAGGCAGTAGCGCTGAACAGGTTAATAAGCTCAAAAGGGTTGTTATGCTCAACAGTCTCAATAAGCAACAATATACACACAGAGCGCAAAAGCGCTTGTAGATTTTAGGGAATAATGTGTTCAGCACAACATTAAGGCTGTCTTTCAAAAGTGCTGTTAAGAGGAAGCGCGGTAATGTAAAAAATGAAATGTACTTTGCATTTTTCTTTATGATGTCTGGAAGGGAAGCCGCAAGACGCGGGGCTGACAAATACCTGAATTAACTTTCTTTTCTCTAATTGAATTTTGCAAGGTTTGGAGCAGCATGACGCATTGCCGTGGAGTAGACGCGATGCTTTGCCAGGCCTGGAGCGACGAGACATGTCGCAGAGGAGACGCGATGAAGCAAACAGGATGGGACTCACTCGAGCACAGGTAAGTAGCTGAAGATGAGGCCAGGCTCATTGTGCTGGGCAGAGCAGTTTAAATAGCCACGTCTCTCGTCGAAGCACGTGCGGGGCGTGACAGGTCCTTCTGCCAGCTGATACATAAACACCACAATGACAACAGTTATAGTGAGCGCACAGCAAATTTAGAAAATGTAGTTCGCAAAGTAAGTTGGTGCTCAAGGTAGATACGAGCCTGTTGCCTCGACTCGAAACAAAAACACTTGGGTGGTTCGACCAATTAACAAAAATCCACCAAGCACTCAAAATAGTCAAGTAAAGTCCACAAAATGTATTGTCCTTCTTCAAATTTTCTTTTTTTCTTTTTATTCTTAACTTTTCTTCTTCAAAATCAAATTTCAACAGAACAGCCAACACGTGTTTCGTCTTTGTCAGTCTTTGACATACAGACTTCTTCAGGGCTGTAAACAATTACAATAATCTTAGTTGTAACCTAAATACAATTAATATGTTGTACAACAATAAACTATACTTGTCTTTAAGAAGACCACCGAATTACTGTGGGGTATAGTAAAGACATCACTGATAGACCCTAATACCAAGTATGAAACTAAAGTCACCACAGTAAAATAAAGTTGAAAGATCAATAGTAAATTTAACTAAAAGTAAAGTCACCAGGTGGGCAGGACCCAATTATAGATTTCAGAATTACAGTAGCATACTTCATTCTTTAGAACCTACCAATATATAGTCCAGTTGAAATAATAGGTTCTATCCACTGATTCCAATTCAGCGTTTAGCTGTAAAAACAAGCAAGCACATCCCCCATCATAAGCCATAGCCCATTCATCTAATTAGCGATCCAACATTGCACATCAAACTAGATATCTCACTTAGCTCACCTCGTATTTGGAAAATTGTAATTCTGTAGCACGGTATTCGTATTATAGCTGTAGTAATTAAACGTCCCTTGTCAATATTCGTAATTCTGGAATGATAATGTTTAATAAAAATATCATCATCAGCGTCCTTTGTCCCATTAATCTAGTTTTACTACTAAGGAGTATATCATTATTAACTCCATGTATCTCACTATCTACGTTAAACTTTCTGTCCCATTTTACCTGCAATTTTACTCGCATCGTAAGTTTTCAGTTATTGGCAATCTCGGTCCGTGATTCTGTAATTTAAATATAACCAAACTTAGTATTTTATGCATTGCTAGGTCCTAATCTTATCACAATAATCAAAAAGTTGCCCATCCCGCTCACCGTGTATCTTGAACCCGCCTCAGTAATTCTTCGCGTGCTACGCCGCCGCCATCTTGTAATGGGTTTATATAGTCTTTGATTGTAGGCGCCATCTTTAACTAGTATTTTGTTCGTTTCATAACTATCTATAACAAACTTTTCTTTAGTCTTGATTTACGACGCCTTACCTAAAGTAATTATTTAGAATCCTAATTCACACCTTAATTTTAATTGTAACAATCTTACTGAACAACTGTATTCCATATTTAAACATAGTACGTTACGTCTATATACTTTCTCTCGACGCACTGAGGTTCAGCCATTTTGGATTGGGCCGAAGCTCTAAATATTTCTCCGTAATTCGTTGTGTTCCGAGTAAATATGTATTAGTTGATGTACTCGTTATCTTATACGAATTATACAAAAGTACTTTAATTTATTGTGACGTTAAATTAAATATTCACGGCGTAACTTTTTAAACTTTCTAAATGTTTATTAATATTAGTATCTATGATAAATAGTAAAGCTATTATCTGATAAATGGGCAATCTAAGCTTGTAGTACTTACTACCTGCCAGTATTTATTTTAGTGCTTAGTTATTTCTTATAATTAGCTGTCATTATCGTAGGTGACTTCTAAATCCGAATAAACAACAATAAGGGAGTTACACCTTAGGGATCGATGGAGGCGAGTCAGTGTGTTAGCCACAATCCAGAGAAAGGACGTCCTTTGTCCTTTAGAAGACCCCTCACTCACCAACCTAGTTGGTGACATGCTTCATCATCGGGGTCCCACCCGGACAGCCGAGTGCCATCCAGGTGTGCTGCGACACCTGATTACAGTGGAGCTGGTTTTTTTCTTTCTTTTATATGTGCAAGGGAAAAGCTAAGTGTTGTTAAAAGTATCCGGTACTGCCCACTTACGTAGTTTATTCTGGAGTGTAACGGATATCATTAAAAGAAGGAAACGGCACCTGTTGCCCAATAAGGAGAGCTGTCGGTGAAAAAAAACTAAGAGGGTGTGGGTTAAAAAGGTCTACATGTTTCTACCTATGTGTAAAGTTAACAGGTATTCGTCAGGACCATGGGGTACCTGCGGGACGGTGTACACACGCTAAGGCGCACCCAATCCTCGTAGGTAACAGAACGAGAAACTCAAAATGGGTCTCCAATAAAAGTCTGTTTTCTTCCTCTCTTCGTGGAAAAAAAACCTGTGGAAAGAAAATGAGGGAGAAGGGTTGTGGATAACGAACATACATATATACCATACATACACATAAGACACAATTTTGTGAATCGTGATGTACACCTTCAATTATCAGGTGCTTATTCAGGGACATCTGAAAATAGTCCCAGTTTCGTAGTGGCCTGCGATTATAATACCACGTGGTAGCGCACCCATTGTATCATGGATACTATGTTCACCTCGTGTCAAGCCGACCTTGTGAGAGGGTACTTGACAAGCAATGGCGGTGTTATGGGTGTTGTGTCTCAATTATTGAGGTAAAAGCAAAGTCGTCGTGATTGTGAAAGCGACTATGCGTGATTTAAAAGCAAAGGAGTAGTTAGTGAAAACGCGAGCAGTGCGTGGGTTAAAAATGAATAACGTTGGTCTGGACGTGCTACACCGGCCTTACATGAGCAGTAGAGCGATCGTGCCTGGTAAAGTCAACATGCACATTAATGATGAAAAACAAAAACAAACAAAACGTCTTACTAGGAGCGCTACTATTCAAGGCTACATGAGCAAAACCGGGACTGGCACACTCCTTGCTACGATCTGGGAGAAAGTAACATGAAGAGTTTTAAGAATGTGCCAAAATAAAAACAAGGGGCTGATGGGGCCCCCCAGAAGAACAATCTTACTTGTATGGGGAGAAACGGGCGCCGTCTATGCCTAGGCCGTCTCCGCGGGTGCTCCGTGTGTTACTGAGCAGGAACGCCGGCTCGGTAAAGTAGTATCCCGTTTCCGGGTGGGGCGTGGTCGACTGTCCAGTGTCACCGGTGGAATAGCCAATAGAAAGACGGGCGTGTGGGGGTGTGAACTATAACGTGTCACTGTATCGTGACCAATTAGAGGGCGGGCGTGAAGGGGCCCGATTCGTGTGCTCATCGTTTTTAACAAAAAACAAGTGAAACTGAGATTGGGCGAGCAGCTCGACACGTGTGCTCGTCATCCTAAAATATAAAGAAAAAGAGTGGTCATGCGTAGTTGAACTACAGTTAGGTCGATCTTGTGCGTCTACAACAAATAGCATGCAATAGAAAGGCATGATGCAATTATGGGAGATCTTTCAACCTTTGCGGATGCCAACATCTCGCAGAGCATCTCACAGACCACCGAGTGGGAGAAACTTACAGAACTCAAGAAGAACTGGATAAGAACTATCTTGCAGGGGACTATTCTAAAAGAATATGTAATCAACAAAATGGCTCCTAAGGGTCTATTGGTGACAAATGCCCCACGTATCTTCCTGGAAGACGCCACTTTCAGAAAGGACTGGGGCCTAATCGCATGGCACTGTACACATGACTGGATCATGCTGATTCTTAAAACAGCAGTACGTTTGTCTGAGAAAATCTTAGTCGAGATCCAACTTACTGAAGGACAGATAAAAGCCTCTATCACCGGCTATAAGAAAAAATTGGAGGAACAAGGAGATTAACGAGTATAAAGAAAATCTCACCCAACAAAAGGTATCAAAATTTCAGAAGGACTTAAAGAGGTTCTCTTTTATAAAAACCTACCCCTACTCAGACCCTGAGTACACAGCACCTGCAAAAACGGATCAAACCCCAATTTCCCCCAGTAACAGCTCTGTGAGCAGTAATTCAAGCAACTCCAGTACTGGAAGTTACAAACAACGGGGAAAAGGGAGAGGGAGAACAACACAACAAGGCAATTAGCCCCAGTTCAACCCAATGATGCAAGGCTTTCAACCACCGTTCCACCCTCCACCATTTCAAATGTATGGATGGCAACCACCCTTTCAACACCCACCACCTCCACCCAAAAACTACAGGCCGCCTTTTTTATGGAGGGGCGGAAGAGGCAGGGGAAGAAACAGAGGAGGGGGAGGGGGGGCCCAAGTACACTGGGCACCGGAGGATCCAATTGTGAACCACACTCGGAGCAAGAATCAACAAGCGGGACCCAGCAGCACCTAGAACTAGTGACTAACCTTGCCACCAGACCTCTATCACCCACTGAAGTACAAGTCTTAAACAAAGGATTAGGCTTTGTCCCTACACAATGATTGGATAGATTCCAACTTCATTGTGTGTTGGCTGGTTTCTTTAGGAAATTAAAACTAAAGGCTTTCTTTGAAAGAAACAATGAAAACATTGAGAATCCAGACCCTAACGAGACTGGACTCCGACCTAAGTCGACCTTCAACCCACCTCCGCACATGACCCCGGTGGAACTTTCCACTTTCGAACAAGCAGTTTTCAACGATATTGAAGCCTTTCAGCCCAAAGAACCATTTACCAATCTCACTAGATCTGAAAGGATTGCTCTGGAAGAATGAAAAAACTGTGAAACCATCACAATCAAACCGGCGGATAAGGGAGGAGGGGTAGTAGTACTAGATACCACTATGTACAGAGCAGAATGCCTCCGTTTGCTAGGGGACATACATAACTACCGACAACTGACCTATGACCCAACCCCTGACCTGAAAAATGAAATCAAGTCACTGATTGACCATGGCGAAGAAAGAGGATTCATCTCGAAACAGGAAGCGAACTACTTATGCAACAACGAGGGGAAGATACCATATTTCTATACACTCCCCAAGATGCATAAGAACAAGCACCCTCCGCCTGGTAGACCTATTGTATCAGGCATTGGATCTGTCCTGGAACCACTGTCAAAATTCTGTGATATATTTCTAAGACCTCTGGTTCAAAAGACTTCTACATACCTGAAAGACACCACGAACGTCTTACAACTGTTAAATCAAGTGACGATTGATGAGAACACCATACTAATCAGTCTTGACATAGAGAGCCTCTACACGAGCATACCTCAGGATGACACATTGAGAGTATTAGAAAAAGCCTTGGAAAAAGAGGATTGGACACACAGAACACCGAGAAAATTTATCCTAGAATGTGCTAAATTAGCACTCAAAAAGAACTACTTCGAATTTGAGGGGACCCTATATCTTCAAATAGGTGAAACCTCGATGGGAAGCACATTTGCTCCTAGCGTGGCAGGTCTTTATGTATACGACTTCGGGGAGAGATTCATCTTAAGTGACCAAAATCCTTTTGCGTCTCATATCCTCCTCTGGAAGCGTTACATAGACGACGTCCTGACGATATGGCAAGGGCCAGAAGAAACTCTCTTGTTTATTTTTTAGTGGATCAACACTCTGGATACCAATCTGAAATTTACACATACAAAAGACCCCACAACTATGACCTTCCTTGATCTAACAATCACTAAAGAAGGTGGTCACCTAGAAACCAGGACTCACTTTAAACCTACTGCAAGGAACAATCTCCTGAAATTCGAGAGCTTCCACCCGAGACCCCTCAGGGAAAATCTCCCCTACGGGCAATATTTGAGAATCAGGAGGAACTGCAGCAAAATCAGTGACTATCGCAAACAAGCAGGAGATTTAACCACCAAACTCCAAGCAAGAGGTTACCCGGACAACATCCTCAATAAATGCCAAAAACGTGCGAGGAATCAATCACGAGAGGCACTTTTAGAGGAAAATGTCAGAGAACAAGTTGCTACCCCACTCACCTGTGTGACTACTTTCTGTACCGCATCTACCCTAGTGTTGAAATCGATAAATAAACACTGGAAAAGAATCAACACAGGCAATTTGAAATGGGATAAGCCCGTATTTGCCTATAAAAGAGCAAGAAGTATACGCAACAGTATAGTTAACACCAGACCCAGGAAAAGAATTGAAGAACAGCCCACGGTTCTCAACGCATGGGGCCTTCCCAAGGTTACGGGACACTACAAATGTGGGAATTGTAGTGTTTGCCCTCTAACGGAAAACACAAAGACACTAGCTTTGGAAGAAGGAAAGACCTGGACAATCAGAGCACATACCAATTGCAATAGCTCTAATGTGGTGTACCTAATTACCTGTCCCTGCAACTTATGGTATGTGGGCATGACTGGTAGAAAGATCAAGCAACGCATATGCGAACATCGTAGCACCATCCGCTGCCAAAAGACAATGACCAAACTCACAGAACATTTCCTGTCAATGAAACACGGACCGAATGACATCAAATGGACCATCATAGAACAAGTTGAGAAAGAGACCAACCTCTTTGAAAAGCAACATCGCTGGATTTATAGACTTTCAACACATAAAACCGGCCTCAATGATAATATCCCTTGTAACTCAGTGTCCCACTAGTTTCTCACTGGCTGCAATGTATTGCAGTGAAATACAATGCGAAGCTAACTTGGAAGTCCCGTTTTGACTCTGTAATCCTCTTTTCTATTGCATGCCTTTCTATTGCATGCTATCTGTTGTAGACGCACAAGATCGACCTAACTGTAGTTCAACTACGCATGACCACTCTTTTTCTTTATATTTTAGGATGACGAGCACACGAGTCGAGCTGCTCGCCCAATCTCAGTTTCACTTGTTTTTTGTTAAAAACGATGAGCACACGAATCGGGCCCCTTCACGCCCACCCTCTAATTGGTCACGATACGGTGACACGTTATAGTTCACACCCCCACACGCCCGTCTTTCTACTGGCTATTCCACCGGTGACACTGGACAGCCGACCACGCCCCACCCGGAAACGGGATACTCCTTTACCGAGCCGGCGTTCCTGCTCAGTAACACACGGAGCACCCGCGGAGACGGCCTAGGCATAGACGGCGCCCGTTTCTCCCCCTACAAGTAAGATTGTTCTTCTGGGGGACCCCATCAGCCCCTTGTTTTTACTTTGGCACATCCTTAAAACTGTTCATGTTACTTTCTCCCAGATCGTAGCAAGGAGTGTGCCAGTCCCGGTTTTGCTCATGGAGCCTTGAATAGTAGCGCTCCTAGTAAGACGTTTTGTTTGTTTTTGTTTTTCATCATTAATGTGCATGTTGACTTTACCAGGCACGATCGCTCTACTGCTCATGTAAGGCCGGTGTAGCACGTCCAGACCAACGTTATTCGTTTTTAACCCACGCACTGCTCGCATTTTCACTAAATACTGCTTTGCTTTTAAATCACGCATAGTCGCTTTCACAATCACGACGACTTTGCTTTTACCTCAATAATTGAGACACAACACCCATAACACCGCCATTGCTTGTCAAGTACCCTCTCACAAGGTCGGCTTGACACGAGGTGAACATAGTCTCCATGATACAATGGGTGCGCTACCACGTGGTATTATAATCGCAGGCCACTACGAAACTGGGACTATTTTCAGATGTCCCTGAATAAGCACCTGATAATTGAAGGTGTACATCACGATTCACAAAATTATGTCTTATGTGTATGTATGGTATATATGTATGTTCGTTATCCACAACCCTTCTCCCTCATTTTCTTTCCACAGGTTTTTTTTCCACGAAGAGAGGAAGAAAACAGACTTTTATTGGAGACCCATTTTGAGTTTCTCCTTCTGTTACCTACGAGAATTGGGTGCGCCTTAGCGTGTGTACACCGTCCCGCAGGTACCCCATCGTCCTGACGAATACCTGTTAACTTTACACATAGGTAGAAACATGTAGACCTTTTTAACCCACACCCTCTTAGGTTTTTTTCACCGACAGCTCTCCTAATTGGGCAACAGGTGCCGTTTCCTTCTTTTAATGATATCCGTTACACTCCAGAATAAACTACGTAAGTGGGCAGTACCGGATACTTTTAACAACACTTAGCTTTTCCCTTGCACATATAAAAGAAAGAATAAAAACAGCTCCACTGTAATCAGGTGTCGCAGCACACCTGGATGGCACTCGGCTGTCCGGGTGGGACCCCGATGATGAAGCATGTCACCAACTAGGTTGGTGAGTGAGGGGTCTTCTAAAGGACAAAAGACGTCCTTTCTTTGGATTGTGGCTAACGTACTGACTCGCCTCCATCGAGGCTGGGTCGATCCCTAAGGTGTAACTCCCTTATTGTTGTTTATCGATATACTCAAGGAGACAGGGAGTCCCATTCCTGCCTTTACTGGCAAATACCCTTTTCTCTTTATTGTTGACCCCCCTTCTAAATCCGAATACCATGGGTTAAAGCTGATGAATGGGGTTGTTGAACCGTATATTTACCGATTGAATATCGGATGCCGTATATATTCTATAGGGAAAGATAGAGAAGGAAGAAAGAGTACAGGTAGGACAGCAGGGAGTAAGATCACATACATTATGTACAGTCTCAGACATTTAACAGTATGTACATTCAATCTTGGCCTAAATAATACTCAAATTTGTGATCAATATTTAAGCCAAGTTCAACGGCTTGAAGTTTCATCAACCACATAACTTCTCTACGTCGCAGTTGTAACATTCTGTTGCCACCTCTAGGGTCTCTCTTGACATGATCAATGCCATGATAGCTAAATATGTGCTTATCTTTCTCTTCATGGTTTCTTACCATATGTGATGCTACCGGGTAGCGTGTATCCCCTGTCTTTAATGCCCTGAAGTGCTCCACCATTCTTTCTTTCAGTTTCCTTATCGTGCTACCTACATAGATCTTTTTGCAGGTACACACGATTATATAAACCACATATGTGGTATCGCAGTTTATGAAATGGTCAATAACATATTCTCCAGTATTATTGTAATTAAAGCTCTTAACCTTCTTTATTGCCCACCTACACGAACTACACTTGCCACATTTGTGGAATCCTTTTGTACTAGTCGTAAGCCAATCAGGTTCTGTCATTTTTGGGTTTCGCCTGCCGAAGGCTGCGCTCTGCGCAGCTTTTCGGCGCAGGTGAAATCCTTTGCTTTCAATAAGTAACTAGGGAACGTCCCCCCTCTCCCATTGGCTAGCTCCATAAATGGAGGCTAGCCATTGGCAGAGGGCTCTGTCCGTCAATCTCGGACCAGATTCGGGGGCGTTCCCGTGATTTTTTCCCTCTCCACCCCTCTGTGCTCGTCATCTTTGCGGAGGGCGTGTGTTATTTTTTTTTGTGGAGTCCGCCTGTTTTCTTCTTTTGGTAAGTTTTTTTTTGGGAGTTGGCTGCAAGAATCGAGTTCCAATCAGGTAAGGAGCTTTTCGTTAATAAATGTGTATTCTTTTTGAACGTTTACCTATGTTGCCGTTTTAGCTCCTAATGTATATTTTCTGTTTCTTTTCTAGGTTCGGAAGTGTCGTATGAGCCGTTATGTGCTTGGCTCGTGAGTCCCGTTAGCAATCAGGTAAGGAGGATTTTGTTGACAAATGTGCTTTCACTTTCTAAGTTTAATTGTCGGATGTACTGTTATGTTATTTTTGTGGGGGGGGGTGACTTTTCTTTGGATCTGTAACTTGAATTGCTTTTTTGACGAAAGTGCTTTTGATGGAACGTTCTGGGTGGCGCAGCTTTTCCGGTAAGCTATTCCCCGACGCAATCAGGTAAGGAGCTTTTCGTTTATAAATGTGTATTTTCTTTGAACGTTTACCTATGTTGCCGTTTTAGCTCCTAATGTATATTTTCTGTTTCCTTTCTAGGTTCGGAAGTGTCGTATGAGCCGTTATGTGCTTGGCTCGTGAGTCCCGTTAGCAATCAGGTAAGGAGGATTTTGTTGACAAATGTGCTTTCACTTTCTAAGTTTAATTGTCGGATGTACTGTTATGTTATTTTTGTGGGGGGGGGGGTGACTTTTCTTTGGATCTGTAACTTGAATTGCTTTTTTGACGAAAGTGCTTTTGATGGAACGTTCTGGGTGGCGCAGCTTTTCCGGTAAGCTATTCCCCGACGCAATCAGGTAAGGAGCTTTTCGTAAATAAATGTGTATTTCCTTTGAACGTTTACTTATGTTGCCCAAATGTGCTTTCACCTTTAATTGTCGGCTGTGCTGTTATGTTACTTTTTGTGGGGAGGGGTGACGTTTCTTATGATCGGTAACTTAAATAGCTTTTTTGACGAAAGTGCTTTTGATGGAACGTTCTGGGTGGGGCAGCTTTTCCGGTAAGCTATTCCACGACGCAATCAGGTAAGGAGCTTTTCGTTTATAAATGTGTATTTTCTTTGAACGTTTACCTATGTTGCCGTTTTAGCTCCTAATGTATATTTTCTGTTTCCTTTCTAGGTTCGGAAGTGTCGTGTGAGCCGTTATGTGTATTTTTTTTGAACGTTTACCTATGTTGCCGTTTTAGCTCCTAATGTATATTTTCTGTTTCCTTTCTAGGTTCGGAAGTGTCGTATGAGCCGTTATGTGCTTGGCTCGTGAGTCCCGTTAGCAATCAGGTAAGGAGGATTTTGTTGACAAATGTGCTTTCACTTTCTAAGTTTAATTGTCGGATGTACTGTTATGTTATTTTTGTGGGGGGGGTGACTTTTCTTTGGATCTGTAACTTAAATTGCTTTTTTGACGAAAGTGCTTTTGATGGAACGTTCTGGGTGGGGCAGCTTTTCCGGTAAGCCATTCCACGACGCAATCAGGTAAAGAGCTTTTCGTTAATAAATGTGTATTTTCTTTGAACGTTTACCTATGTTCCCGTTTTAGCTCCTAATGTATATTTTCTGTTTCTTTTCTAGGTTCGGAAGTGTCGTATGAGCCGTTATGTGGATTTTTTTTTAACGTTTACCTATGTTCCCGTTTTAGCTCCTAATGTATATTTTCTGTTTCCTTTCTAGGTTCGGAAGTGTCGTGTGAGCCGTTATGTGCTTGGCTCGTGAGTCCCGTTAGCAATCAGGTAAGGAGGATTTTGTTGACAAATGTGCTTTCACTTTCTAAGTTTAATTGTCGGATGTACTGTTATGTTATTTTTGTGGGGGGGGGGGTGTGACGTTTCTTTGGATCGGTAATTTAAATTGCTTTTTTGACGAAAGTGCTTTTGATGGAACGTTCTGGGTGGGGCAGCTTTTCCGGTAAGCTATTCCACGACGCAATCAGGTAAAGAGCTTTTCGTTAATAAATGTGTATTTTCTTTGAACGTTTACCTATGTTCCCGTTTTAGCTCCTAATGTATATTTTCTGTTTCCTTTCTAGGTTCGGAAGTGTCGTGTGAGCCGTTATGTGGATTTTTTTTGAACGTTTACCTATGTTCCCGTTTTAGCTCCTAATGTATATTTTCTGTTTCCTTTCTAGGTTCGGAAGTGTCGTGTGAGACGTTATGTGCTTGGCTCGTGAGTCCCGTTAGCAATCAGGTAAGGAGGATTTTGTTGACAAATGTGCTTTCACTTTCTAAGTTTAATTGTCGGATGTACTGTTATGTTATTTTTGTGGGGGTGGTGACTTTTCTTTGGATCTGTAACTTAAATTGCTTTTTTGACGAAAGTGCTTTTGATGGAACGTTCTGGGTGGCGCAGCTTTTCCGGTAAGCTATTCCACGACGCAATCAGGTAAAGAGCTTTTCGTTAATAAATGTGTATTTCCTTTGAACGTTTACTTATGTTGCCCAAATGTGCTTTCACCTTTAATTGTCGGCTGTGCTGTTATGTTACTTTTTGTGGGGAGGGGTGACGTTTCTTATGATCGGTAACTTAAATAGCTTTTTTGACGAAAGTGCTTTTGATGGAACGTTCTGGGTGGGGCAGCTTTTCCGGTAAGCTATTCCACGACGCAATCAGGTAAGGAGCTTTTCGTTTATAAATGTGTATTTTTTTTTAACGTTTACCTATGTTGCCGTTTTAGCTCCTAATGTATATTTTCTGTTTCCTTTCTAGGTTCGGAAGTGTCGTGTGAGCCGTTATGTGTATTTTTTTGGAACGTTTACCTATGTTGCCGTTTTAGCTCATAATGTATATTTTCTGTTTCTTTTCTAGGTTCGGAAGTGTCGTATGAGCCGTTATGTGCTTGGCTCGTGAGTCCCGTTAGCAATCAGGTAAGGAGGATTTTGTTGACAAATGTGCTTTTACTTTCTAAGTTTAATTGTCGGATGTACTGTTATGTTGTTTTTGTGGGGGGGGGTGACGTTTCTTATGATCGGTAACTTAAATTGCTTTTTTGACGAAAGTGCTTTTGATGGAACGTTCTGGGTGGGGCAGCTTTTCCGGTAAGCTATTCCACGACGCAATCAGGTAAGGAGCTTTTCGTAAATAAATGTGTATTTCCTTTGAACGTTTACTTATGTTGCCCAAATGTGCTTTCACCTTTAATTGTCGGCTGTGCTGTTATGTTACTTTTTGTGGGGAGGGGTGACGTTTCTTATGATCGGTAACTTAAATTGCTTTTTTGACGAAAGTGCTTTTGATGGAACGTTCTGGGTGGGGCAGCTTTTCCGGTAAGCTATTCCACGACGCAATCAGGTAAGGAGCTTTTCGTAAATAAATGTGTATTTCCTTTGAACGTTTACTTATGTTGCCCAAATGTGCTTTCACCTTTAATTGTCGGCTGTGCTGTTATGTTACTTTTTGTGGGGAGGGGTGACGTTTCTTATGATCGGTAACTTAAATAGCTTTTTTGACGAAAGTGCTTTTGATGGAACGTTCTGGGTGGGGCAGCTTTTCCGGTAAGCTATTCCACGACGCAATCAGGTAAGGAGCTTTTCGTTTATAAATGTGTATTTTTTTTGAACGTTTACCTATGTTGCCGTTTTAGCTCCTAATGTATATTTTCTGTTTCCTTTCTAGGTTCGGAAGTGTCGTGTGAGCCGTTATGTGTATTTTTTTTGAACGTTTACCTATGTTGCCGTTTTAGCTCATAATGTATATTTTCTGTTTCCTTTCTAGGTTCGGAAGTGTCGTATGAGCCGTTATGTGCTTGGCTCGTGAGTCCCGTTAGCAATCAGGTAAGGAGGATTTTGTTGACTAATGTGCTTTCACTTTTTAAGTTTAATTGTCGGATGTACTGTTATGTTATTTTTGTGGGGGGGGGGGGTGACGTTTCTTTGGATCGGTAATTTAAATTGCATTTTTAACGAAAGTGCTTTTGATGGAACGTTCTGGGGGGGCAGCTTTTCCGGTAAGCTATTCCACGACGCAATAAGGTAAAGAGCTTTTCGTTAATAAATGTGTATTTTCTTTGAACGTTTACCTATGTTGCCGTTTTAGCTCCTAATGTATTTTTTCGTTTTCCTTTGTAGGTTTCTTCTTTTTCGCTTGTAATCTTTTGTCTGATTCATTTGTATGTTTGCCCGTGTTAGGCGCTTTGGCAGAGGTGCAAGGCCCGGCGCAGGTAAGCCATTTTGTTTTTGGGTTGGACGCTTTAGCCGTGGTGCCAGTAATTGCATTTGTATCTTTATCTATTTCTAGGTTTGCCCGTTTCATGTGAGCTACTGTTTTCAGGATCGTGTCTCATGGTAACTATGGATGCTGTGTAATGTCGGGTAAACCATTTTGGTAGATTTCATACTTTAGTGTACTTTTATGTTTACTTTATACAGATTGCGCATGTTGTGTACTTTCTGTGTTTCAAAAATGTTACATTCTGTAAACTCGTGTTTCTGTTGGAAATTTCTACAATTCCACTCAGCAGCACGTTCTTTTTTTCCCCTTTTTTTGCAGACCATAAGTGACATGGCTCCAACTTGTCGGACACCATGCTTTGTTATTCAAGATAGGCTGATGTCGCACATCGCTGCAAACGTTTCTAACAAGCCACAACATCCACAGTTCTTTTATTATTACAGACAGTCTCCTATCTGCAATTTACATACGGCGAGACAGCAACATCCTCAGCAACATCACACCTACACGCTGTTCTTTAGTACAAAGAGTTGACCGCTTTTGTTATTTAATTAAGTAACTGTTAGTTTTTCTTTTTACAGTATTTAAAGGAGTAAGGCAACCGTCGTAATCATTTCTTGGAGCGAGCCCAGCAGGTATACTTCGAGCCAGCGGACTAAAGCTTTTCGGGGAAAACAGTAAGTAATTTAGTCTACCTTTAAAAAAAACGCCTCTTGCAATAGCGTGTTTGGATTATTTTCGGCTTTTGTTTTATCCTTCTCTTTGACTATGTTTAATTTCAATATTATTGAGTTAATATGTTTCTTAGCGTAGACTTCCCTAAGAATTATTTGATACGTTGTTTCTTAGCGTAGACTTCACTAAGAATTATTTCGTTTTAGCAATGCTACTTACGTGCACAAAGTTCTAGGCATTTATGTCCGCTTTTGTTTTACCGTCTATTTGCACATTTTGCTTTTACAGACCATTGTGTTAATATATTGTTTTGTAGCGCAGACTTCACTGAATTATTTTTAGCAGTGCTACTTACGTGCACAAAGTTCTAGGCATTTATGTCCACTTGTGCTTTTCCTTCGCTTTGCTTAGGTTTAATTTACAGATGATTGGGTTAAGATGTTGTTTCTTATCGTATACTTCACTTAGAAGTATTTTATATTTAGCAGCGCTACTAACGTGCACAAACTTATATGCATTTATGTCGCATTTGTTTTACTTTGTTTGCTCATGTTTCATTTACAGGCCATTGTGTTTATATGTTGTTTCTGAGCGCAGACTTGACTCAAAATTAATTTGTTTTTACTAGCGGTACTTACGTGTAGTTATATAGTAACAATTTATTGTATGTAAGCTTTAGAGAGTCTTCAACATTCCACGCACGTCACTACAAACTTAGATACATTGCGCGCAAAATGTAGTTACAGACATTTGTTTTGAAGTTTGCGTGTTTTACCTTCACGATTTACATGCATGTGCACTTTTCGATATATTTACACACACACATACTAAATAACGTGAAGCAGGGAATTAGCACAGTGACATCTTGTAAAATCTACGAGTAGCACAGGAATGTGGCTCCCGCACACTTTTACGATCTCATAGTAACTATTAATTGCATGTGAGATGTTGTTTCTTAGCGTAGACTTAACTAAGAATTATTGAATATGTTGTTTCTTAGCATAGACTTCACTGAGAATTATGTATTTTTAGCAATGCTACTTACGAGCACAAAGTTCTATGCATTCATGTCCGCTTTTGTTTTACCGTCTCTTTGCACATTTTGCTTTTCCAGACCATTGTGTTAATATATTGTTTTGTAGCGCAGACTTCACTAAATTATTTTTAGCAATGCTACTTACGTGCACAAAGTTCTAGGCATTTATGTCCGCTTTTGTTTTACCGTCTCTTTGCACATTTTGCTTTTACAGACCATTGTGTTAATATATTGTTTTGTAGCGCAGGCTTCACTGAATTATTTTTAGCAGTGCTACTTACGTGCACAAAGTTCTAGTCATTTAGGTCCACTTTTGCTTTTCCTTTGCTTTGCTTAGGTTTAATTTACAGATGATTGGGTTAAGATGTTGTTTCTTATCGTATACTTCACTAAGAAGTATTTTATATTTAGCAGCGCTACTAACGTGCACAAAGTTATATGCATTTATGTCACATTTGTTTTACTTTGTTTGCTCATGTTTCATTTACAGGTCATTGTGTTTATATGTTTTTTTCTGAGCGCAGACTTGACTCAAAATTAATTTGTTATGCTAGCGCCACTTACGTGTAGTTATATAGTAACAATTTATTGCATGTAAGCTTTAGAGAGTCTTCAACATTCCACGCACGTCACTACAAACTTAGATACATTGCGCGCAAAATGTAGTTACTGACATTTGTTTTGCACTTAGCGTGTTTTACCTTCACTATTTATATGCATGTGCACTTTTCGATCTCTTTACACACACACACACACACACACACATACTAATTAACGTGAAGCAGGGAATTAGCACAGTGATATCTTGTACAATCTAACAGTAGCACAGGAATGTGGCTCCCGCACACTCTTACGATCTTATAGTAACTATTAGTTGCATGTGATATAATACAAACTTGGACGCTCCTCACAAGTAAACTCTATGCGCTACTTATGTGCACAGAGTTTTATGCATTTATCTCGACTTCTCGTTTAACTTCTCTTTGCTCGTCTTTTCTTTACAGGCCATTGTTTTAATATGATGTTGCTGAGCGCAGTATTCGTAAAAAATTTATTGCTTCTTTTGCTTGCGCTTGTTATCTTTTTCTAATACTATCATTTATTTACACAGGAGCAAAAAACCTTAAACCATTTCATACAGCTGCACCATCACCTACACATCTTAAAACTTCGTTCAGTGAACACGGTACGTTTATAATAACAAATGTTTGTTTACTTTACGCATTCTTCTTTGTATTACTTGCTGTCTGTCCTAGGCATTCTTTACTGCATAGTTGCACAAACTTTCACTCGTGATGCTAACTGTATTGTTTGTGAGTGAGATCTGCACTAGTAAGGTCGCATTTAGAAGGAGAGATGACAAGCCTAAAGGTAAGGAAAACATGTAACAAACACTTTGTTCACTACATCTCTCACACTCTTGCCTTCACTCCATCTACCTCGACATTTTCTCTTCACTCTCTATCCTGCACTCTTATCTTTCCTTTTCACACTCTTGCTCCTGCCTGCTCTCCTTTTTTCCTGTCGTCCCTATCCCGTCTGCTTTCTTTGACTCTATTCCTTCTGCCCTCCTTTATCTCTTCTGCCATCCCTCTCTTACTCCCTCCTGCCCTCCCTTTCCAGCTCTCTCTTCTGTTTTTTTCCTACATCTCTCGTTCTCTCCTTTCTGTTTCAATCTATTTGCTTTTTGCCCTCCCTTTCAATATCTTGCTTTTCACCTCCTTCTATATCTCTCACACTCCTGGCTTCACTCTACATCTACCTCCCCTTTTTCTCCTCACTTTCTATGCTTTACTCTTTATCTTTTCTTTTCACGCTCTTGCCCTCCCTCCTGCACTCCTTTCTTCATATCCCCTCCCTTTCAATCTCTCTTCCTTTTGACCTCCCTCTATAGCTCTCTCACTCCTGGCTTCACTCTACATCTACCTCCATTTTTTCTCCTCACTTCCATCCTACACTCTTTCTACCTCATCCCTCTGTCTCTCACATCTTCACTCTCTCTCAAGCTCTCCTCTCTCCTTTAGCCTTTCTACTTCTCCTTCTTGCCTTCAGTCTCCATCCCCCTCCTTAGATTATGCTCCCTCTACATCTCTCACACTCTTGCCTTCACTCTCTATCTACCCCCCATATTCTCATCACTCTCTACCCTGCACTGCTTACCTATTTTTTCACTCTCTTGCTCCTGCCCTCTTTACTGCTCTCCTTCTTTTTTGTTCTTCTTATCCATTTCCTCTGCCCTCCCTCTTGCTCTCTCTTCTGCCATCTATATCTCTTCTTACGCCCTCCCTTTCCACCTCTCTTATGCTCTTTCACCTTCTTATCCTCCATCTCTCTTGTTCTCTCTCCTTACTGTTTCAATCTCTCTTCCTTTTGCCCTTCCTCTACATCTCTCACACTCTTGCTATCTTGCACTCACTTCATTTTGACCTCTTCCTCAATCTCTTATTTCTCTGTCCTTGGTTTCAATGTCTCTTCATCTCACACTCCTGCCTTTCACTCTCCATCTACAGCCCCATTTTCTCCTCACTCTCTATCCTGCACTCCTTATCTTTTCTTTTCACACTCTCTCGCTTCTGCCCTCCTTCCTGCTCTATTCTTCTTTCATAGCCTCCCTATCTCTTCTGCCTTCTCTCATTCTATTACCTCTGCCCTTCTCTCTTCTGTTATCCCTCTCTTCTGCCTTCTTAGTTTCTACTGCCCTCCCTTTCCATCTCTCTCTCCTGCTCTTTCACCTTCTTGTCCTCCATCTCTCTCTCCTCCTCAAGTCCTCCTTCTCCTTCCCGCACTCCCTCTTACATGCCGCCCTCTCCTTTCTGCCTTTCTCACACCCTCCTACCTTCCCTCATGCCCTCACACTCCTTCATACCCTCACTCTCTATCTTGCACTCGCTTCCTTTTAACATTTCTTCTTTCTTACTCCTGCCCTTTTTCATGCCCTCCCTTTTATTTCTGCCCCCTCTTTTGCTCTCCCACTCTTTTCTGCCCTCCCACTAATTCTTGCACTTTCTCATTCCTACACTACCTCTGTATCCTGTCCTCTCCTTTTTGCATATGCCCTCTCGACATGTGCCATCACTGCACACAGCCTCTCTACACATGGCCTCTCTGCACATGCCTCTCTCCATATGATCTCTCTGCACAGGTCCATGTGTAGAAAGGGCAAGTGAAGAGAAGGCATGAGTAAAGAGGGCGTGTGCAGAGAGGGTGTTTTCCAGAGAGGGCAAGTACAGAGAGATCAAGTGCAAATAGTGCATGTTTAAGAGGGCATGTGTAGAGGCTATAAGTTGACCAGTGCTTATGATGAGAAAGTGAGTGCAGGTGAGGACAAATCTGCTAACTCCAATGGTGTTCCTTATGTGATGAGAACCAATTTGCAAACTCCAATGGTGTTGCTTTCCTGAGGCACTGTCAACTTTTTCACACATTTTTTCCCTCTTTCTGGCAACACTAATACCTGCCCCCTCTCTCCCTTCTACCCTCTCTTTTTTGCCCTACATCCTTCCTTCTCACTCCCTCCCTTTCCCCTCTCTCCCACTCTCTCCCTTTCCACCTCTCTATCTCTCTCTCTCCTCCTCTAGCACTCCTTCTCCTTTCCGCCCTCCCTCTCTTACTTGCTGCCCTCTCCTTTCTGCCTTTCTCACACTTTCCTACCTTCCCTCATGCCCTCACACTCCTTCATGCCCTCCCTTTCTCCTACGTTTATTCCTTCTCTCCTGCCCTCCCTCTCTATCCTGCACTCGCATCCTATTTACCTTTCTTCTTTCTTACTCCTGCCCTCTTTCATGCCTTCTCTTTTATATCTGCCCTCTCTTCCTCTCCCACTCTTTTCTGCCCTCCCACTAGTTCTTGCACTTTCTCATTCCTACACTACCTCTGTATCCTGTCCTCTCCTCTTTGCATATGCCCTGTCCTCCATCTCTCTCTCCTCCTCTAGTCCTCCTTCTCCTTCCCGCACTCCCTCTTACATGCTGCCCTCTCCTTTCTGCCTTTCTCACACCCTCCTACCTTCCCTCATGCCCTCACACTCCTTCATACCCTCCCTCTCTATCCTGCACTCGCTACCTTTTAACGTTTCTTCTTTCTTACTCCTGCCCTCTTTCATGCCTTCCGTTTTATTTCTGCCCTCTCTTGCTGTCTCACTCTTTTCTGCCCTCCCACTAATTATTGCACTTTCTCATTCCTACACTACCTCTGTATCCTGTCCTCTCCTCTTTGCATATGCCCTCTCGACATGCGCTATCACTGCACACAGCCTCTCTACACACGGCCTCTCTGCACATGCCTCTCTCCATATGATCTCTCTGCACAGGTCCATGTGTAGAGAGGGCAAGTGAAGAGAAGGCATAAGTAAAGAGGGCGTGTGCAGAGAGGATGTTTTCCAGACAGGGCAAGTACAGAGAGATCAAGTGCAAATAGTGCATGTTTAAAAGGGCATGTGTAGAGGCTATAAGTTGACCAGTGCTTATGATGAGAACGTGAGTGCAGGTGACAAGAAATCTGCAGACTCTAATGGTGTTCCTTATGTGATGAGAACCAATTTGCAAACTCCAATGGTGTTGCTTTCCTGAGGCACTGTCAACTTTTTCACACATTTTTTTCCTCTTTCTGGCAACACTAATACCTGCCCCCTCTCTCCCTTCTACCCTCTCTTTTTTGCCCTACATCCTTCCTTCTCACTCCCTCCCTTTCCTCTCTCTCCCACTCTCTCCCTTTCCACCTCTCTATCTCTCCTCCTCTAGCACTCCTTCTCCTTTCCGCCCTCCCTCTCTTACTTGCCGCCCTCTCCTTTCTGCCTTTCTCACACTTTCCTACCTTCCCTCATGCCCTCACACTCCTTCATGCCCTCCCTTTCTCCTACGTCTATTCCTTCTCTCCTGCCCTCCCTCTCTATCCTGCACTCGCATCCTATTTACCTTTCTTCTTTCTTACTCCTGCCCTCTTTCATGCCTTCTCTTTTATTTCTGCCCTCTCTTCCTCTCCCACTCTTTTCTGCCCTCCCACTAGTTCTTGCACTTTCTCATTCCTACACTACCTCTGTATCCTGTCCTCTCCTCTTTGCATATGCCCTGTCCTCCATCTCTCTCTCCTCCTCTAGTCCTCCTTCTCCTTCCCGCACTCCCTCTTACATGCTGCCCTCTCCTTTCTGCCTTTCTCACACCCTCCTACCTTCCCTCATGCCCTCACTCCTTCATACCCTCCCTCTCTATCCTGCACTTGCTACCTTTTAACGTTTCTTTTTTCTTACTCCTGCCCTCTTTCATGCCTTCCGTTTTATTTCTGCCCTCTCTTGCTGTCTCACTCTTTTCTGCCCTCCCACTAATTATTGCACTTTCTCATTCCTACACTACCTCTGTATCCTGTCCTCTCCTCTTTGCATATGCCCTTTCGACATGCGCTATCACTGCACACAGCCTCTCTACACACGGCCTCTCTGCACATGCCTCTCTCCATATGATCTCTCTGCACAGGTCCATGTGTAGAGAGGGCAAGTGAAGAGAAGGCATAAGTAAAGAGGGCGTGTGCAGAGAGGATGTTTTCCGGACAGGGCAAGTACAGAGAGATCAAGTGCAAATAGTGCATGTTTAAAAGGGCATGTGTAGAGGCTATAAGTTGACCAGTGCTTATGATGAGAACGTGAGTGCAGGTGACAAGAAATCTGCAAACTCTAATGGTGTTCCTTATGTGATGAGAACCAATTTGCAAACTCCAATGGTGTTGCTTTCCTGAGGCACTGTCAACTTTTTCACACATTTTTTTCCTCTTTCTGGCAACACTAATACCTGCCCCCTCTCTCCCTTCTACCCTCTCTTTTTTGCCCTACATCCTTCCTTCTCACTCCCTCCCTTTCCCCTCTCTCCCACTCTCTCCCTTTCCACCTCTCTATCTCTCTCTCTCCTCCTCTAGCACTCCTTCTCCTTTCCGCCCTCCCTCTCTTACTTGCCGCCCTCTCCTTTCTGCCTTTCTCACACTTTCCTACCTTCCCTCATGCCCTCACACTCCTTCATGCCCTCCCTTTCTCCTACGTCTATTCCTTCTCTCCTGCCCTCCCTCTCTATCCTGCACTCGCATCCTATTTACCTTTCTTCTTTCTTACTCCTGCCCTCTTTCATGCCTTCTCTTTTATTTCTGCCCTCTCTTCCTCTCCCACTCTTTTCTGCCCTCCCACTAGTTCTTGCACTTTCTCATTCCTACACTACCTCTGTATCCTGTCCTCTCCTCTTTGCATATGCCCTGTCCTCCATCTCTCTCTCCTCCTCTAGTCCTCCTTCTCCTTCCCGCACTCCCTCTTACATGCTGCCCTCTCCTTTCTGCCTTTCTCACACCCTCCTACCTTCCCTCATGCCCTCACACTCCTTCATACCCTCCCTCTCTATCCTGCACTCGCTACCTTTTAACGTTTCTTCTTTCTTACTCCTGCCCTCTTTCATGCCTTCCGTTTTATTTCTGCCCTCTCTTGCTGTCTCACTCTTTTCTGCCCTCCCACTAATTATTGCACTTTCTCATTCCTACACTACCTCTGTATCCTGTCCTCTCCTTTTTGCATATGCCCTCTCGACATGTGCCATCACTGCACACAGCCTCTCTACACATGGCCTCTCTGCACATGCCTCTCTCCATATGATCTCTCTGCACAGGTCCATGTGTAGAAAGGGCAAGTGAAGAGAAGGCATGAGTAAAGAGGGCGTGTGCAGAGAGGGTGTTTTCCAGAGAGGGCAAGTACAGAGAGATCAAGTGCAAATAGTGCATGTTTAAGAGGGCATGTGTAGAGGCTATAGGTTGACCAGTGCTTATGATGAGAAAGTGAGTGCAGGTGAGGACAAATCTGCTAACTCCAATGGTGTTCCTTATGTGATGAGAACAAATCTGCAAACTCCAATGGTGTTGCTTACGTGAGGCACTGTCAACTTTTTCACAACTTTTTTTTCCAAACTTTTTTGTCTACATTACTACACTAATACCTGCCTCCTCTCTCCTTTCTACCCTCTCTTTCTTGCCCTACATCCTTCCTTCTCACTCCCTCTCTTTCCCACTCTCTCCCTTTCCACCTCTTTCACTTTATTGTCCTCAATCTCTTATTTCTCTATCCTTGTTTTCAATCTCTCTTCTTTTCGCCCTCACTCTACAACTCACACTCCTGCCTTTCACTCTCCATCTACATCCCCATTTTCTCCTCACTCTCTATCCTGCACTCCTTATCTTTTCTTTTCACACTTTCTCGCTTCTGCCCTCCTTTCTGCTCTATTCTTCTTTCATAGCCTCCCTATCTCTTCTGCCTTCTCTCATTCGATTACCTCTGCCCTTCTCTTCTGTTATCCCTCTCTTCTGCCTTCTTAGTTTCTACTGCCCTCCCTTTCTACCTCTCTCCTGCTCTTTCACCTTCTTGTCCTCCATCTCTCTCTCCTCCTCTAGTCCTCCTTCTCGCACTCCCTCTTACATGCTGCCCTCTCCTTTCTGCCTTTCTCACACCCTCCTACCTTCCCTCATGCCCTCACACTCCTTCATACCCTTCCTCTCTATCCTGCACTCGCTACCTTTTAACGTTTCTTCTTTCTTACTCCTGCCCTCTTTCATGCCCTCCGTTTTATTTCTACCCTCTCTTGCTGTCCCACTCTTTTCTTCCCTCCCACTAATTCTTGCACTTTCTCATTCCTACACTACCTCTGTATCCTGTCCTCTCCTCTTTGCATATGCCCTCTTGACATGTGCCATCACTGCACACAGCCTCTCTACACATGGCCTCTCTGCACATGCCTCTCTCCATATGATCTCTCTGCACAGGTCCATGTGTAGAAAGGGCAAGTGAAGAGAAGGCATGAGTAAAGAGGGCGTGTGCAGAGGGTGTTTTCGAGAGAGGGCAAGTACAGAGAGATCAAGTGCAAATAGTGCATGTTTAAGAGGGCATGTGTAGAGGCTATAAGTTGACCAGTGCTTATGATGAGAAAGTGAGTGCAGGTGAGAACAAATCTGCTAACTCCAATGGTGTTCCTTATGTGATGAGAACAAATCTGCAAACTCCAATGGTGTTGCTTACGTGAGGCACTCAACTTTTTCACATCTTTTTTAGTGTCTATATTACTACACTAATACCTGCCCCCTCTCTCTCTTCTACTCTTTATTGCCCTACATCCTTCCTTCTCACTCCCTCTTTCCCTCTCTCCCACTCTCTCCCTTTCCACCTCTCTTTTCCCTTATTGTCCTCAATCTCTTTTTTCTCTCTCCTTTGTTTCAATCTCTTTCTTTCGTCCTCCCTCCACATCTCTCACACTCTTGCCTTTCACTCTCCATCTACATCCCCATTTTCTCCTCGCTCTCTATCCTGCACTCCTTATCTTTTCTTTCCACACTCTCTCGCTTCTGCCCTCCTTCCTGCTCTATATAATGCTCCTTACCTGATTGCTTCGTGGGAACTCTGAGCGAAAGCTTACTGGTACAACGTTGCTCACGAGCTAAATTACATAACGGCTCATACGACATGGCCGAACCTAGAAAGGAAACAGAAAAAAAACATTAAGAGCTAAAACGGCAACATAGGTAAACGTTCAAAGGAAATACACATTTATTAACGAAAAGCTCTTTACCTGATTGCGTCGTAGAATAGCTTACCGGAAAAGCTGCCTCACCCAGAACGTTCCATCAAAAGCACTTTCGTCAAAAAAGCAATTTAAGTTACCGATCCAAAGAAATGTCACCCCCCCCCCCCACAAAAATAACATAACAGTACATCCGACAATTAAACTTAGAAAGTGAAAGCACATTTGTCAACAAAATCCTCCTTACCTGATTGCTAACGGGACTCACGAGCCAAGCACTGAGAATGCAGAGAGAGTGCATAGGGAGTGCAGAGTGCATAAGAAATGCATAGAGAGTGCAGAGTGCATAGAAAGTGCAGAGTGCATAGGTAATGCAGAATGCATGCAGAGTGCAGAGAGTGCAGTGTACATCTCTAAACAAAATGCAAACATGCTTTATCAAATAACTTGTATTGTAAAAACAAAATACAAAAAACAATTTATCAAAAGCTCAAACTTTAACAAATGGAGTGCAGAGTAAGGAGTGCATAGAAAGTGCATATGGAGTGCAAAGTGCATAGGCAGTGCATAGTACATAACAAATGCAAAGTCCATAAAGAGTGCATAATGCATAGAGAGTGCATACAGACTCCAAAGTGCATAGGAAATGTATACAGAGTGCATAGGGAGTGCAGAGTGCATACAGAATACAAAGTGCATAGGAAGTGTAGAGTGCATACACAGTGTATATATTCTGCACTCTATGCACTCCTTGTGCAAAGTACATACAGAGTGCATAGGTAATGCACAGTGCATAAAAAATGCATTAACAATGCAAAGTGCATAGGGAGTACAGAGAGAGTACATAGGAAGTGCAGAGTGTATACAGAGTGCAAATTGCATAGAGAGTGCAAACAGAAAGCAGAGAGTGCATAAGGAGTGCATAGACAGTGCATACAGAGTGCAAAGAGCATAGAGAGTACAAAGTGCTGCATAAGAAATGCAGAGTGCATAAAAAGTGCATAAACAATGCAAAGTGCATAGTGAGTACAGAGAGAGTACATAGGAAGTGCAGAGTGTATACAGAGTGCAAATTGCATAGAGAGTGCATAAAGAGTGCATAGACAGTGCATACAGAGTGCAAACAGCATAAAGAGTACAAAGTGCTGCATAGGGAATGCAGAGTGCATAAAAAGTGCAGAGTGCATAGAGAGTGCATAGGGAGTGCAGAGTGCATAGGAAGTGCACAGTGCATAAAGAGTGCATAGAAAGTGAAAAGTGCAGAGTACATAGAGAGTACAGAGTGCATACAGAGTGCTGCATAAGGAGTACAGAGTGCATAGGGAGTGCAAAATGCATAGGAAATGCAGAGTGCATAGGGAATGAAGACTGCATTCTGTATGCACTCTGCACTTCCTATGCACTCTCTATGCAGAGTGCATAGAGAGTGCAAAGTGACTGCAAAAAAAAAAATGGCAATGTAAATAACAATGCCATTTACTTATCTGTTTTCAAAACAGAAATACAAATTTTGGCCATATACAATGCCAATAACTCAAAGTTGTCCAAAGGCGAAACCATTGCATTGTAAATGCTTGTTATAGGGTAGCTTAGGCTAACGTAGTTAGAAATAGTACGTCCTTTTCTGAATGTAACTCCTGGTGTATTACCAACGTATGGAAAAAGATCTTTGTCCATACTTAGTAGATACCAATGTTTTTTTTCAGAATATTAAACAGGTGTGCACTATCAGAGCTGTAGTTTGTAATCAATCTTAGTCTGGTTTGCCTGGTAGCCTCATTACATGTTTTACTACTTTTTTTTTTTTAATGCAAAAAGCAACGGAGACAAGGGGCATCCCTGACGGGTACCCCTACCAAGGGTGAAAGGGGCCGAAACTCTACCATTGACCACTACTTGTGCCAGAGGTTCCGCATATAATAACGTGATCCAACCAATAAACTCAGGCCCGAAACCAAATTTCTCAAGAGCCGCCCAAAGATAAGGCCACTCCACAGTGTCAAAAGCCATTGAGGCATCCAACGATGCCAAAATGGCCGGCTCCGTCAGAAGCCCCGCCCTCGCAATCGCGCCGTGAAGACGACGTAGGTTCAGAGCCGTGTTGCGATGCGGGATAAATCCGGATTGATCTGGATGGACCAAGCCACCAATGACTGACAGGAGGCGGGATGCCAGGAGTTTCGCCAATACCTTGGGTTCAACATTTAGCAGGGATATGGGCCTATAGGATGAACAAAGGTCCCGCGGTTTACCATCCTTAGGGATGACAACTATCGTGGCCAGTCGCTGATCATAAGGGAGAATACCCCGTTCCCGGGACTCCAGAAACATGGCGCGAAGATATGGCGCCACCCTGTCGGGACGTAACTTGTACAGCTCAATTGGCAACCCGTTCGGGCCCAATGCTTTGCCCGAACGGAGTGAACGGATAGCAGTAGCTATCTCATCAACAGTAAAGGGGGAATCCAACGCTGCACGATCCAAATCGGAAACAACGGGCAGAGCTATATCACGCAATAGAAGGCGAGAGTCAGCCACATCTCTCACAGACACAGGGGTATACACCACACGGAAGTACTCAGCAAAACGGTGAACTATTCCAATCGGGTCCGTCACACTCTCACCACTCGAAGACTGAATCACGGGTACCACACGATTAGCTCTCTCCTTCTTATCCAGCCACGCCAACAATTTACCCGCTTTGTCACCCACATCATACAAACGACCCTGTTGCTCCCGAAACATCACTTTAGCAGCATCCGTGACCATGGACTTATAGGCAAATTGTTTCAGACCCAGGGCGTGGAGTTTCGCAGACGTGACACCAGATTCCAAAGCATCCTCCAATGCTGAAATCTCTCCCTCAAGATCCACCACCTCCCTATTCCTCGCCCTCTTAGCTTCAACAATAAGGGAGAGGGCCTGCCCACGAATCACCGTCTTAAAGGCCTCCCATAGGGACACAGCTGAGGAAACCGACCCCTCGTTATCCAGAAAATACGCGTCCAAAGACTTAAGCAAAAGGCTGCGGGTCTCGGGGGAGGTAAGGTACCACGGATTGATGGGAGCCACCCGGCCCACTGCCTCCACTCCAACCTCAAAACGAAGCCAGAGCGGAGAGTGGTCAGAGATACCCCTGGGTAGGTGCACAATCTCACGCACCGCAGGCGACTGAGCCGCAGGCATCAGGAAGTAATCCAGCCTAGACAGACTCCCATGGGCCCCAGAATGAAAGGTGTATTGAAGCTGAGTAGGATGCAAAAGCCTCCAGCAATCCACCAAGCCAAAGGTATCCAAAAATCCACCCAACCACTGTTGGGCCGCAGGAGTATCTCTAGGGGGGTGGCGATCGTGGAGACCGGAGAAGACCGAATTAAAATCACCAGCCAGAAAGAGAGTACTATCTGGGAGGTCCAACAAGACACGGCCCAAATCTGAAAAGGTAGAAGTCTGCAAGCCGGGGGGCACATAAACAGTAAATAAGGAGAGGGTACGACCCTCATAGCGACCCACAAGGACCGCATATCGCCCCCGATCATCCTGAATCACATCATCAATAGCTAGGGGGAGGGACGCCCGAACAAGGATACCCACACCCCTAGAACCCGAGGTAAACCCCGAATGTGCAACGAGACGATAGCCCCACCTATTCATTGCATGACAAACATTGCCTACCAAATGAGTCTCCTGCAGGAAAACAATATCAGGAGATAAACGTCGTATACATTTCAACACCACACTTCGTTTGATACGATCTCCCAGACCGTTAACGTTCCACGAAACAAATCTCAACCCGCTACCCCCCATCCCACCCAACAAAGCCAAAACCCCCCACCAATGAGCATGACACCAGAAACTTCTTCAAATACAGGATAAAGTCGCCTTGAAAACAGAACACACAAACAACGAACTCCCAAACCACCCACCCCCCAAACAACAAGAAAACACCCCCCACCCTGCACCCCTGCAAAAAGCTAAAAAGCCACCCCAACCTGCAGTGTGCCTGTCGCCCAAGAACCCCTATTCTACACAAAGACCCCGGAGGAGGAAAGGCTCCGTCCCACCCGCCACCCCGATCAAGACCAAGGACGAGAAAAGAACATACATCAAATCACATAAGCAATAGAGGAACATAGGCATACACTCCTGGAAGAGTTATTCAAAACAAGGCACCAGGCATAAACGAAATGTTCAGCTCTCTACACCACCTTCAGCACCGCCCGGGTGGGCATCGGACTCAGTCTCAGGAGGTCGGCTAGGCAAGGCGTCCAGCCAGTCATTCACAGCGTCCGGCCGATCAAAAAAGAAAGTTCGGTCATTATACTCAACCCGCAGCCTGGTCGGAAAGAGCATAGCGTAACGCATCCCCATGTCCCTAAGGCGCTTCTTGGCACCACGAAATCCCATCCGCTGCTTCTGGACCTGTTGGGAAAAGTCCGGATAAAAGTTCACCGTGGCATTCTCAAAGGCCACCGGGCCCTTCACCCGCGACGCCTGTAGGATAGCGTCCCGATCTCTATAGTGGAAAAGCTTTGCAACAATAGGTCTCGGCGGGGCGCCTGGCTTACCCTGGCCCCCCGGAACACGATGTGCACGCTCCACTGCGAAAAATTTACTAAGGCCAGATGGGGAAAGGTAATTCTGGATCAGGTCTTCAACCAGGAGATCAACCGAGTGGGGTTCTGGGTTCTCCGGCACACCAACCACTCGAACATTACAGCGACGTGCCCTGTTCTCAAAATCTTCCAAGCGCCGGGTCATGAAATCGTTCACCCTACGGAGATTGCCAATCTCCGTCTGTATCTCAGAGACGTCCGCCGTGAGGCTGGATGATTTGATATCCAACGACTTCACCTTTTCGTTCGTTTTGGAGAGATCGGCTCGAATTAGGTTTACCTCGATTGCCACGGTGTCAATTTTGTGGGCCAAGGTTTCGTACTGTTGGCCTATTGACTCCTTCATGCCAGAAATGGCGCCCATGATGTCCTGCAAGGAAGGCTCCGTCGACGCATCCACGACGTGGTCAGACGCACTGGGACCGGGCAGGGCAGCTCCGGGGGACCCCTTAGAATGGGTATAACGGTCCATGACATTAGATTGAACCGGACCCCCGCGCAGAGGTGTCTTCGTCTTGCGCGTCTCCCGGTCCCCTCTGCCCGCCATTTTGGAGATGCGTCACAAGTAGATTCACCAGGGTCAACGGACCGGGCACCAGAAATGGAGGCCTCGGGACCAAAGGACCAGAACAAGGGTATCACTAGGAGAGGGGCAGCCAAATAGAAGAATAGTCCAGCCAAAGGCCCGACAGCGGACGCGTGTCCTGGAACCAGCTCTGGCCCGACCCTCTCACCGATGTCCCAGTCAGAGGCAGAATCGAAACCGAAACTTAAGAAGGGGACAAACAAGTCCAATCCCCCTGCCGTTGTTGTGCAACTCCAAGACGGCCACCGAACCTCACCCAGTCCCGGGCGCACCTCAAGGGCGGAGCCCAAAAGTCCAATTCACCATAACTCAGGCACCCGGTGTCAAAATAAAGTTCTGAAAAGTCCAGGTAGATCAGCCCAACGTCCTCTATACAAATCCTCGCGAAAAATCAGGATTCATGCAGGATATTATGCCGGGAGCGGCGGGGGTCCGGGGAGCGCTGTGCTCACGCGGCCATCACGGATGCCCGCCAAGCTCCTCCTCACATGTTTTACTACTAAGCGTTTTACTCCTTTTTAGTTTCTTTGCCCTCTCAATTGCTTTTTTAACCACTTTACCCTGATAACCTCGTTTAATGAATCTTCTTGAGAGGTCTGCAAGATTGTCTTCAAAGTCTGTCTCATTCGTGCAATTACGCCTCGCCCTAACCATCTCTCCATAGGGGATGGCGTTCTTCTGACTGTTAGGGTGGCAACTTTTTGCGTGCAGTACAGCATTGCAACTAGTTGGTTTTCTATACATACGACTGCACAGTTTTCCAGGCAAACCAGACTAAGATTGATTACAAACTACAGCTCTGATAGTGCACACCTGTTTAATATTCTGACAAAACATTGGTATCTACTAAGTATGGACAAAGATCTTTTTCCATACGTTGGTAATACACCAGGAGTTACATTCAGAAAAGGACGTACTATTTCTAACTACGTTAGCCCAAGCTACCCTATAAAAATGACAGAACCTGATTGGCTTACGACTAGTACAAAAGGATTTCACAAATGTGGCAAGTGTAGTTCGTGTAGTTGGGCAATAAAGAAGGTTAAGAGCTTTAATTACAATAATACTGGAGAATATGTTATTGACCATTTCATAAACTGTGATACCACATATGTGATTATGTAATCGTGTGTACCTGCAAAAAGATCTATGTAGGTAGCACGATAAGGAAACTGAAAGAAAGAATGGTGGAGCACTTCAGGGCATTAAAGACAGGGGATACACGCTACCCGGTAGCATCACATATGGTAAGAAACCATGAAGAGAAAGATAAGCACATATTTAGCTATCATGGCATTGATCATGTCAAGAGAGACCCTAGAGGTGGCAACAGAATGTTACAACTGCGACGTAGAGAAGTTATGTGGTTGATAAAACTTAAAGCCGTTGAACTTGGCTTAAATATTGATCACGAATTTGAGTATTATTTAGGCCAAGATTGAATGTACATACTGTTAAATGTCTGAGACTGTACATAATGTATGTGATCTTACTCCCTGCTGTCCTACCTGTACTCTTTCTTCCTTCTCTATCTTTCCCTCTAGAATATATACGGCATCCGATATTCAATCGGTAAATATACGGTTCAACACCCCCATTCATCAGCTTTAACCCATGGTATTCGGATTTAGAAGTCACCTACGATAATGACAGCTAGTTATAAGAAATAACTAAGCACTAAAATAAATACTGGCAGGTAGTAAGTACTACAAGATTAGATTGCCCATTTATCAGATAATAGCTTTACTATTTATCATAGATACTAATATTAATAAACATTTAGAAAGTTTAAAAAGTTACGCCGTGAATATTTAATTTAACATCACAATAAATTAAAGTACTTTTGTATAATTCGTATAAGTTAACGAGTACATCAACTAATACATATTTACTCGGAACACAACGAATTACGGAGAAATATTTAGAGCTTCGGCCCAATCCAAAATGGCTGAACCTCAGTGCGTCGAGAGAAAGTATATAGACGTAACGTACTATGTTTTAATATGGAATACAGTTGTTCAGTAAGATTGTTACAATTAAAATTAAGGTGTGAATTAGGATTCTAAATAATTACTTTAGGTAAGGCGCCGTAAATCAAGACTAAAGAAAAGTTAGTTATAGATAGTTATGAAACGAACAAAATACTAGTTAAAGATGGCGCCTACAATCAAAGACTATATAAAGCCATTACAAGATGGCGGCGGCGTAGCTCGCGAGGAATTACTGAGGCGGGTTCGAGATACACGGTGAGCGGGATGGGCAACTTTTTGATTATTGTGATAAGATTAGGAGCTAGCAATGCATAAAATACTAAGTTTGGTTATATTTAAATTACAGAATCACGGACCGAGATTGCCAATAACTGAAAACTTACGATGCGAGTAAAATTGCAGGTAAAATGGGACAGAAAGTTTAACGTAGATAGTGAGATACATGGAGTTAATAATGATATACTCCTTAGTAGTAAAACTAGATTAATGGGACAAAGGACGCTGATGATGATATTTTTATTAAACATTATCATTCCAGAATTACGAATATTGACAAGGGACGTTTAATTACTACAGCTATAATACGAATACCGTGCTACAGAATTACAAGTTTCCAAATACGAGGTGAGCTAAGTGAGATATCTAGTTTGATGTGCAATGTTGGATCGCTAATTAGATGAATGGGCTGTGGCTTATGATGGGGGATGTGCTTGCTTGTTTTTACAGCTAAACGCTGAATTGGATTCAGTGGATAGGACCTATTATTTCAACTGGACTATATATTGGTAGGTTCTAAAGAATGAAGTATGCTACTGTAATTCTGAAATCTATAATTGGGTCCTGCCCACCTGGTGACTTTACTTTTAGTTAAATTTACTATTGATCTTTTAACTTTATTTTACTGTGGTGACTTTAGTTTCATACTTGGCATTGGGGCCTATCAGTGATGTCTTTACTATACCCCACAGTAATTCGGTGGTCTTCTTAAAGACAAGTATAGTTTATTGTTGTACAACATATTAATTGTATTTAGGTTACAACTAAGATTATTGTAATTGTTTACAGCCCTGAAGAAGTCTGTATGTCAAAGACTGACAAAGACGAAACACGTGTTGGCTGTTCTGTTGAAATTTGATTTGGAAGAAGAAAAGTTAAGAATAAAAAGAAAAAAAGAAAATTTGAAGGACAATACATTTTGTGGACTTTACTTGACTATTTGAGTGCTTGGTGGATTTTTGTTAATCCTTCTGCCAGCTGCTTGCACCGCTGTGTGCGGTACATGTGCTTTCTAATGTTTGGTTGCTTCATGTGTAGCTGCTTTTGCCATGTGCGGTCCACGTGTTTGTTAACGTGTTTGTTAATGGTAGGACTGTTCTTTTCAGTTCCTGCCGCTGCCATCAGGGAAAAGGCATTGTGAATACATTTCACAACATAACTGGTTCCTACCACTGCCACAAGAGAAACATACTAATGTCTTATATGTTCATAGGAATTCTGAAAATGCACAAACATTGTTTAATAGTTCTGGCTTACACCCAACCATGGATTTACATGCTAAGAAGTACATATTAACATCGGGGAGAGGGGTCACCATCTTGAATACCAGAAAATAAGCGTGTTGTTGCACGTGGGAACAGAGCCTTGACAGCCAGCAAGAGTCTTTAGATCTTAATAGACAAAAAAGAGTGTAGATTGTGAATCTATTTTTCAAGTTTGGAGAGCTTAGCCCTTGTATGGCTTGAAATATATGCCAGAGAGATGTGAACATGATCCTCTTATGTAGAAGGAGCCAATGAAGTTGATTGAGGGCCAAATGGAAGTGGCATGTTATGGTAAACCCAAGGTCAGTTCGGGAGCTGCATTTTGAATCCTCTACAACTTCTTGATGGGCCCTACTGGGAGGCCTAAAAACAAAGAATTACAGTAGTCTGATAATGAGGATAGTGGCATGAATGAACATTTGATGTGTCATTTTGGGCAATAGTAGTAGGATCTTTTTCAAAGTCCTTAGTAGGAGTATAAAGAGGCAAGATAGTTGATTTGCCTACATAGTTGAGGATCTAAATAGAGACCCACATTTTTCCACTTTTGTTGGGCTAAGTGACATGGCCCAGTAGGGAGGCCAGAAATCAGTTGGCAGAATTTGCCATCAGCTGATTCCTGGCCTCCCTACTGGGCCATATCACCTAGTCCAATCAGATATAGTGGGGTGATCTAACCAGAGCACTTCGGTCTTATCTGAGTTAAACTTTAGCACATTTTCCTTAAGCCAAAAGGTTTCCACGGTCATACATTGGCGAAAGGATTGGGCAGAGCTTGTCCATGGCAATGATCAATTGTTTATCTTTTGCATCTCTGCTCTTTGTATGTCATTTATTAGTTTAGCTGGAAGGGCCAGAAAACAGAATTACATAGTCTAATATTGTTGATCTGAAAGCATTAATTAACTGGGTATGTTATTTTATATCGAAATGGTGTATGATGTGCTTGAGGGCACATAACTAATAAATACAAGATTTGGTCATTGTTTTAGTTTAAATTTGTTCCTCCACCATTAAGCTGACATCCAATTTTATCTTGACATTTTTGAAACTCTGGACAGGGGTTAGTTGTTGGCCCAAAGCACTTGCTCACAAATCATGCCTCCAGACAGTTGACTGGCTGCGAGGCATAACAAAATCTATCTTACCCCCATTTTGCCCAAACCTGGGCATACAATTTTGTAATTTCGAAGCACAAACCTCAAAATTTCCACCTATTGCAAATAGAATTTGGCATAATGAGCATAAATCAAAGTTGCAAACATATATGCTCAATTAGCTAAGCTAAAGCGGCCAAGTAAAGATAAACAGCATATGGGAAGAACAGGCAGGACACTGCAGGAAAAGGTTTTTCCATCTGAAACATTTTAGCCAGTTGAACATGTACAGATCGGTCAGACAAAAAACTATGAAATCAGTTCAATGCTGTTCTAGCAAAAGTGCATTCCACCAGGTGATGCAATTGTACTTGATGGGCCATTGTATCAGGCTTTGTGGATGGGCTAAGCTGTAAATTCTGCCAGTATATCCTTGTCTGCATCAGACGCAGCTGATCTAAGACTGTAGTTGCCATACATTTAATGCTGCACCCGCAAAAAAAACATACTTGAGTTGGGTGCAGCACTTTTTGATTTTCCACAAAAGTGGAGAGTTGGTTGACCATACCCTTCTCTTATAATTTTGATTTCTAATGAGCCTGAGAGACCAGGTGGTAGTTGCCTGGATGTAGTAATGGTTTCTTTAGGAGAGGTAGAATTCTGCATTATTTCAGCTGTGGTCAGTAGAACTTGTTTGTGCAATTTAGCCAGAAGTTCAGCTCCACCAGAACCTGAAGGTTTCCTATTTCTTACAAGGGTACCACAGTCACCATTAATAATTTAATCTGATTGAACTCTGCAGACGATTTATTCAGTTTGTTAGACCTGGCATCCTTGGCGTGGTTTTCTCTCATATCTTTTTACCTCTGCCTCCAGTATTTTCTGTTGTGTGTGGTTTTTGCTGGTCTAGAGGCTTGGGCACTTTGCTCCTGTTGATCAGTGAAAAAAGTGCAAGTGCTCCCACTGGTTGTATGATTTTACAACGCATTCCGTTGTAACGCATGCCTTCACCACGCATGCGTTACAACGGAATGCAGTCACCACGCACATCCTTTACCACGAAAATACCTTCTACACGCATACTTTTACAACGATTTTCATTGTAAAAGTATGCATGTAAATGGTATGTTCATGTTAACGGATTTTCACCCTAAAAATTTACTTTTTTATTTTTACTCTCCGCTACACCACCCGCTCATTCCTCCTTACCTCTCCTCTCCTTGTTTTGCCGTGGTGATGTTGTACGTCATTAAGAGGAAGCGGAAGTGTTTTTCCGTTTCCTCTTAAGACGCCGTTCTCCTTCACATCTTTTTCTTTCACAAACAGGTGCGTCTCTTTCTTTTTAAACCCACGCTTTTATTTTGTGGGGGGGAGGCCCCCCCAAGCCCCCCCTTTTTTTTTTTTTACTTTAGCACACTTGCCGTTACTACGTTTTTCGTAGTAAAGGTATGCGTGGTAAAGGCTTCTCGTTGTAACCACGCATGCGTTGTAATGCATGCGTGGTTATGGTGTGCGTGGAAACGGCCGCGTTGTAGTGGCCGTTTCCCGCTCCCACTATAAATTGTGACTATGTATTGGTGTTTCCATGATTGGCTTGTTTGACTTGCTACTAAGTCCCTAGTACAGTGCACTGTGTGTGCAGGTGGCCTGTAAGTCAAATGCTGCTAGTGGGCCTGCAGCACTGATTGTGACACCTACAAAAAAAGCCTTTCAAAGGGGTCTCAGGCCTGCCACTGCAGTGTCTGTGCGCAGTCATTACTGCCATGTTGACAGTATAGGAGCAAGGGGAATTGGGATCTAGAAGTTGTCCTCAACTCTTCAGAGCAATTTTATCTTGTTTCTGTTGCTCTAGGCACTGGGAAACCCCTTACCCAATGAGTTACAAATACGTGTAAAAATTTCTCCAGCAACAGGTAAAATAGTGAATATATGGATTCAATTCCAATTTGTGATTTTTCCTTTTCTCAATTACACAAATTTTCAAGCGTTATTTTGAGATTTTTGTATAATATTTTAATTCATGCTTTAGTCATAAGAGGACTACTCTAGAAAAAAAGATCAGCCAACACGTCTTTCACCCTTGGCTTGCAGCCGATTGAATTACGAAGACCAGGGACTACACAACGATATATCAAAGACCTTTTGGGAACACGGACGACAGTATTCAAGAAGATAGTGAGCAACGTGGTATTTTAAACAATGTGGCTAATCCGAAGGAATCATCCCATTAGAGAGGACACCTTTTTGTTGACACGCATTGAAAAAGCCCCAGCTCGCAAGCCAAGGGTGCAACATGTGTTGGCTGATCTATTTTCTAAAGTAGTCCTATTAGGACTACAGCATGAATTAAAATATGATACAAAAGACTCTAAATAACGCTTGAAAATTTGTGTTATTGAGAAAAGGAAAAATCGCTACATATTGGAATTGAATCCATATATTCACTATTTTACCTGTTGCTCAGGAAATGTTTACACATTACGGCCACGTTGACCTGGTAAGTGCATCCACTTGCCAGGCCCTAGCCTTCCATTTTATTACATGTGAATCACCCAAAAGGTAGGCCCATGGTAACCCTGTGGGCAGGGTGCAGAGAATTTGAAAGGTAGCACATGGGCTGATGTGTGAGACATGGCTTGATAGTGAAATACAATTGTATTTAATTTTTCACTATTGAAAAGCTATCTGTCCCATATGATAGAATGGGAGTTTATTTATAACATCTTATAAATATATCTTCCCATTGGGACAGGGTAAAAAGACGGAGTTTAGTATGCCTGAATTCAGAATATAAAAATGCACTTTTAGTAAAGACGATTTTGATATTGTGTATGTGAAAATACCACCTTTAGAAAGTGGGTATTTTCTTGTTTAGCCATCCTGTGTGCCTCTACTGGTTTGTGGATTGACTGTCTGGCTTTGGAGTGACGGAGGCTGGGGATGTGCATTCACTGTAGACAGCCACTGGGGGGGGGGGTGGGGGTTTGAGGTGTGTCCTACCTTTCCCGGATGAGTCAGGGCTGAATAGAGTAGGAGGAGGAGATCTTACACCTGAATGGGCCTGGTCTGCCTTACACAATGCTGTCTCCACCTCCTGCCGGGAAGCTGGCCCAGAGAGGACAGAACTGGTTTTGACTGAGATCAGAGCCTCTCTGCCACAAGAGAACAAAGATAAATTGAACATAAATAGTGGGGCCCAGACCCCAGAACTTTAGATTAATTCTGGACTCAAGAAGAACCTCTGCAAAGGAGAAAATCTGGGAATACTGAAGGAGAAGTACTGCACCTTCGCTGTGTGCTGCCTGCCTGGGGTTGGCATGCAGTGGCTGTTTCTGCCAAGGAGAGGACAAAGACTGCTGTTGTTGTAGACGAATCAGGGACTCTAGTTAAACATTCCCGATCCATGCCCATATGTGGTTATATCAAATCATATCCTTATATAGGCATAAGAATCATACCCATATTAAGACATAGCCAATGTAGTCCAAATACGGCAAGGCTACTCCCATAGACTCCTAGAAAGCACAACGTGTTCTTAAACAAACCAAGCCTCCAGCAGCCCGGGAATTCCCCCTGCTTTTGTTTTGATTTGCACAAGAACTCCTGGAGTCCAGAAAGAACTGTTAGTTCTTAGTGACGTCTTATGTCCAACCTTCCAGGTATAAATATACCAGCATCTGCCGTAGCAAAACACACAGTGGTTTTGGAGCAGATCGACTATCTACTTGCCCGACACCCTGCTGTAGCAAGTGCAGAAGAAAGCCGACCCTCCCGCTGACGCACTGAGAGAGACGCTGTCTTTTCTCCTGCCGAGAAATCCAGCTCCAGTGTTTCCCTGTCACCCTTGCGGGTTGCTGGGAGATCGAGTCCTGAGGGAGAGATACAAGACCTCCTTCATTCTATAACCAAGGTACGGAGCTGATTAGACCCTTAGAGAATTCTTGATTTAGATTCTTGGTAGAAACTATCTTAACTCAAACTACATCTCACTTACTCCTTCCCTGTACTAGGCTTAGGCTAGGTACACCGGGGTAGGCGTATCTTAGAAGCACCAATTGAGTACATTTAGTCATTATTTTATCATTGTATGTATTTTATCCATTTTAAACACAGTATGGCTTAGAAACCATACTATGCTTTTACAGTACTATTTTATAATACTCCTTTTACTGTACGCACTTTACTTTATGTCAAGTATTGCGATTGTAGCAATTCACTTCTCTTGCATGAGAAAGAAGACTGTTCAATAAATAACCTCTTTTATTGAAAACGCCCGTCTCTGTTTCTCTGCACTTCTGGTGAAACTAATCATGCACTATTGACTGAGTAAAATAGCTATCTATTGTTTCCGCGACTCTGGAGGTATACTCCTTATTCTTGAGGGAGCAAAGTTGTCATGTTTATGCGGTTGTCAGAAACGAATCCCTTATTGTGAATTCAAGAAAGTTTCTAGTGAGCTCTGAGCTAGCTGGCATTCATAATTAAGTCTAACATATTCAACAGAGACCTAGTCGACCTAAGTCCTACGTCTAAACTATTGTTTATGTTATTCCAATGCGCAGAGCCTATTGGGAATATAGAAACTACACTACATGGCGCCCAACGTTTGGTAAGGCGATAATTTAACGCTAGATACTAGAGAAACTCAGTCGTGCTTTTCACACAGACCCCTTTTTCCCGTAAAAACTCCAATAGACGCCTGGAGTGGGTGAAAGGTTAATATCCGCCAAAACTTAGTAGGAGGAGAATCCTATGTATTAGTTTTTGGTTTAGTCAACGTTGAAGGATACAGTGTTCCAAAATATTGTGCACCTAATCTTTGTTTCCTTGAAACCTGCTCTGCAAACTTTCTGTCAGAAAAATGTCGGAGAGTGACGACGAAAGGGAAAGAGCTAGAATAGCAGCTCAAGCAGTCTTAGAAGACACAGCCCTCCAAAATGACCCGGACGCAATAATCATCCCGGTAAATGTAAGAAAGAGTGTAACTTACAAATTTATAAATAATGGAGTATCATCAAGAGGTGGTACAGTCATATTTGTGGTAGAGGCCCATGAAGATTGGCAGACAGAGGTATTCTATTCATGGATAACTTTTCCAGCAGCAAATGCTGTGACACACGAGTTCCACTACTACAAAGCAGAGGAACCTCCAGCGGAATACGTTCCTTTCGAGGACGTTGAAATTCCACTAACTTACCAAGAGCATCAGCTCTGGTTTAATGGCGCCCTAAAACATCAAAATCACATTACCAGGCTCGGTCCACTAGGTAGACCAGGAGCCACATGGCCGGTTCTAGCCAGCTATACACCACATCCTGACATTGAAGGAATGTCAGACAGAGAACTTTTTAGTTCAGCTAAAACAATTAATTAAAATACATAGACAATTGGTCCAATATGTCATGCGGACTTTAACAGTCCAACCAGCAATAAAAATTCCACAGCACATCCCTCACCAGGGGAACACAAATAAAATAACACCACAGACTATACAATCAGTCATTGGCAAATTACCCGCAAAATAGGAACAAATTCCGTTCTGGTTAGCTCAGAAAATTACTCAAATAGAGGCAGTATTTCCTGATACTAAACCTCATGAAAAACACAGAATTCTGACAATCTGTCTACCAATGGGGATCGCACCACATATGGAGGACTGTGACACTTGGGGAACAGTCTTTGCTTCAATATACACAAAAACACATTGTGTTCCGTCTATGGCGGTTAAACCAGACGTACTAAGACAGATTCAAAATGAATACGATCCAGAGCCTGCTTTAAATCTAGGTATGAAATTACTGAAAGACTTTAAGCAAGTCTCGGCTATACTACTAGCCAACATAAAAGGAGAAGCAGCATCTGTGGCGATCCGCCTACAATTAAAAGAAACAGAAATAACAGACCAACCTTTTGAACTTGCCAGAATCATAGAAAAATCCTATGAAGAACTAGGTAGAGATAGTTTGGGTGGGAAACCACTAAAACCACAACTAACTGAAAATCCTGAAAAAACCTTTATTAAGAATAATCTCATTACTCCAAAAAAGAAGTGGGAGGGTAATAAACAAACCACTTCCAGAGAAAAAACAGTTTCAGTCCAGAGGAAGGTCTCCCCAACGGAGAAATAGATCTCCAGAACGAGGGGACAGGTCTCCACAACGGGAGCCCTCTGAAAAAAGATACAACCTTAGAAATAGGGACAATTAAAGAAAACCTGACAGATATCAAGATAATGATACACGTCCCTCTCGATCTTTTCAGACTTCCTCACAGAAATTGGAAAGAAGAGGACGGTCAGAACATAAAGAAGAGAGGGTCAAGTCCAAAGACAAGGAACCTACTCATCAAAGTAAAAAATTACAATTTCCCAAAAAGAAGGTAGCTAGTATTAAAATAAATCATGCAGAGGATTCTGAGGACACAACTCAAGAATGGAGAATGGGCCCAGACAATGCTAGACAGCGCAGCAGAAGTGACCATAGCTCGCAAGATCCTGATGAATCTTCTGGAGACAGTGGACACGAATGAATACATTCAGGTGGAAACTGCAGACACCAGAGTTAGTGTACCCCATAAATTATATGAAATAACATCACGTATAGAAGGGGACAAAACTAGGAAAATAGGAGGTCTCTTTTGGGAGAATCTATTTAAAGCCTATGATATCCTTCTAGCAGAGAAAGACTGGCCAATAGAGTTTGTCAGGGAGTGCCCACATGGCGAAGAAATGATTATGCCTGCCTTCTCAAAACACATTCCAATTCATAAAAAATACACATATGCTAGAAAATGGGCAGTGGCACAAGTCAGGGAGATCTTAGATCAACTTGAATACCAGGGGGTGATTGAAACATGCACCTCACAAATGAACAACCCTTTGTTTCCTGTCTCCAAACCAGACGATTCATATCGTCTAGTTTTGGACTACAGACACCTAAACTCTTGTTGCAAAACATTTGCAGTACAAAACTCACACAGTGCAGCACTAATGAATAACATAATGCGCAAAAAATATAAAACGACATTAGATATTTCAAATGGTTTCTTCTGCCAAAACATTGCACCAGAAAGCAGGTATTTGACCGCTTTCTCCAGTATGGGGGCCCAGGGCAATTTTGTCGTCTCCCCCAGGGATTCAAGAACAGCCCAGGATTATTTTCAGCCAGGGTAACAGAATTACTACAAATGTATGATGATGAGGCATTATCTTATGTCGATGACATCTATCTTACAGACGATGACCTGGAGACACACTTGAAAAGAGTGAACACAATTATACTTGGGTTCGCATCTGAAGGGTATAAATTCAACTTTAAAAAATCACGAATTGCCCACCTCACTGTCCTATTTTTAGGATATGAGTTATCAAGTGAAGGCAAAAGCCTAGCAGACAACTTCTTAGAGAAGTGTGCAGTACTCCAAGCTCCAAAAACGCTGAAAAACTTACAATCAATTCTAGGTTTCCTGAATTTCTGAAGAACTTACATTCTAAACTACGCAGAGAGGGTTAAACCCCTCTACGAATTAATAAAACCTGTTTCAAACCAATTAATTGGACACAGAAACACACAAAAATGTTACAATCAATACAAACAGACATGTTAACTAAAACAAAACTGCAAACACGCACAAACGAACGCAACCTTATAATCCGAGTCATCCCAGGAAGATGCGGATTTACGTACCTGACCTCTAATGAGGGAGAAACGGTACCAATAGCTTATAAATCACACTTGTACACACAAGCTGAAATGAAATTCAGTTCTACTGAAAAAATTCTGACTGCGGTACAAACTGTTGTAGCAAAAGAAAGAGCCCTATCCCAAGGGAAGAGCATATCTGTTTTAACAGCAGTATCAGCCCTTGAGGCAGTAACAAGACCGAGCATTCCAAATGCTATGGCATTAGATCCAAAATGGATACAATGGGTTAATTCTCTTACTGCAACAGACGTGATACACGCATTTGATCCCAAAATGAAAAAGCTAGAACATCTAGAATACGAACATGAATGTCCTCTGTCGATCGAAATTCTGCCTCTCGAACACTACACCTGTGTAATCTACACAGACGTATCTGCACAACACTACATTGTGGATAAACAAGTTTACAATTCAGCATGCGCGATTGTTAAAGGTCGCTGGCGCATAGGTTAATTCAGATCAATGGTCACTAAAAACTGAATCACTCAGAAACTGTACAGCTCAGCGAGCTGAACTACAAACTTTAAAGATGGCGCTTGAAAATGCTGATCGCGAATTCCCCACACTAATAGTGTGCGACTCGCATTTCTGTGTCCAGTCTTCCAATGATTTCATGCAGAACTGGGTTCAAAACGGCTTCAAAAATGCAAAAGGTGTCACAATAAAGCATAAAAAACTATGGGAACAAGTAGTTTTTTTACAGAAAGAACTACGAAAGACTCACGTGATACATACGCAGAGTCTTCGACGTGATGGCGTTCACGTTGCATGGAAGTCATTGGCTAACAAAGCCACAACGGCAGCTGTTCAACTGGCTTCTGTAGCTACAAAAAAGCGTTCTAAAAAACAAATAGATGGAGAAACCATGCTGGCAGTAAAAGCCTCATTAAAAGGCGACTACGCGGCATTACCTCTAAAATATCCACTCAATAATACATACATAATTGATGCGAACTCCGTTCCTTTTGCTCTAATCCCTGGAGTGGGGGATAGGGCAATTCCAAACATGGAACATAGGTTAGGACTAATTTTAGCAGCACATGAAGGGCTCGCTTCTGCACATGCTGGTGTTTCCGCCACAGTATCGTTATTAAAACAGTGATATTGGTGGCCACGCATGAGAAAACAGACTAGAAACTATGTTTTAGAATGTGAAATATGCCAAAAAATGAAGGTATCAACAGAAAAACGACCTGCACAGACGCCCCTTCTAATCTCAGATAAACCATTAGCATGTGTTTACCTGGACCACTGTGGTCCCTTACAAAGGGATGGCAACTATAAATATATCATGGTCGCAGTAGATTCCTGCACGAGATTCATTTGGATGTGGCCCCAGCGCTCGGCTGACGCCAGAACTGTTATAAAAGATTTGCGAGTCTTTATCGGCACATACGCAATTGGCATGCTACATTCTGACCAAGGTCCTGCGTTTAGCTCTCGAGCTTACAAGGAGGCCATGGCCAGCTTGGGCAATGCATTGCGGTCCTCTAGTCCATTCCATCCTGAGGGAAATGCGGTAGTGGAGAGAAAAAAACATGACATAAAGCAATCTAGAACAGCGAGGGTATTAGGTTCGGGTGATGGGTGGGCCAAACATCTAATAAGTGTCCAACGTAGTCTTAATAATCTGCCAAGACATTCTCTGGGTGGAATCACTCCGTATGAACTTTTGTTTGGTACAAGAATGATAATCGAAGACCTCGATAGTCAGACTTCAGTGGTGGAACAAAAAACCTTTGATATCAAAGATCGTTTGGCTGTTTTACAGGACTTAAATGAGACAAGAAGAAGTCTAAGTAACTAAAGCCAACGGCCACTGAAGAAAAACCACATGTCCCAACAAGACCTGTCTGGATTCCAAAGATTGGGGATCTGGTCAGAGAAAAGATCGCGGTGAAGAAGGAATTTGGGCCTTCTTACAGGAAAGCAGTACCTGTCTTAGCAATCAGCGGAACAAGATCAGTGGTACTACCGCCCCTTGCTGGTAAAAAGGAGAACAGAGTTGTATCAATCGACCTGGTAAAACCACAATCATGTGGCCAATAATAAGTAGTAGGCCCAGTGGACTCCCAAGATGTAGCAGAAGACCAAACCTTGCTACAATTCAAGAGGTTCAAACTGAGAGACTAATCACATTTGATAAACCTGCAGTGAATAAAGAAGGACTATGCAACAAAGCCATGGAACTTGTGGCTCTTGAAACCCAAATTGCAACAGTTCATCATGAAACACCTGTCTACAATGATGTAGCCTCTGACTATACTAATATGACAAAAGAAGAAGAAACTACAAAGATTAATAGGAATCCTGAAGCAATTCCAACAACTGACAGAACTGCATCTGGCTACTTCATCAATTTCGATGACTTTTCTGAAGATCCAAGTGAACAAGGAGAAAAGCCAGCAAATAAAACTTTCAAAGAAAAAACAACTGAACTCTTTCATCAACTTGGAAAAACATATCTGATTTCACCATGGATTGAATTGTGGATTGTGTTAGGTGTACTTTTCCTCCTACTCTGGCTCATTTTGGTTTTAAGCTTTGGAAGAATGATTGATGGAAAATACAGTATAATGGACACAGCAAGTCAGAAAATCAACTTGGTTCTAAAGTCTCACAGATCTTCTCACATTGAAAAAAGAGAACTATCATCAGTACACATCACAGCCATTCCTATACCTGGTTTTGTAGCATGGGACGCTACTGACAACGACATCTATGGCCCGGTTCAACTCTTGAAATATCCACGTCAGTTCAAGGTTTCTTTAAGTGACTTTGTATCACCTAGCACTTTCTCTGATGATTGGGACTTTGAAAATATTAATAATATGATGTCAGATTTAGAAATGTCAACAAAATTTACAGAACATGATTATTTAGAAGGTTCATCAGATTATGAAGAAATGTATTGCTTTAATCATTATGGGCACCACTATTTGCATAAATCTGCTATTCCTAGAAATGTTTTCACTTATAATCAATGGGAACATTGTCCAACACCGCCAAAAGGCAGCTCGAAAACATTTTATGAGAAATTCCCATACTTCTCAGCGTTTAATTACAATGATCCAGAAACGTTTTATTTTAAAATTATGAATAAAACAGGAATGAAAAACATGTTGACAAATACTAAACTGATTTATTCTGCAACATTTTATGAAAAATGGTCTACATTTGGTTTTGAATTTTGGAAAAACAACATTGAGACAAAAACTGTCTGGGGTACAAAAGACTGGCAGGTACAAGGTTTAGAATCATTATTCAGAGCCTGCATGATTCCAGAACAGATAATGTTCCTGAATGACACCATTCAACAAACAACCTGTCTTGGCCTAGCCAGGATAAAGGACTTAAACAAACCGTCTATCCCAAAGCCCATACCTGATAGTAATAGCACTACAGATGTGGAGATAGACGTATCCCATATTTTACACCAAAATAGAACTAATCCTGATTGTAGAAAATGGTTGATCTGGCCCACCGACACTAATAACTGTCAAGATAGATTCCTGAACAACAAACAGGTGTTCAAACAGAACAGGCCAGACCCAGGATATTCCCAGAGACAACATCCAGGGATAATAACAACATACAGTGTAGGAAAACTATGCCTCGAATGGCTACAGAAATCCACACTACCTGAAATTAAGCAACACTTGACTCTACTTAAAGAAGGAGCTGACTTGCGAGATTTCTTATTGGGACCTTGCAAACAGCGTCAAAAACGTTTCATATACGCCGGTATATATGCTGCTTACAACGAAGCTTGGAAAGTAACACAAATTGAAACTGCTGAAAAAATACAAGAAATTGATCGTATTCATTTAGAAAAAACACTCTCTGTAGTGGACAATGGGTTAATGAGTCTGTCTTCCAGAATTTATTCACTGGACAGCATTGTATCATCTGCTATTGATATAATAGAACAGGATATGCTAATGTTACAACATGGCCAGTCCCAATTACGTTCTATTGTACAGTTAGGCTGGACGTTACAAAATCTCCGTTCAGGCTACGTGCCATGGCGTCTAGTCAACACAATGTCATTGTTTTCTGTCTTTAACTTTACAGATAAACAAATCTCTTTGGCACAAAGAGGAGCAGACTATACGGTGCTGAGCATTGAAAAACTAGAAAGATTACCATTGACAATCTCCGAAAGACCTGTCATTGAATGAATAATACATGGCACCATTACAATTCCGATAACGACTTTTCAGTTTCAATATTGCCAAAAGCACATACCAGCGGGCCTGTATGAAAGGTTGGGTAAAGGGTACATCAAGTCAACCTGGAATTTACCTTACACACATAGATGTTGGAGTGGGGGGAAAAAGAGGTATTTCTTAGTGGTAACAACTGTAAAAATTCACTGAGCGGTACACTTCTCTGTCAAGGAATTAACTTGCATGGAGCCTGCGAAGGTTCATCAAATAACCTTTCATGTCACCTGCACGGCACCCCTGCTACACAAATAGAGCCTTTTTTCAGACAACTTTCCAACTGCAGTTACGTTATGTTAAGTGACCGCAGCTGTTGTGGCATGGTGCCAGGAACGGCCTATCTCGTCAGTGTTACATCCAGGGTCACTTGCTGTATGCAAGTATTGTATCCAAACAGCAAACCAGACAAGGAGACAACGATATGGCCTTCTCTGAATATCTCTTCTATTCGAATTGATACTTTAAGCAGAATGAAGTCCATTCTTTTACAAACAACTGTGCCTTTAACCTCGTCTAAAGAAACGTATGATCTGCAAGTCGCAAGGACATCGGCAGAGATACATGCATTATTATCAACAAATTGCCCCGTGCATTTCATAGAAATGTTAAGTCAAATCTTAAACATGTCTGATACCAGTGGCATCGCACATGTATTTAAGACAATTTTTTCGGGACTGTTAGCACCCTTTGAAGCAGTCCTGAGTAAGCATGGGCGTAAAATCCGTTCCGCTCGCGGATTTTGCGGATTTTCGGCAAGTTCGCAATCCGCGAACTTACCGAAAATTCGTAAATCCGTGCGAAGCAGATTTTTTTGCTTGGTCGCACTTGCCAACTAGAATACTATACAATTTCGCGGGAGTAAACACTTGCGAAAACGTAGATGCGGCGGGCAGCGACAATCTCGCAATTGCGAGATTGCAAAATTTGCAATTTCGCACAAGAAATCCACCAGCAGGCAGCATAAACCTTGAAAATTATGATTTTTATCGGAATAACTCCTCAGGTTGACATTTGCCTGCACTTTTTTTTTGCAAGGAGTCCATTTTGGGGGGGGGGGGTGGGAGGAAGGAAGTGCCCCACAGTCTCCAACTTCCTGTTCCTGTCCAGCAGGCTCCTCTCAGTGCTTTCTTCATGTGCTGGTCACTTTGATTTGGATCTTGACCTGGAAGCACTCAGCAGGTGCAAAAGTTCAATCTTATCATTAGTAACCATTCCCTGTAGTGCCTGGAAGGATTACTTTTTGTGGATGCTGCTGGATATTTGGATTTTTGCAAAACTGAAAGCACTCAGCAGGTGCAAAAGTTCAATCTTATCATTAGTAACCATTCCCTGTAGTGCTTCCTGAGGGGCCCCTTCAGAGTTCAGTTGCCTACTTGCAACTATTCTATGACCCTGCTCTGACCCTCACAGCAGGCTCAGAGAAAGCAATTACAGATAAGGAAGCAGGTTCCAGCCAGGAAGTTCAAATTCAGTAACACATTAATCAGCCCCTAATTCATTTATGTCAGTTGAGGCAGGGCAGGTGTGCTTTTCCACCCATAATCTAGAGTGCTGAACTAGAGGGTGGCATGGGTGAGCCAGAGGGTGGCATGGGTGAGCCAGAGGGTGGCAGTGGTGAAACAGAGGGTGGCAGTGGTGAAACAGAGGGTGCTGTGATGAACCAGATGTAGAAACAACTTGTTCGCGACCGTTGCTACCCGAAAAGTAAGTTCGCGTTTGCGAACTGGTACAAAATCCTTGCGAACTGGCAGAAATCCTTGCGAACACAAAAAAAAACAAATCCGCAAATTCGTGAGAGTCCGCGGATTTTGCGGATTGCGAATCCGTAAATACGCAATTTCGCGGATTGCCAATTCGCAAAATCCGCCCATGCTTAGTCCTGAGCATCTTCCCAAATTTTTTGCACTCTGTGTTCGGCGGCCTGCCTCTCATCTTGGGACTCGTAGCAGGAATCTTATTGTTCCTTCTGCTCCGATATGGCAAGTCCAGTCACAGACAAAACTCAGGCTACAATGGAAGAAACGCTCCTAGAAATGCGATACCGAGATCGGATTACTAAAGTCCTCGGCTTGGCTCGGCTAAGAGATCTGAATACTACCTGGTTTCTTTCATTCAGACCAATCTAGCAAGATTGCATCCTACCTGTTCTACGATGCCTGCTCTGTGGAGAAGAATGCGTGTTAGACGTCTGTCTCACACTCCCATCAGCAGTACCTATGGATATCGATACTTTGCTTGGTTCGGTAACGGCTCATGCAAGGTGTTGTCCCCAACGGCTACCTATTCTGATGACGGCATTCGTTGAGACCTCACCATTACGATTCGGTGGCGGTGAGGTATGAGATGAAAGCGGCACAAAGGTACAACCTTCTGTGACCATTGCTGATCTAGACACCGATGACGGCAATGCATCTCACATATGCACTATTTCTACTTTTTCAGACATGGTCCAACTTTCACCGACTGTTGTAGACAAATTTTTTGCCAGCCTATCTGAGTTAATGTTCTCTACTAACAACGAGAATAACTTTTGAAAACACAAGCACACAGCGTTCCCTGAACTCTGAATTCGGTCTTCAGCTTTGATAAACAGAACTTCTGAAAAACTATTGGAACTATTTTTTCCCTGAAAGCGAAGTTATTTTTTCTCTGTTCCCAAAATATTTACCTTTTTTGGCACATGATACTCTGCTTAATGTAGAACTATTCTTAGAGAACAAGATTTCTATTTTTGTAAACTCTAGAGACAATATTTTGACTTAGCCTCTAGCACATGTACAGTCTTGTATAAATATGTGATGAAATGGTCTCGACCCTCTCTTCTGTATTAAGAGCCATTTCATAAATGTAAATTTCGTGATTCATTCAGTCGCCATTTCAATTTTTTTTTTTAAACAAACTTTTATTGATTTTGCACAAACAACATACAGCCATGCATCGCTGGTATCACCAGCGTCACAATACTTATCAATATTACATCTAATACACCCCACAATTTCAATGCCAGTCGCCATTTCAATGTACAATATATGCATTATCTGAATGATACCACTGCTTGAAAACGTACAGTATAATACTCATTTTTCGTGTATATACCATTTCAAATGCATTTTATGTATTTTGGGGTGGGATGGAAAACACATGCATAAATATGTTTAAAATTGTTTAGTATTTAGTAATGATAGACATTATACGTGGAGTGGGTGTTGTAGACGAATCTAGGACTCTAGTTAAACATTGCCGATCCATGCCCATATGTGGTTATATCAAATCATATCCTTATATAGGCATAAGAATCATACCCATATTAAGACATAGCCAATGCAGTCCAAATACGGCAAGGCTACTCCCATAGACTCCTAGAAAGCACAACGTGTTCTTAAACAAACCAAGCCTCCAGCAGCCCGGGAATCCCCCCTGCTTCTGTATTGATTTGTCCTAGAACTCCCGGAGTCCTGAGAGAACTGCGAGTTCTTATTGATGTCTTATGTTCAACCTTACGTCAAACTCGGCACCTTTCAGGTATAAATATACCAGCATCTGCCCTAGCAAAACACACGTTGGTTTGGAGCAGATCGACTATCTACTTGCCCGACGCCCTGCTGTAGCAAGTGCCGAAGGAAGCCCACCCTCCCGCTGACGCACTGAGAGAGACGCTGTCTTTTCTCCTGCCGAGAAATCCAGCTCCAGTGTTTCCCTGTCACCCTTGCGGGTTGCTGGGAGATCGAGTCCTGAGAGAGAGATACAAGACCTTCTTCATTCTATAACCAAGGTACGGAGCTGATTATACCCTTGGAGATTTCTTGATTTAGATTCTTGGCAGAAACTATCTTAACTCAAACTACATCTCACTTACTCCTTCCCTGTACTAGGCTTAGGTTAGGTACACCGGGGTAGGCGCATCTTAGAAGCACCAGTTGAGTACGTTTAGTCATTATTTTATCATTGTATGTATTTTATCCATTTTAAACACCGTATGGCTTAGAAACCATACTATGCTTTTACAGTACTATTTTATAATACTCCTTTTACTGTACGCACTTTACTTTATGTCAAGTATTGCGATTGTAGCAATTCACTTCTCTTGCATGAGAAAGAAGACTGTTCAATAAATAACCTCTTTTATTGAAAACGCCCGTCTCACTGTTTCTCTGCACTTCTGGTGAAACTAAGCATGCACTATTGACTGAGTAAAATAGCTATCTATTGTTTCCGCGACTCTGGAGGTATACTCCTTATTCTTGAGGGAGCCAAGTTTGTCATGAACGAATCCCTTCTTGTGAATTCGAGGAAGTTTCTAGTGACCTCTGAGCTAGCTGGCATTCATAATTAAGTCTAACATATTCAATAGAGACCTAGTTGACCTAAGTCCTACGTCTAAACTATTGTTTTTGTTATTCCAATGCGCAGAGCCTATTGGGAATATAGGAACTACACTACACTGTGTACTGTGTATCCTGCTTGATGAAGATCTCCAAGTGCTTGAAGTAGAGCTTGCCTCCTCTTCTGAAGTCTCAGGGATACAAAGACTTCACTACCAGCTCCCTGTACTTCCTTGCTGGGAGTTCTGACCTGCCAAGAGGTGCCTGTTGATGTGTTGGGCTGGAAAAGAGACGCAATTAAGAGAAGCACAACACATCCACATCCATTTCCGACGCATCGCGGCTGTGCCACTGAAGAAACTGAAGCAGCACCTGCCTGCGGCTGGAGAAATCGCCGCACGAAGAATCCTGTGCACCTATCTCCGTAGTCCAAGATCACCACACCGATTCCGACGCAGGTCCTGCTGTGTGGCTGCAAGAACCAACACATCATGGTACCGCGTCTAAGGAACAAACGCAATGCTATTGACGCATCAAGAACCGACACATCCCCGATCCGCACGATCGCACAAGGGCGACAAGTTTATAAGAACTCCAGGGCCGCAGTAAGAAACCTAAGCATCACCTCCTCGCACAGTAAGAAACCAACGCATCACCTCCCCTTCAGTATGGAGCTAACGCATCACCTCCTTTGCATATCAGTAAGGAGCAGACGCATCACCTCCCCTGAAGTAAGGAACCGATGCATCACCTTCCCTGAAGCTGTTTTTGTTTATGATTGTGATGCATCCAAGGTACTTTGTGTTGGAAGTGTCGCATCTACAGTTTGCTATGGATAGAACTATTTTTACCTTCTAAAAGTCATATTTGATTTTTTTATGTTGGATTTTTGGAGAAACCAAAGCAGCGCTGTTGCCGCCGCATCCCTGATCCTCACGCATCGCACAAGGGTGCCAAGTCTACATCAACGCTGTAAGAAACGGATGCATCACCTGCCCTTCAGTAAGGAACCAACGCATTACCTCCCCTGCGTGGCAGTAAGGAACCGACATATCACCACTCCTGGAGTAAGGAATCGAAGCATTACCTTTTCTGCGCATCACCTTCCCTGCAGCTGTTTTTGTTTATGATTTTGACGCATCCAAGGTACTTTGTGTTGAAAGTGTAGCATCTATAGTTTGCTGTGGACAAATTTGTTTCTACATTTTAAAAGTCTTATTGTTATTACTGTATTGTGGATTTTTGTCGTTTTGGTCTTTGATAAAGATGACTTATTTTTCTAAACTGGTGTGGTGTCCATGTGTAGGGTTTTTACTGTATTACTGTATGTGTTAACAAATGCTTCACACACTGCCTCTGAGATAAGCCTGTCTGCTCGTGCCAAGCTACCAAGGGGGTAAGCAGGGTTTATTTTAGAAGTGTATCCCTCTTAGCCTGACTTGGAAGAAGGGTCCCTACTTGGACAAAGGTGCAAACTATTGCCAACTAGAGAACCCCATTTGTAACACAGCCCAACTATATTCTATGCTGGGACTTTAATGCCAAGCTGGTGGTCAACTACAACGCATATGAGCAAGGGATGGGTGTTGCGTTCTCCTGTGGTCTAAGCCAGATAGTAGAGGGGAGGAATTAGGTGGAATTATTGCAGAACACTATCTTGTTGATCTCGTGCCATTATTTAGCAATGATGGGGCCGCAATGGCCTGTTTTACAGGGCATGGTAGGGGTTCAATCATAGATTATTCTTTTTTTTTTAAACATATTTTTATTGGCACTTTGTAAATCATCGACACATATAAAATTATACATTACAGAGGTGAATTTACAATCCCCTAACATTCCCTGTATATACATTGTTTCCACAAATGACAGCTTTTATCATGTCGTTGAGATGGGTGGACTTTCAATAGCGGTCTTAAATACAAGTATACCACTCATAAGTAATAAAAATGTTATTCTATTTGCTTAACTTAAACCAGGGAAACATTAAAATAAGAAACCTGTGCAGAAGGGTGGTGTGAGTGTTCCACATCAGTGAAGCTTTAAGCAAGTTTCAACCCCATTAATCTATGGGTGTGACCTGGGTGGGGACCCTCCCTGCTCTGCCCATATCTTCTCTCCCAGTTATCACCCGTTTGCCTATCCCGCCACCTCCTCTACGCTACTCGTGTCTCCTTGATTCTCCCATGCTGTCATTGCTTCCTTCCACTGTTCAGCTATTGGGCACTTCCTCATTCTTTTAGCCTCTTCCTATTTTAACACTCTACCTTCTGCCCCAGCCCATGAAATTACATCTTTATTCCAGGTTTCAAACAGGGACCCCCTTGCTGATTTCCATTGCATCGCCATTCAACGCTGAGCAAGACCCAATGCAAGGTCGATCAGTCTATTCCCCACCTTATGCTTCAGCGGCCTTGGAAAAAGTCCCAACAGACACACCTGTACTGTGGGAGGCAATACCCTTCCCAGTGCGCTTTTGATCTTATCCAGAACAGCCTCCCAGAATAGGTGTATATATTGACAGTCGCAGGTCATGTGTCCAAAGTTTGCATCCGGGTGAGTACATCTGGGACAGTGTCATACCTCCCCTTGTATGTCACATTGAGACAATGCAGCGTCGGGTAAGTCATATGAATGTAGTTAAACTGGATGTATTTTAAGTGTGTATCCCTAGAGATCTTCTTGGGAGACAACATTGGCTTGCGCCACTCTGCATCTGTGAGTTCCCTACCCAAGATCCAGTCTCATTTCTCTGGCAGCCCGCTCAAGGAGCCGAGGGACGCTGCTATTAGTGTGGCATAAAACCATTTTATTAGATGTCTTGCCGTGCCCAGGGTAAAAAGGCATGCAACACAGGGTGTGTCTCCGGTTCCTCCCTCCCCTTATCCCACAGCTGCGCAAAAGTGTGAGTCAAAGCCTCATATCGTAGAAACTGACCTGTGGGGAGCCCACAGTGGTCCATCAACCTTTCAAACGGGATCAGTACCTTATCTAAGATGCAATTCCCTAAGTTTTCCAGCCTTGTTTTAACCCAGTACGCTAATTGTTCACTTGTAAATACAGATTTGGGATCCCCCTGTGGCAGCACCACCAGTGGTAACATGGACGTGTATTTAGTGGAGCAGTGCACTTTATTCTGACACCTGTTCCAGGATTTGCGTTGTAGTAAAGAGCAGTTTGTTGTAGTTGTTGTGGGTATAAGCAATTTTGCCACTAAGCTTGGGCGAGATTCTGGGTCAGTTAGCCATGTGCCCTCTTCATTCACTCCCTCAACCTACTGCGCTAACCACTGTAGTTGGGCCGCCAGCATATAGTATTCAAAGTTCGGTACTCCCAACCCCCCTCCTCCACCATTGGAAGCCGCAATGTTCTCAGGGACACCTGTGGGCGCCCGTCGCACCTACCCCAAATCTCTCATGAGGGTGTTCAAAGGTCAGAACCAGCTGCTTGGCATCAGTACCGGAAGATGGAGCAAAAAAATACAACAGGCGGGGCAACATTACCATTTTGGACAAAGAAATCCTGCCCATGATAGGCAATAGGAGAGTGCGCCAGAAATGCACACATGTGCAGAGTGAGCGCAGCACCCTATTCAGATTTTCTTCCTTCAGGTCCTCTAAACAGTGGAAGATGTGTTTTCCCAGGTACTTGAATGTGTCTTGAGCCCAGAGTATATCGGTAGTCAAGGCCACAGGTCGGTGTGACAGGCCCGCCACAGGGAATAGATACGTTTTGGCTTTAATCACCCGAAGGCCAGAGTGCAGCGCGAAGCCATCCAGAATAGGGGGTACCCACAACAGCCTCCGCTAAGCAAATTAACAAGTCATCTGCATACAGAGATATGTTATGCTGTCACCCCCCCAATCCTTAGACCTAACCCCTCGCTGCCTTGTCGGATCTTTTCCTCAAGTGGTTCTATAGCCAGGGCAAACAAAAGGGGGAAGAGAGGACACCCCTGTTTAGTCCTTCTCGAGATACAATATTGCCTAGAGACTGTTCTGCCCATTTGTACCCTAGCAGTGGGCGAAGCATAAAGAAGTCATACCTAACACGCCCAATCCTCCCCCAGTCCCATAAGTATCATTACCTCAAACAAGTACTCCCAGCTGTGTCGAAAGCCTTTTCCAAGTCGACTGACAGGACCGCTTCCTGTCATTTGGTAGAAGCGTCCGTATGATAAAGGATAGAATATAGTCTGTGGAGATTGTAAGAAGTGCTGTGAGACGGGATGAATCCATTTGGATTGGGATGGATTAGGGATCTCTTGTGCGGGAGGAGCCTTCCTGCTAGTATCTTGCTTAAAATGTCAAATTCCAAGTTAAGCATGGACAAAGGTCTGTAGTACGCCACTCCAGCAAGTGGTGTGTTGGACTTCGGGAGCGGTATCACTAACGCGGTTTGGGTTGAATCGGGCAGTTTCCCCTCGTTCATACGCTTCTGTATACAGCTTAACAAGGTGTGGCACCAGTGTGTCAGCAAATCTTTGGTAGAATTCTGCCGGTAGACCGTCAGGCCCTGGCGTTTTGCCTGGTGCCAGCGTAAATATGGCCGCCTTAATTTCCTGGGGGTTATTGGACCTTCCAGCTCTTCTTGTATTGATTCGTCCATGGTGCAGAGCAGCAACAGGTCTAGGAAGCCCCCGATGCCAGACTAATTTGCCCCTATCGGAGCTGTGTATAGGCATTTGTAGTATGCACTGAAAGAGTCGTTAATTACAGTTGGATCGTGTATAACATCTTTTGTGTTTGCCCTGAGCTGCGTTATTCGAACCCCCCCCAGCTCCAGTTGGATTATTCTTGCTAACAGTCTGCCTGCATTCCCTTCTTCCCTCTGCATCTTATCCAGGTACTCATTGTCGCTATAGCACCTTAGGCGGTTGAGTACTTCGTCAGAACTCCCGCGCATTTCCAACAGGGATAAGCGGGCAGTATCTTCAGTACCCTGAGCATTGTCCAATCTACGCATTTTTTACTCTAAGTATAAAATCTCTAGGCAGAGACTCCTATGCGCTCCAATCGTTTGCACCATGTAGTGGCCTCTCACCATGACCTTAAACACTTCTCACTCTACTTGAATGGAGGATGCTGTATGAGCGTTGATGGGAAAATAAGATTTGAGGAGTACTTGCAATGAGGCCCAAAAGGGAGCATCTTCCAATGCCATCGGGTTAAGTTTCCATGTTGGGATCAGGGTCGCCTCCCCGACATTTGATGCGTCATCAGCGGACGATGGTCGGACACTGTGCGACCCAAGTATTCAGTGTGCAGGACTGTACTATTAAAGGCCGGAGTCCAGAGAAATGTGTCCAGTCTGGTATGTACCTGGTGGACTGGTGAGTAAAAGGAATATTCCTTGTTCCTGGCATCGTGTACCCGCCAGGTGTCCTCTAGGCCTCAATGAGTTAAAGTCTCCCCTCAAGCCATTTTTGGGGTATTTTTCAAAAACCTTTATTGAGTGATTTCAAAACAACACCTTACATAGTGCATCAGATCAGAGTAATACGCACATTAAGTTTCATGTCAATCTAATCTATGTAAGATGCTCGTACCTGCTAGACAACAGTTCCAATATGGTCTTGTGTAATCAAAACAGACACTGAAGTGAAGTCCCCCTCTCCACAGGAGGCGATAAGCGGGGCTGGAGTGACAGCGGACAATGCAGCTGACTAGGAACAGGACCGGGGGGGGGGCAGGCAAACACTAACCTACAACGGCTGCCGTCGCAGGCGGGGCACCTGTAGGGAGCGCGGGAGAGGAAGCGCTGCTAGAAGGGGCTGGGGAGTTGAGAAATGTCACTAGGGGCCCCTATCTGTCCACAGGTCGAGAGCTCGCGGGCAGTAAGTCCCAAAATTCCGACAGCAAGGTCTGGCACCTCGAAGCATCCTCCAACCAGTGATCAAACTTGGGTGCCAATTTGCGACCCCAGCACATAGCCACCCTACGCCTAGCAAGGACCAGCACCATCGCGATCAGGTGGCGAGAGGCGTCAGGGCAGAATTTAACAAAACCCAACAGGCACAGGGGGGGTCAGGCTGCACAGTCACGGAGGTGATCTCAGAAATGGCGGAGCACACTGCCTGCCAAAAATCAGACACCTTGGGGCACAGCCAGGCTAAATGAGCAAAGTCTGCGGCAAGGGCGGCACAGCACATACAGGCATCACTAGGTATAAGTCCAAGTTTGTTAAGCTGTGGGTGAGTGCGGTGCATCCTGTGTAAGTACTTGAAGTGTATAAGACGAAGACAATAATTTGGTGACAGTTTATTCGTCTGATTGCAGCAATAGAGTCAATCAGACTGCATGATATCCATGCCAAGGTCCGTGCCCCACGCCACACGCGCCCGATCCGTAGAGATGGAAGCAGTCGACAGTATGATGGAAGATTATTTAGCCATTTAGATAACTGGCCAGTATAAGAGAGAAGGAGTCAAGAAAATCAACCTGATCCTGGTTAGTTTTTTTTTCAATTTTCATCTCCAGTACAGTAAATCCAGCAAGGTACAAACTTACATCATAATTGTTCAACTCATGAAAATCCTCTTATCAATTTTGGCAATTGGCCGGTCATCCAACAGTAGCGAGGATAATGGAGGCGCATATCTGTCCCTTATGTAGTTACATGACAATTAAACCTTATTAAACCATATGAGAACTCCCCCTGCCCCCCACCCTCCACCTCCAACCCTTCCCCTAACTACCCCCCCTCCCTCCCACCCCCTGCTGCCGGGTCCGGAAAAAGTTTGTAAATCAAAAAATAGGGTCTATGCCACCTGTTCCCTATAATTGATCACTGTGTGTCACTTCGTCCAAAGACTGAGCCTCTCCCTGTCCCAAGTCAACTGAATCCGAACTGTTTTGCGTCAAAGGGGCGTCCAGTCCCACCAGCTCCTGAAACATCACCCCCCCAAGCCTGTAGGACCTCAGGTAACTTCTCATCCCTCCTTGTGTGCCTCATGTGCTCTTCTTCTGCCAGCGCCCATTCCCTCAGATCTGCCCTCCATTTCTGCAGCGTTGGGCCCTATGGGGACAACCAATGAATTGCAATACGGCACCGAGCTGTAACCAGGCCCAGTATCAGAAACCGTCTGCTCACCCTTCGTTTGGGGTCCCGAGGGATTAAGCCTAAGAGGCAGGGACGCGGGTCCAATTCTATCTTCCATCCCGACACCCTCACCATGAGCTCCAGTACCGACACCCAATATGATTGGAGGACCAGGCACGTCCATACCATATGCACAAAGTCCGCCAAGGGGCTGTGGCATCCCGGGCAATGGGCATCTCTGGTATTGTCCATGGTCTGGAGAAGTTTAGGGGAAAGGTAGGCCATGTGTATAATATTATATTGGATTTGTTTGAAGCGGTTGCTCACTGATACCTTCCTCACACTTTTATGTATTTTTTCCCATTCACGGGGAATGATCTCTTGTGGACAAGCCTGCTGCCATTTATTCTCTATCGCCAAGGGCCGCAACTTTTTATCCTCCCTCAGCGCCCTGTAGAGGTGAGTCACAAACTTCCGCCCCCCCGCCATTGCCAACATAGTGACCAGATTATGAGTATGCGCCGGGGCATCCGGGAACGTGGGCCATAGCTGCCGCGCGGTCGCAGTTTTGCATATTGAAGAAATTGCCCTGGAACAAGCTCAAAGGCGATAACCGCAGCTTGATAGGTGATAAATTTATCGTTGGGGTACAGATCAGACAGCATCAGGCACCCTCCCTCTATCCATGTGTCTGTAGACATGACCCACGCAATCCGGGCAAAGGATGGCAACAGCCATAGATCCAAGTCAGGGGCGAAGGGCTTACTGTGGATGTGGCGGCGCACCACCCGATCCCAGATTGCGGCCGCCAACTGTGCCAGCGGGGGGATGTGATCTTGCCGCCCCCCTACCTTCCAGAGCAGCGCTCCCAATTGCCCACTCCCATAAGTCCCTGCCAGCAAGGACTGCTCCCAGGAGGGGTCCACATCCAACCATGCGATCCCATGTTTCAGTTGTGAAGCGAAATAATAAAGCTCCAGATCGGGGACTTCTAAACCTCCAGAGCCCCACCTGCGCTTCAGGACCTCCAGACTCACCCTGCATCTCTTCCCATTCCATAATAAAAGGACTAGAAGGGAGTCCAATTCTCGGAAAACCCAGTGCGGTATCTCATAAAAGGACCCCTGCATAGCGTACAAACAGCGTGGGAGGACCACCATCTTAATTAAGGCAATCTTCCCCATCAAGGAGAGCATAAGGGTGTTCCAGAAGGCAATACTTCCCTTCAGACCCCGATTGATCCGTCCCATGTTGTGTTGGAAGAAAGCAGCCGAATTACGACCAATCCAGATCCCTAAGCAGCGAAGTGTGTCATCTACCAATGGGAGTCCCATCTCTGGACGTGGGACCCCCTCCCAATCATCCTGCTCTCCAATCGCATAGAGCTGGGATTTCGCCCTATTTACCGCAAGGCCAGAAGCGGCTGTAAATTGCGTTAACGCGGCCATCAAGATCGGCAGTGACTGCGTCGGCTGGCTCAGATAGATGCGTCATCTGCATACAAGGACACCACATGCTCCACTGCCCCTACTCGAATGCCCTGGCCCTTAAGCACCGCACGGAGATGGCATGCCAATGGCTCCATCGGCAGGGCCAAGAGCAGGGGAGAGAGAGGGCACCCCTGACGTGTTCCCCGCGATATAGGTATCTCATCCGAGACACATCGACCCGTGCGGACTCTAGCCACAGGTCTGGCGTACAGCAGCTGAACCCACCTTACAAATCCTTCCCCCAGCCCTAGTTTTAAAAGCACCTTCCAGAGGTAGGTCCAGCGGATCGAGTCGAACGCTTGTTCGATATCCAGGAATACCAGCATGTTTTGCTTGGCCTGTCCCTCCAAGGTTTGCATGACGTGGGTCAGGTGCAGAGACCCTCTCCACTGCTCTTGCAAGCTACTTCACGACTCCGATGTTGCTGGGGGCGACTTTAATTCGGTGATTGATGTGTCCCTAGATAGGTCTCATCCTCCTCTGCCCACGGCCCCGATTAATAGGTTGGTGAGGACACGAGCCCAATGGCAAGATAATTGGGAACTTCTAGACGTGTGGAGAGAACAGCACCCGGACGATAGAGATTATTCATATTATTCCTCGTTACATGACCTACACGTCAGACTAGACGCCATCTTGTGTAGTTCTGCCCTGGCACCCCTAGTGGCTAGTAGCAAATATTTAGCACGGACCATATCAGATCACAATCCGTTACTGGTGACTTTCTGTTGGAAAGCGGAGCGCCCTAAGATTCCTAATTGGAGGCTGCGGCCCGAGATGCTGGAAGACCAGGTTTTTCGGGAGGAGTTAAGGTTTGGGGTGGAACGCTATTTTGCGGAAAATGCAGGCACTGCTGCGACGGCCGCTATTGAATGGGATGCTTTCAAGGTAGTGGTCCGTGGGTTGTGTATCGCCAAATGGGTGGGGGTTAGGAAACTACTGCTGCGGGAGGTAGTCGAGAGTGAACGAACACAGCGGGAGGCTGAAAGATCTCATTCGGAAGGTTCGGGTTCCCGTGAGAGGGTCCTGACACAGAGGGAAATCATGGCCGCGGGAGTGGAGCGTCTACGATGCTTTGATCACAGGGCCTACTTAGCCCGTGCCCATGCAGAACGTGATAAGATGGGTACGCTCCTGGCCTGGCTGGCGGACCCTACCCCGAGATGTAAGCCCATATTGGCACTATCCTCAGCGACGGGGCAATCGGAATTCGAGCAACATCGTATAAATGACTGCTTCCGGGCCTTCTATGCGGAACTCTACACGAGTCAGTTACAGACTAGTGAAGAAAATATGCGTGCCTTTTTAGAGGACTTGGCCCTACCCACCCTGGAGGAAGATGAGGCTGAGACGTTAGGCCAAGACATTACACTGGCTGAGGTTTGTTGTGCCATTAAGCAGTTGGCGCATAATAAAACGCCGGGTAGTGATGGATTACCTAGCGAGTTTTATTTAACTTATATTGACCTCTTGGCCCCCAGATTGCTATTGATGTTCCAAGAAACTGGGAAAACAGGGATGTTACCAACTTCGACCAGAGAGGCCGTCATAGTTCCCCTGCTCAAACCGGATAAACTACCAACTGATCCGACTGCCTATATGCCCCTGTCCATGCTCACGACTGACTATAAAATACTGAGCCGAGTGTTGGCCACCAGGCTCCTCCTCTTCATGACTCGGCTGATACATGTAGATCAGGCTGGTTTCATTCCTACGCGCAACACTGCCAGTAGCATGCGCCGCTTTCTGGATCTCTTGGATGGAGGTAGTGGACGGGAGGGACAAGAATTGGTCCTATCGGTGGATATCGCTAAGGCGTTTGATAGCCTGGAATGGCCCTATCTGTTTTCCGTTATGGCACGATTTGGACTTGGTGCTTGATATGTCCGATGGACTGAAATACTATATTCATCGGCGACGGCCAGGGTCCGTGTGGGTAGGGCGGTCTCTTCCTCCTACCCAGTGGGACAGGGCACCAGACAGGGCTGCCCCTTGTCCCCGTTGCTATTTGCTCTAGTGTTCGAACCACTGGCGGCGCACGCCCGTAAGAGAGAAGCGTACACCGGCTTGCAACTCCGAGGTCAAGCACATTACATCTCGCTTTACGCGGATGATCTTCTCATGTTTTTAGCATACGCAGGAGATGCCTTAACTGGGGCGCGCGACCTGCTGACCCGGTTTGGGTGCCTCTCCGAACTACGCGTTAATTGGACTAAAACATGTGTTTTCCCGGTGTCAGGCAAGTGCGTACCACCACAGTTGCCACCTGAATTGAAATGGGAGCCGAGATGCCTTCCCTACCTAGGCACACGAATATACCATGTTCATAGGAATGTTGAGAGAGCAATGAACTCTCTGCCGCTCACTCTGCGGGGTGCTACCAGCCTTCTTGCCTTTAGAAAAGGCCTTAAAACCTGGCTGTTCTCCCAGTAGTTCGCTTTTTGTGTGTTCGCTCGGCCTTCTGTCTTTTTTCTATTTTAATTGAGTTATGTTATTATGATGCAGCCCTCCTTACTAAAAGCGCCGGGACACTCTTTCTGAGTAGCCGTGCGCTATACAAAAGATAAATAACATAACATAACATAACATAACAATGAGGGGCCTGCGGAGTAGCATGACATTTTGGGAGACACTGCCGCTATCAGTGGCAGGCCGAGTTGCGCTCTTGAAGATGGTGGCGCTGCCTCGCCTGCTATACCTCTTCCGGACCCTGACTGTCAGAGTCCCGGCTGCATTTTTCCGACACTTACGCTCTGCACTGAGCAGTTTCATTTGGGGGGCTGGCCGACGTAGGGTAGCCCTAGCGCACTGATGAGACCGAGATTTGAGGGTGGTCTAGCTGCTCCTGACCCCGAGTTGTATTATCTGGCTGCGCAATTCCAGATTTTGACACAGGGGGTGGCACTGGAGTTCCGCGGGCCGGAAAGGAGAGCGGTCCCGGAAGTACAAAGGCACGTACTCTCCTTTATAATTTTACAGCAACCGCTGAGGGTTGTGGATCTATCGTTGACCGAGAGCACCCTGAGCTACTGTTGGAAACGTTTTCACACTAAATTTGGGGTACAACGCCCGTACGCGCCCGAGATACCACTGTGCATGTGCACGGCCTTGCCTCATGGGGGTGATTGGTCTGGGCTAGCGGAGTGGAAAAAACTGGGACTGCAGGTGGTAGGTGACTTGTACGCGGATGGTGCTCTGCTACCGTATGCAACGTTACAGGACACCTTTGGGCTTCCACGAGGTCACTATTTGCTGCATGCAGCATTGATAACAGCCATACAAAAGCACTGGGGCTCTGGTTTATCGGAACCGCCTCTGAGTGAGGCTTGTCAATATGTTGTGATGGCAGCGGGCACATTTAAGGCGGTTACCTGCCTTTATAGACGGATGCTGGGAGTAGATGCTAACCCGCTGCAAAAACTGCGGGAGCACTGGGTGACAGACATCGGCAAGGATATCCCAGATGCAGCCTGGTTGCAGATACTCAAGAGAGCTTGGAAGGGCACTAGAAATGCTAGATTCCAACTTATCCAATATTTTATTCTGCATAGGCTTACCTCACACCAGCTAAAATTAATCAATACTTTCATGTGGACACAGCGCACTGCCCCCGTTGCCATCTGCAGGGAGCGGATCTATGCCACATGCTGTGGGACTGCCCTCCTGTGGGGCCATATTGGGAGGAGGTCACCTCATCTCTTAGTAGAGTAACTGAGCGACTGATGGACATGGACAAGGGCGCATGCCTGCTGCATTGGTTCCCCCACACCAGCAAAAATAAAATAACTAGCAAATTCATGGATTTGGGCCTCATCCTAGCCAAAAGGGAAAATACATCACACTGGAAGGCGGCGAAGGGCCCAAGTTATGCTAGATGGAAGGCAGAATTCCTTAAGTGGGCGGGCAGCGAGAGCTCCGTTCGTCTACAGCAAGCACATAGATCCCACAACGATAGGGCATTGGAGGCGGCGCGGGCGTGGGAGGCTCTGGTGCTAAGGTGTGGGTTGCTCGATGCAGATATGGAATCGGAATCGGATGTGTCACTAGAGGAGGTACAGGTGCAGGGGCAGGAGTAAGCGGCTTCCTATGGCTTCAGGGGCTTCGCGGGAGGTTGGATCCTCAACGACAGGGCAAGCACTGGGAGGTTTTTGATGTGAAGGGAGAGACACTAGTGCACAGACTATATACCAGAACAGTACACTACTCACGCACTTTCACTGACTCATGGTTTTGGCAGCAGGGGTGGGGGGATGGGGGCTGTTGTGGACGTTGGGGGGCCACGCATAGAGCACTGTTGCATGCCTCGCACTGAGGTTTGGGACTAGGAACATTGATGGAGAGAACTGCCCATGGTGAAGAACGCCTGGGAACTAAACCCAGAAATGTTGATCTATTTTTCATGTACTGTACTGTTTTCTCGCCAGAAGTGTACTTGGATATTGACTGCTAGTGTTGGCCCACCTTGATGTCTTGTTTGTGTGTTAAAACAATAAAAGATTAAAACATTTTTTTTTAAATGACGTGGGCCAGGCGGCGGATGTTTCGTAAGGTGTTCCGGGCCGTAATGAACCCCGATTGGTGGTCATTGACGAGGCGACGAATATAGGGGAGGAGTCTAGAGGCCAGCACCTGGCTGATAACCTTCACATCCACATTCAGCATGGATATGGGTCTATAGGATCCTGGGAGGAGAGGATCCTTCCCTGGCTTGGGGATCATAACTATTGTCGCCGCCTGATAGAGTCTGGGAGCAAGCCCCGATCATAGCCTCCATTGCCACTTCGAGGAGTTTCGGGACCAAAATGCCCTTGAACTCTTTATAGAGTTCGGCTGCTAGACCGTCCATCCCCGGAGATTTTGCCGTCTACAGATGGGCTATCGCGGCACGCAGTTCCTCCTCTCGAAGTGGTCCACCTAGTTCCTCCTGACTATCCGCATCAATGCCGGGCAGGTGTCCCCTAGGTGTTGTCGCATGGCCGTCCATTCAGGCCGTTGCTCTTTATCTACGGGGAAGTCCCTCTCCAACTCCGCCAAACGGTCCTCGTGTTGTCGGAGTTTCCTTTCCAGTACCCGTTTTACCCCTACTTCCGTGGACAGGCAAGTTCCCCGAATTACCACTTTCATGGCGTCCCATTCAGTCGCCCTTTTACTAGCCGACCCCCAGTTCACTGCTAGATATGCCTCGAGCACTTGCGAAATGGCCTCCTTATAAGTGGGATCACCAAAAGCCTCCGTGTTGAGTCTCCAGAGCGGGATCCTAGGCCCAGGTCCACCCACCAAGTATGTGAGCAGGAGCGGAGAGTGATCTGACAGATAACGCGCCAGATAGTGGATCTCTTCTACAATCAATCAATCAATCAATCATAACATTTGTATAGCGCGCTACTCACCCATAGGGGTCTCAAGGCGCTGGGGGAGGGGGTACGTTACTGCTCGAAAAGTCAGGTCTTGAGTTGCTTCCTGAAGGAGAGATGGTCCTGGGTTAGCCGGAGGTGGATGGGGAGGGAGTTGCAGGTCTTGGCCGCCAGGTAGGAGAAGGATCTTCCTCTGGTGGTGGCTCTGCGGATGCGTGGAATGGCGGCGAGGGCGAGGCTGGTTGATCGTAGCTGGCGGATGGGAGTGTAGAAGGTCAGGCGGTTGTTGAGGTACTTGGGGCCCAGGTCATGGAGGGCCTTGTGTGCGTGGGTGAGGAGTCTGAACGTGATCCTCTTGCTGACGGGGAGCCAGTGCAGGTCTCTCAGGTGGCCGGAGATGTGGCTGTGTCGGGGGATGTCCAGGACGAGTCGTGCGGAGGCGTTCTGGATACGCTGGAGTCTTTTCTGAAGTTTGGCTGTGGTTCCGGCGTAGAGGGTGTTTCCGTAGTCCAGTCGGCTGGTGACGAGTGCCTGGGTGACCGTCTTCCTGGTTTCGGTGGGGATCCACCGGAAGATCTTTCGGAGCATGCGTAGGGTGTTGAAGCATGATGATGAGACGGCGTTGACTTGTCTGGTCATCGAGAGGGAGGAGTCCAAGATGAAGCCCAGGTTACGTGCGCGGTCCGTTGGCTTGGGAGTGGTGCCCAGGGCAGGGGGCCACCAGGAGTCGTCCCAGGCGGAGGGTGATGATCCCAGGATGAGGACTTCCGTCTTGTCTGAGTTCAGTTTCAGGCGGCTGTTCTTCATCCACTCGGCGACGTCTTTCATCCCTTCGTGTAGGCTGTTTCTGGCGGTGGCGGGGTTGTTGGTGAGGGAGAGGATCAGCTGGGTGTCATCGGCGTAGGAGATGATGTTGAGGTTGTGTTGGCGTGCGATGGCTGCGAGGGGGCTCATGTAGACATTGAAGAGGGTGGGGCTGATCGATGACCATGCCCTGGAGAAAGAAATAATCCAGTCTACTGTGAGTGTTGGCAGCCGGCGTGTAGCACGGGTACACCCGATGAACAGGATTGCGGTGCCTCCAGACATCTATCAGGTCATAACTTTGGAGCTTCTGGGTCAAAGCTTCTCTCATTTTGGGCTTGGGGTCTAACTTTGTGGGGCATCTGTCTAGATCTCCATCAAGTGCACAATTAAAATCCCCAGCTATAAGGAGCTCCATGTCTGGGTCTATATCTAACTGTCCCATCACTCGACCCAGAAACTCGCCATTGTCAGTATTCGGGGCATACATGTTCACCAAGCATACACTACGTCCATCTAGGGTACCCACCACTATAACAAACCTGCCCTCGGGATCCAGTTTTGTATGGATGGCTTTGAAGGGAACCCCTGGTGCTACCCAAATTAGGGCCCCTCTAGCAAACCCGGAGTAAGATGTGGCAAAAAAACAGTTCCCGCCATCTACGCTGGACATATTTAAGGCAATCCCCCCAGAGGTGCGTTTCCTGGAGGAAAGCAAGGCTGACACCATAACGGCGGAGATAAGTAGCCACCCTGATCCGCTTAATCCTATTATTGAGCCCCCTAACATTCCACGTTAATAATTTGTATTTACATGCATCACCTGTCATGATTTAGCACTTTTCGATCGTGCAGCACCCATCTGGTGTCCATTGGAATCCCCACCACATTGCGAAATGACCCTTCCATAGGTAAACAACTTAGACATATCAAAGCAGAGATAAAAATGGACCCGGCAGCTACCCTCCCAAAACCAAATCATGGAACTTCAACACCTCCCACCCACAGGCGGTAGTACCGCATCTTCCAATCCATACCTGGTCAGGAGACCTCGAACCCCGCCCCAAAGACACTCCCCCCTCAGACCCTCCCTTTCAACTTGCAATTATTGAATGAAATTTTGCAAAACAATTGAATACGTAGAGGTCCAGAAGAATCCCTTTTCCCCGTAGTTGAACATTCAGCCGACTGACTGGTACCGCGCAGCCCCGCCCGGCCGAGGCCTAGCTGACCGCCTCGGCACTCTACAGTCGGCCTCGTAAGCTGAAATTGGCACAATAGTACAAACACTGTGATAACCAGGTGTTCAATCCCCCCCCTCTTCATTATGCTTCTATTTCTCCGAGGAATAGCCCCATTTACAACTCGTCGGGCCGCACAGATTCCCCCAGATTAAAGCGTGGAGATACTCACAGTGTCCAAGACCCCCCACGGTCTATTCAAACTCTCCGGTTTACCAGTCAGTTGTCCTGTGCAGGTTCTGCAGCCGGGTCGGCGGCGCCCCCGAGTCCGATTGCGTTTCCTGCACCAAACACAGTGGGGAGACCTGGTTCTGGGTTGGGATTATCTCAAGTTCCGCCCGGAGAGTGCCATCCGGGCCCTCCGTGATAAGTCCGTTCTCGGTGATGGCGCGCTCTCCCAGGGGCTGACCCCCCTCACCGCGACGGTGGCTTCACCGTTGAGCGCTCCATCGTAGTTGCTCCTGCCAGCCCTGCGTGCGGTCGTGTTCCGCCAGTCCCAGCGAGTCCATCCAGTCCTCCGCATCTGATGGGCGGTCAAAGAAGTGCGTCCTCTCACCGTGTTGCACTCGGAGCCTGGCTGGGAAGAGCAAACTGTATTTGACATCGTGGCTCCGCATCCATCGCTTAACCTGCAGGAAGTCGTTCCGGAGGTCCTGTACCTTCCTAGTATAGTCTGGGAATATATGAATGTCGTGGTTATCATACCTAGGCGGGCCGGTCTTACGGATTTGCTGTAGAATTATGTCCCGATCTCTAAAGTTAAAGAACCGGGCTATTATGGCCCTAGGTGGAGATCCCGGTTTCGGTGGCGGCCCCAGGGTTCTATGGGCCCTCTCAATTGCAAACATTTTGGACAGTTGCAAGTTCGGGAAGACCTTACCAATCCAGTCTTTGAGGAACAGATCTGCCGCCGGCCCCTCTGTGCGTTCCGGAAATCCAAGAAAGCAGAGGTTATTCCTCCGGGACCGTCCTTCTGCATCTTCCGCCCGATCCTCCAATCGAGCTGTATGATCCTGGAGAGCAGCTATCGTTTCCTTCAGCTGCTGGGCCAAGGTTTGTAGAACATTCAGATCCCCCTCCGTGGTGGTGACCCTATCCGCTACCTTCCTGAGGTCAAGGCGTAAATGGTTGATGTCCATGGCCATTCCGTCCATCTTGGTTTCTAGCGCTACCCTGGAGTCACGAATCGCAGCCAGGATATCGGCTTTGTCCCGGGCCGCTGCGTCTGGGTGGGCCTCCATCCTCCGGTCCATTCCGGGCGCTCCGCCGCCATAGGGCCCGGGACCGTGTATTGCACGATCTTGTTAGTCTGGGCTTCCCTTGTCGGTCGGTCCTTTCCCATAGTAGAGGGGACTTCCCAGGGTGATCCACTCGGCACCCCCAAGCGGCCTGTCAAGTTCACCGCCTTACCCTCCTGCAATTCGTAGAGCAGCTTCGGCAGTTCCAACTCTGGGTTCCACTGGCCGTGCCACCGGGTACCTACACCCTAGAGCTCCGTTGAACGCCAGTCCTCACCAGCACCACAGCAGGGACTCTCCCGGTGTCGCCCCCCCAAAGGAGTGGGGGGGCCAGACAGGTTCCAGAGGCCACAGTCCAGCCTGCGTCTCCCTTCGGCCCCAGTAGCCGTGGCTCCGAGGTTTCCCGCCACTGCTGCCAGTCAGGGGGGGCAGCCCTCTCACCCGGTTCACTCCGCTCCACAGCCGGTCACAATCCAGACACCCACCGCAGCTGGAGCACCAGCAAAGTATACTGTCACAGGTTGCGAGGGGAGGGGACCGTGGCCCCCAGACAGCCCCCAGTGTTCTATGGTCTCCGCTGAGTCCCAGGGCCGCCGGAATGTATGTAGGCTGCAACTGCCCGGTCTCACTCACACACTCACGCCGGGTCCATGGCGCCTCAGCCGTCAGCCGCCCCACACGTCTTCTGCAATCGCCCCGACTGCCTCCTCAATGGTTACTCTCTGTCTCGTCTGTTCGCGGGGGCTCCTGCTTCAACAGCCACTCGAGGGGTCTGCAGCCACCCTTGATCCGTTTCGCGGCGGCGGCCGCCGCCTGGTCGCTCTCGGGTCCTGGCTGCCCACAACACCGGTTGTTCTCCGACGGGCCAGAGGAGGAGGAAGCGACACCCCCGGTCGCCCGGACCCGGCGGGCACTCGGTCCTCAGGCACCCTCTCAGTGTTCCGGGGGGCCGCGGGAAAGCATGCAGGCCGCTCCTCCCTGGCCTCTCGCAGAGGCTCACACTGAAGTCCGCGGCGACCCTGCCGTCAGTCGTACCTCGTCAGCTTCAGCGTCGCTTAATGTCCCTCTGGGGATCGACCGCCTCCTCCCCACCTCTGCAGGGGCACCGCTCTTCCGCGGGGGCCTCCAGACTCACAGCGGCCGGCCGCGACTTTCTCGCCGTGCGGTGGCCGCTATTTGCTGGTCGTGAGCGAAGATGGACTCGGAGCGGGCCGCTGGATCCTCCGCAGCCCCGGGCAGCAATCCTCGCCCGAGTTGGTAACCCCCGAGGTCCGGGGGGGGGGCTATGCACCACAGGAGCGCCATTCAAATCATAAATGTGCCAGGATACTTAAGGATTTTAAGGACAGTGGGGCAAGAGCTGGACGAAAACGCGTCTAGCCGGCCATTTTGTTAAGCCACACCCCCCTGATCCTGGTTAGGTGCATAAATATTAACCAGAGTCACTACCTGACCAGCCAACCTCCCTGTGATCATCGCATATCTTCCCTCTGCGTCGAGGGACACATGTTCAGGAGCGAAGGGGACCTCAGGTTTAATCTATATCAACACCCCCCTAGCAAAGGCCGAGGAGGTAGTTGTAAATACTTGCCCCCTCCACCTTCTTGTCAGCCTCCCCGCTTCCTCCTTGTTCAAGTGAGGTTCCTGGAGATATGCTATATGTATGTCTCTGTGCCGCAAGTACGAATAAATGTTGTGGCGCTTAGTCAAGTACCCCATTCCACGGATGTTCAATGTTAGGAACCGTATTGTGTTGTGCGTGCGTGCCATCATGGTGAATCGACCCCAAGTGACCTCCTAATGGGTCCCCAACGCCCTCGCTTGCACATACTTGCAACACTACTCCCCCCTGCAAACTTTAAAGCTTACTACTCTAATAAACAGACTTCCATGTTTGTCAACTCCCCATCCCCAGGGAAGTCCGACAAAGGTCAGCCGCCCAAACATTATATATAACTTTATGTACTTAATTGAGGCTCCAAGCTAGTGGGGCTCTCAGTGGGATGTGGCCAGGTAAAGTCACAGTTCAGAGCGCATAAATCATTTAGAGCGCGCCGGCCCATTGTTATGTAGGCCTGCCCAAGACCTGGGTCAAGTGGTAACAGTTCCTCAGCACCCCTAGGATACCTAATCGCTTCCCAACTTCCTCTGTTTCAGATGAGCTCGTCAGCAGTATGTGGGGTTACCACCAGCAGTTGAATACTGTCACAATGGGAAGAGTCCGAATCGTGCTCCTCAGTTTCTTTGGACAAACGAACCTCTGCCTCCAGTGAAGGTCTCCTGTCTAACATGAGTGCCGCCACGGCCTGTAGTGTCTCCGCCCTGTCCTTCTCAGTTTGTGACAAAGACTGCTTCTTAGCGGGTCCCTCCGGGATTGCCTTTTGGAGCGTTTCCCAAGGTTCAGCTTTTTCTTAGTTTCTGACTTGGAGCACCTTGGGTGTGGGGTCCCCGCTTTGTAGGTTTCAATTCACTCCCAAGCATCCTTCAGATTGTTGCAGTAGGTTGTGTTTACATCCAATATAATACGCAGCCGGGCAGGGAACATTCGAGCGTACTGTAGTCCCACCTCTCTCAGCGCCTTCTTAACCTCCAGGAATGAGGCACGCTTCCTCTGTACCTCCAACGTATAGTCTGGGAAGATGGATATTTTGCTATTATCCATAGTATATAGGCCATCAGCGCGTGCTTTTTGCAAGATCAGGTCTCTATCCCGAAAATGGAGGAGTCAAGCTACCACAGGCCGCGGCGGTCTACCTGGGGCCAGTGGTCTGACCGGCACCCGGTGAGTCCAGGGTGTAGAAAGTTGATAGGCCTTCATGCACCACTACTGATCTAAGCCATTGTTCTAAGAAGGATACCATGTTGTTGCCCTCTGGCCCTTGCGCTAGGCCCAGGACTCTGATGTTGTAACTCCTATTGCAGCCTTCTGCATACTCAGCTCTCTGCTCTAGTACACTCACTCTGTCCACGAGGGCCCCCATCTTTACCTCCAGGGACTTCTGTGATGTTACCAGTGCTGCGACACAAGACTCCGTCTCCATCACTCTCTCAGACAATTTCTTATGTTCTTCCCGCAGCAGGCCTAATCCCACCACTACAGTGCTAATATCCAGGTGTAGGGTGGCTTTTGTGTCGGCAATGGCCTCAAGTATCTTGCTCAACTGCTGCTGCACCGGGTCATCGAAGGTCATCTGCGACTGTTCCTGTTTGCTATCTTCTTGCTCCTGGGCAGCCCCCAACAGCTGCCCTCTGGGTTCACCCATTATGTCAGGGGGCCCGCAAAGCCGGCAACACACCCAAGGGGAGACTCCTCAGCTGTGCCACTCCTGGGTGCCGCTCGTTGCCCCAGGTTCCGCGTTTGACCAGAGGGTATCCAGCTCAATGCACGGTCTCCTTGGTGTAGACGGGCAGCCCACCCGGTGGGCCCAGAGTCGCCACTCCCTGCTCAAATACTCGGGTCCTCTGCCTTATCTGCAATTCTGCAGGAGTTTTGCGGTTCCCACTCCTCCACCACCCAGGTCCAGATCGACTCCAGGCCTCATCCGATGTACCTAAAAGGGAGTGGACGTACTAGTCTCAGTCTGCCTCATTCCCCAGGGCTCAGGGTGTCCTCCAACCAGGTCTTGGTTGCTCCTCCACAGGCCAAATCTTGATCCACACCTAGGCCCTGGGGAGACCCCCAGGTAGTACTCACACTCAGTGTGGTCACCAAACAGTGGCCACCCACGGCACCCGACTCTCTGCACTCGGTTACGACTCCCTCAGCAGCTCTTCCTTGTCCTTCCAGCAGGCTCCAGTATGATCCCCTTTCCACTTCACCTATTCTTGGCGCTGCCTACACTCCCTCGTAGTCAGCAGGGACTTTGTGGGACTCCTTCGTCGCGAGGGCCAATAGCAGGGCCGGCACCCTAGCCTTCAAGCCCGGGCTCCGATTGCGCGACCCGCTCAGCTCCTCACCTCCGGGGGTATCGATGTGGTGCATTCGCCTCCTTCGCGGAAGCACCATCACCGTAGCTGTGCTCGACCAGGCCCCTCGGTTCACAACATCCGCCCAGACAGCTCACCTGCCGGCGAGCCCTCGATCAAAACACGAGCCCCAGCAGACTCCGGGCTCTGACTTAGGTTTTGGGTGCCTCTCGACCCTGGCTTGCCATCTTGTGTGTTTCCAGCACTAACAGCCGCCAGAACCCGGACTCGCCACTGTCGCCCAGGAGCCGGCAGGACCACCGAAACCAGCTCCCCGATTTCCTGTCACCACCAGTCCTGTTTTGGGACGTCCCCTGGTCTCGGGCTCCGATATGAACTGATAATTAGCGGGCCGGCGCAAAGTACGTTTTACCTATGCATATTTTAGGGCAACAATGTGAGCCGAATAAAGTAATGTGACTGACTGACTTGCACCTATATCATTAATCTGAGTTGACATCTCATTTTTCTAGCTTCTTATCAGTCTTGGTGGGAACATGATAACTTTTGTTGGTTCAAGGTGGCCTACGGCCCAATCAAATGGAATTTAAAAATGCTCTGACCGAGGAACTTCCTTAGGGGGCTGAGCTGTGCAAATCCAACTGACACAGCACATAATATCTCATGTGTGGCTGGCTCTGTTGGATATGTCATGGTATCATAAAGGTCATGGGTGATAAATAACTCCATGAATTTGTGCTGAGATCCATTCTAGGAGGCATCAACATGAATATTCAAGTCACCTAGAACTAAATTATTGATGCTGAATAGCATAACATTATAGTCACCTACAAAGCTAAAACAAGTGTTTAGACTGCATGTGGATTGTCTATACCAAACAGAAATGTATCATATCAATTGTGCATAAGCAATCATTTTCCCAGCAACATTTGAAAATCATTGTGTATGTCTGATATTAAACTTTTATAGTTTTTGACTGTTTGAAAATCAGAAAAATCCACCTCCTCTCTTAGCTTTCCTGTCCCCCATTACAATTTGATAACCTTGGTGGACTCACTAATTTAGAATCATTCTGCTATTTCTTTCATCCACATCTTCACTAGACAGAGCAGGTCCATTAAAAGAAGAAGAAAAAAAGAACTTAATTTCCCATCATCCATCTACACAGGATGTGACATCACTGGATCTCCCATCAGGCATCTGCACAGGAAGTGACATCAGATTTTGTTCTGCAAATACAATCTCTAAAAGAAGGCAAGCAAGAGGTATTTAATTTCCCATCATCCATCTCCTCCACAGGTAGTGACATAACTGCATTTCCTATCATAAATCTGAACAGGAAGTGACATCACATCCTGCCTTCTCCCTACTTCGATCAACTCTTCAGGATGTCCCATTGCCCATGGGTACCTGGAAAAGGGCAGATACAGACAAGGATATTGTCTGTTTGGGCCTGTTATAGCCAGATAGAGCTTTGGGGCAGAGTGCCTGTTTCAGTGAAACTTACAAGGTAAGATAAAAGCATATGGATCACCCATCATTTAGCACCTCATACTACCAATCCCCACAATCATAACCATATCTAGATGATCCAGATACTCATAACATTCGCACAGTTACAATCTTATACACATCCCATTACTACCAATAAACTCAAACTACACAACACACATTTGAGCTCATGCTCATTAATGCTTGCTCTGCAGTGCTCTACACACCAGACATTGCATACTACATTATCTAACACAAGCTTTACGTACTCTTCTTTACAGAAACATTGTTCACACCAACATCTTCGCACATCCTAGATGTCCTTTTTACCACAGGCTAAAGCATCCATTGTATGGAGGCCGCACGTATGAAAACCTTGCTGTCATCCATAAGTCCTTCCAGTGCTGCACTCTAGGCAAACAAGTAACACTCAACTACATGGAGCTGCTGACATGCTGTGTCCCACTCTGTGCAACTCAGAATGTCATCTTCCATCTCATCAATAAGTATTGTATTAAAACAAGACCACCTCTTCGCCTAGCTTCTCATCCCTCCATTACAATTTGATAACCTTGGTGGACTAATTTAGAATCATTGATGAATCTTAAGATATCATCGCCACCTTGTTCATCCAACTTGCTCACACCACCCTCTTTGGTGACTTAAATCTCGAAGACAACATGAGCTAAAAAAAGAAACCTCCTCTTCAACCTTATTGACACACTGAATATGGTACAGCATGTCACACAACCAACACACTCCAAAGACCACATGCTTGACCTTACCTTCTCAACAACCCTAATAATTCAAAGGAAACCACCCATACCCTTGACTGGATTGGCCAATTTGCCATTCCAATGCCTCTGTTCAAGTACTTACCAACAAACTAAGGTCAACACATAGGAGAAGACCAAACCTTCACATCCTTCAAATACTTCTCCATAAACAGTCTAATGCTTGAACTCTCCTGTAACGCCACACCTGATACCAACACACTTCTAAACACTTTAACAATGTTTTGGAAAGCTATGTGTACATCCACCTCCCCACTGCTGCATGCAAGTGCAAGCCAAAACATTTAGATGCTGAAGTCCCTCCACACAACATGCAGACAGCTCATCACATCAGCCAAAGTACTATACCGACACTGTTAAAAATGGAGGTCTCAGTCTGGCAATTATTTGCACCTTTGTCCAAATAGGGACCCTTCTTTTTAGTCAGGATAATGGGGTACACTATTGAAATAAACCCTGCTCACCCCCTTAGTAGCTTAGCACGAGCAGGCAGGCTTATCTCAGAGGCAGTGTGTAAATCATTTGCCCATAACCAACAGTAATACAGTAAAGACACTACAAAAGGACACCACACCAGTTTTAGAAAAATAACTAATATTTATCTGTGTAAGCAAGACCAAAACGATAGAAGACCAACATACAGTAATTATAAATAGTCAGTTTGCAAGTATGACTTAAAAATGCAGTTCCTTGAAGTCAGTAGCTTCGTCTGATGCTACTGCAGTGCTGAAAACAACAGAATCCTCAGTTCTGTCCAAAAGCGTTGGTGTGGACCGGCGTTAGTGTCAGCAAACTCGTAAATAGTACCTTTTCTTTGCGGCCGATCACGTTGGTGCCGGCCGGTCGTCCAACAGTCACGGTTGCAATGTGAAGCATAGCGGTGCGGTGTCTGGTGCCTTCAAGTTGCGGTGCAGGCAGGGACTCAGTGACGGTCGTCCCCCGGGGTCAGTGAGACCAGGGCTGCGGTGCAGAGTGAGGTGGTGCTGGTTGCGGTGCTGACAGGTCACGGTGCAAGGGAGAGTGCCAGTTGATGGGAGCTGGCGTCGGTCTGCCCAGACTGTGGTGTGGGACGGGGCAGTGCGTTGTGTGACTTATGAGCGGTGCCCTAAACTACAGTGCGGTCAAGGGTTTCATGGTCCGCGAAGCCCTCGGTGAGACCAGGGCGGCAGAGTGAAGCTAGGCGGTGCACTGTGCAGTGCTCACAGGTGGCGGTGCAAGTAGCGGCTCAGTGGCGGTCATCATCATCGGTGAGACCAGGGTTGTGGTGCAAAGTGCGGCAGTGCCCTCTGCGGTACCCTCAGGACATGGTGTCCGCAGCGGTGTCGGCTGTTTTCCCCCTCTGTGGCAACTGAAGCCACGGTTCCAGAGGCGGTACCCTTGAGGTAGATGAAGTCTTTGCTGTCCCTGAGACTTTGTGTACAGGAGGCAAGCTCTAGTTCAATCCCTTGGAGATACTCAGCCCAAGTAAAGAAAGTTCAGTCCAGTCCTTTCACTGCCTAAGGCAGAAGCAGCAACTGCAGGCCTACCCAATAAAGCAACAACACAGCAACAGTGCAGTAATCCTCCTAGCAGTTCTTCCATCTCTTCTTCTGTGCTTAGTCTAAACAAGTTACCTCACCTAGGTACTCGGTTGAGCTCCATTGAATCAAAATTAAATGCAGGCGTAAGGAGCGTATCTGGAGATCGGACTACAGTGCGGACCAAAGGAAGGAATATAATATCACCTTAGAGGAATATAAGGCAGCCATAAAACACACTAAATCAGTATATTTTACCGATAAAATCCTGGCGGCCAAGAATTCCTCTAAGGAGTTGTTCAAAACTGTGACAGCTCTATCAAAATGTCCATGTGACAGTGCTTTTTCGCCGGATCAAAACTTTGGTGACCAAATAGCTACTTTTTTACAGAACAAAGTACACATGGTCTATAATGCACTAGAGATCTCTGCAAGTGAACATGAGAAAATTAGTAAAGATTTACCAGAGGATGCTATAACAATGCATACTCTGTCTTGTTTCTCTGCTTTAGCAGAAGACCAGGTAGCAAATCTGCTGCTACAAATCAAGTTTGGTTCTCCTTTGGAGCCCTGCCCTCTCTGCAGATATTGCTGTTGGTTCCCGAACAAGTTAGTACCCCTTTATTAAATTAAATCATCAACTACGGGGTCTTTCCAGCTATCGGAAAAAAGGCATGCATCAGACACATCCTAAAAAAGGCTTCCTTAGACCCCACGGAGGCCAGGCATTATCGGCCTATATCCTGCCTTCCATTCTCTTAAAAAATTCTAGAGAAAGCCATGAATTTGGAATTGACAGATTACTTAGACAACAATAACATCCTTGACTCAACCTAACATGGATTTAGATCTTGGCATTCCACCAAATCAGCCCTAATCATGGCCACGGACAAGATCCGTAAAGTAATGGATGGAGGGGGTAGAGCTGCTCTCATCCTGCTCGATCTGACTGCAGCTTTCGATACCGTGAATCACACGTTTCGCTGCATTGACTGAAGGCAGCAGGCATTGAAGATGTGGCGTTAACTTTACTAACATAATTTCTAGATTCACGGGAACAACTGATCCACTGGAATGGCCTTCAATCTGGAATATTCCACCTCCCTTGTGGAGTCCCACAGGGTTCAGCTCTGTCTCCGACACTGTTTAACTTATCTGATAGACCACTGGCATGAGTAATTAAAGTGTCAGTGACACAAAGTGAGGGGTTTACAGCTGACAGATTTCGTAATTGCCTCACGAACGTGATGGCTTGGATGAACTCGAATGTCTTGAAGCTCAACACTGTAAAAACCTGAGGTCCTTGAGTTTGGTTAAAGAACGTCTGTATGGAGTCAAGCAGGGTGGCCTTCGGAGGCCGGTAATTGTCCAATCCCTGTGTCCAAGGCCAGGAACCTTGGTGTCATGTTTGAAAAGGATCTGAAACTTGCCCCACAGATAAACCAAGTGTCCTCTGCGTTTTTTAAACACTAAATATTTTGCCCAAAATCCTGCCATTTATAACTTTATTACTTAGAAAAATAGTTGTTGGAACCCTGGTCCTTTCCAGAGTCGACTATTTTAACGCCCATACATAAAATGGTATTTATACCATTTTATGTTACTGCTTCTTGCACTGCATGACAGCATTGGGGCAACACTCCTCTGCCCACATGGAGGAGCCGCCTCTGACTGCAGTAGCAGGTTTGAGAATCCTTTTGTGAGGCTGCTTGTGTGGGTGGCACAACCAGTGTTGCAGGTCCTCTAGTGGTATTTGATTTACAGGCTCTGGCACACTCAGTGCACTTTACTAGGGGCCTACCAGTAAATCAAATATGCCAACCATGGAAATACCAATCCATAATACAATTCACAACAGGAGCATTTGCACTTTTACACTGAACAGCAGCGAGAAAGTGCACAGAGACACTAAATCAGCAAAAACAGAGTCAAAACCGGGAGGTAAGAAAGAAAAAATACAGGGGAAACACGCCAAAAGATGCCAGGTCTAACAGACACCATCTATGAAGCCACCAACTGAAGTAGATCATTGTTCAAGACAATGAAGCACTGTATCTACACATACTGGAACCACCTATTCATCAATCCACAGAAAAGAGCAATCCCATCAACCTCTTCTTCAGCAAACTTTCATAGATCCGACAGCATATTGACAACAGCAAGCCAGTGCCATCTCTTATACCTACTTCTTCTGTAAAATCTGGGAACCGCAATGGCGGTGTTGATCAGTTCACTGAATGGCAGAGCGCAATTAGTAAATCATGCAATGAGGGTGCACTGTGTGGCTGATTTGGGAGTTGGACTGTCTGTGGTTCAATATCAATGATGGACTGTTGGGCATCAGCCATGCTTCTTACTTTTATGGTTTGTTACTTGCTCTGAGAAATTCAGTGTCTCTGGCAATGTATATTTCTTTTTGTGTGTCTCCTCAGGAGGCAGGAAGTATGGCTTATGGTACTGCAATCTCACTTCTGTGCCATCTTGTTTGTTTATCTTCACTCTCCTGGTGTGACCCTTCTCTGTGCTTGTTGGCTTCACCAGGCGGGTGCAGTGACAGGAGTCTGCCACTAGCAGACGTTGAGGACATGTTTACATACATATGTGCTATCGTGGGCTCCAGGACTGCAGCTGATTTTGTGGCTACCACCCACGTTACTCTCCAGTACCCTCCAGCTCACTTGCCTTGTCGCATTTTCCTCTGTGCATAAGATTTTCCCTGGAGCTCACTTTCCTCTATGATGCAGAGTGCATGAGATTAAGAAGCTGGCTTTTTATGTAGTGTACCAAAATGGGGTCCACTACGTAGAAATCCAGCGGGCCCTTATTGCCTTACTGGGCTTAAATTAATAATCCCAAATGATCCCTTTTGTGGTAGTGTGGGCGAGCAAGTTTGGGTTATCAGAGGGTAGTGTTAAGCAATTGCTGAACAAACAGAGCCAATGAGACACACACTCAAGAAGAAACTAGAGACCAATTTAGAAAAATAACAAGTATTTTTATATATATTTTAACACCAAGAGCTTCGTAAATGGGTAAATAGTTGTTGAGTTATCAATTTTTACAGTTAAGCAAAAATGTCACACAAATGTGTTTTTATGCGGTAATGCTTTCCTATGGAGAAAAAAACATATACTGCATACAGGTATTTTTTTTTTTTTTTTTCCAATACATTTTTATTGTTGAGAATACATGAGGACACGGGCTGGCTTCAACATTCAGCCAGTATCCGTCGGATCCGCAACTTTTCTTTTGCCCATGAGGATCGCCCACCAATCAACCGCAACATTGCAATTCAAACCAAAGCATGTTACAAATGCAGGTGATGAAGAAATAACAACCCCTAACAAACAGCTCCTGCCCTGCCCGCCCCCCACCCCAGAGTCCGTCCTCCCTTTCCTGATGAAATTACCACCGTCGAACTAACATAGGGTACCACCGTGTCACAGTTTAAGAGGCCCAACCTCAGCCCCCATTATCATGCATGGATTGATCATCATGTAAAGGAGCGCCCTCTTTTAGAGCTCCTGTAGGTTCACTCTAGTCCGTGGTATTGCCTCCATTTTGTCCATACTCTCCGGAACTTCTTTGGGCAACCCCTGGCCTTATATGTTACTCTCTCCGCCGCCATATAGAGGTCGAGACCCCTCCTCCACTCCTCCACTTCTGGTGGCTCGGCCGCTCCCCAGCGGCGAGCAATGTCTCTCTTGGCCACCACTAGGGCCAGCACTAGAAATATGGTCAGAGGGCGGGCCAAGTCGACTTCGGTCGTCAACCCCAGCAACGCTAGCTTTGGGTCACGTGGTAGAGTAGTTTCCAGGACCTCCTCTAATTCCCCGAATATGTCCTCCCAGTATGACTGTATGATTCTACATCCCCAAAGTGTGTGGTAGAAATTTCCCTCCGGCTGGTGGCACCTAAGGCATGTCGTATCCATGACCTTCCCCATTTTGTACAATCTCACCCTATCGTAGTATACTCTATGCAGCACTTTCAACTGTATGAGACGGAGTCTGGACTTAATCGCGACTTCACGAGGGTGCATGAGAATCAGCTCCCAGTCCAGATCTTCCATTTCCCCCGTGTCCGCCTCCCATCTATGACGCAAGTCTTGTAGGGTTCCTAATGTGGTGTTGGTCAGTGTTCTGTATGTAAGGGACACCGCCCCTCTCCCAATCTGCTCCTGTAGTAATCTACCCTCCAATGGGGCGTATTCTGGGATGTCTGTCAGATCGATGTTCTGTGCCCTCCAAGCGTGTCTGAGCTGTGAGTATCTGTAGTACTGAGTGTTGTGTAGGCCAAAGTCCTCCTGTAAAGCGTGGAATGTTGTGAGTTCTCCCCTGGCAATCACGTCTCCTACGGTGGAGATGCCGATGGTATCCCACTGTCTAAAGCCTGTCAGTTTGTTGAGTTCACCCAGCCACTTGCAGTGCCATAGCGGGGTCTGTCGGGTGGGTCGTTTGTCCCATCCCATGCGTTTGGTCGCCCTGTTCCACGCGGCCAGCGTGATCTTAGTAGCCGGCAGAAGGTGTCTCCCCGCTGAACCACCGTATAAGTAGTATAGAGCGTTTGTGTGAGACCATTGTGATCTTTCTAGGGCATAAGTAGGGTGATCTATCGCTGCATGTAACCATTCATTTATCGGGGCAAGGTGCTCTGCCCAGTAGTATGCCTCCAGTTTGGGAAGGGAGATCCCACCACTGTATTGGTGGCGTTGTAGTGTGGCCAAGGCTATTCTCGGGTGTTTCCCCAACCATAAGAAAGTCCGCAAATCACTGTGAATTTTGGGCACGGTTGTGGGAGGGAGTGGGTAGTACTCATTTTGCAGTGCATAGAGGAACTTTGGTAGCAGGACCATTTTGTATAGAGCTGCGCGCCCCAGTAGGGTGAGCGGAAGCTGTCTCCACCGGTCCATTTCTAGCTTCGCACTTGCCACGATGCGCGTCACATTGTTGTTAAGGGAGAGTGTTTGCATACAGGTATTTTCAATCGTGTTTCAGGGGTCCCCTTTAGTATTTTAGGTGCTAGGGTGTCACGGTCACAAGATTCACAAGCTGCTTGGGTTTTCCGGCCCAGGAGTGTCCGGGTGCAGAGGTGTTGAACAGGTTTGTAGCCTTGCGCCTTACACCATAGTGAAAGAAGGAAGGTCACCTATAATCAGGCGGAGGAGGAAGGAATAGGGGGCAAGTCCTGGAGCTTCCAACGTGGGGGGCTCAGTCTGTGAAGGTCTTGGAAGCAGGGGGGCACAGTCAGAGTTTGTGGACCTGGGCTGGGGAGCTCAGGTGCAGAGGGTTTTTGTCGGTTGTACCCATGCATCATAGGCACTCCCAGTCAGACCTGCAGAGGGGGACAAAACAGGACAGCTGGGCCACCCTTGGTGCTGGCCTTTGCAATGCTGATGTCCCTCATCGGCTGGACAGTCTTTGTGGGGCTAGAGTCCAGATTGGACTACAAATAAGCTATGGTTTCTGCAAAGGGTCAGGTACCTAGGCAATTGGTGCAGGGTGGTCCTGGGGTTAATGGTGTCTCCAATCTTGTTGGAGAGATGGATATGACCCTCTGTAGAATGGTGACCTCCTCCTGAACGGCTGATACAATGGTGAACCTAGTGGTCTCAAAATGGTGAGCCGGATATTGGGTCGGTGCCTGTAGGTTGCAGGGAAGTGGCTCCTCCACTTTGAGGAAGATGCTGATGGCTTGGCGAAGTGCTGGTGGCCCTCCGAGGCTTTTGGAGGATGAATAGCCTTAGGACGAGTTGGGTTGTATGATTAGTGAAACAGGAGCAGGCAGTCAAGTTTTGGCAACAAAGTCAGGGGTGCACCTAAATACTGAATTTAGGGGCGTTAAGTTGTGTGAAGAGAACTAACTAATGGGCTACTCATCCTTGGAGTCACTACACCCCCTATATAACCACTTCCTGTGGGAAGTGGGTATAACACTATCCCAAGGTTCCTAACTGCACCAAAATCAAGATGGTGGAATCCTTCCTTCGTGGAGCACATAAGGCAGCCCACCTTAGGGAGTGACTAGCAAACCTATCTGCTTGTTTTTTTTTGTAGAGTTTTATATAGCCCGAACTTGACCCGCAACCGAACCGGGTATCAGAGCGCTTTACATAGCACCAGTTACGTTACATGAGGACACACATTAATTTTTGTTAGGCACGGGGAGATAAAGTGATTTGCCCAGAATCACAGGATGTTCAGCGTTGTTACCGAGACTCGAACCCAGTTCCGAGGTCGAACGCCCTAGCTGTTAGGCCAACTCCTCTCCTGTGGTGGCAGGCTGGACGATACCGGTCGGCCAGCACACTAAGAGGGTAGTAGATTTTCAGGGGACACCTCTAAGGTGCCCTATGGGTGCATATCTTAATAAATGTACTACTGGCATCAGTATTGATTTATTAAGACAAGATGTTTGATACCAAACACCATAGGTTTCATGGAAGCCATCATGTAGCTGAGGAACTCATACTGACCAGTGCCCAGTACATATACTTCCCTGTTTACTTGTACTATCTAGTAATTTAACTAGACAGCACAAAGGCATATCTGCTCATGAAGAGATATTCTCACATGTAATATAATGTACCATGCCATAGGGCTAGAACACCTGCTGCTGTGGTGTCTTATATATATTGCATGCTACAGACCGTGTGTCATTTTGTGTTTTAACATTTGTCTGCACCATTTCATGCAGCCTGCAATACCAATCTGCATGGGTTTGATGGTGGCTCCCTTAGGGTGGCACAAGACAAGCTCTTAGGGACCCTCTTTAGTACCCTTGTCCTAGGTACCAGAGGTACCATTTACTACAGGCAATTTCTTACATGAAGTCCTTTAGCAGAGCATGCCATGCACTGGAGCGGGTCTTGATGTACTAATTTGCATACGACCAATGATAGCACTGCTTGGGTGCAAGGCTCTACCTGCCAGCCTCACTCTGGTCGTATGCAGCGTAGCACTGTATCATTGCCCAAGTGGCAGCCTTTTTGAGTCCCACATCCACTGTGTGACTCCTACAGTGGAAAGGAACCACATGCAGGCAAATATGAGGTTTGGCTTAAGACCCCAAGCGATCTCTGCCCTGTTTATTTATCCACTAGGCCTGTGGCTTAGTGGCACACGGGCTTGTGGCACAGAGAGGTGGAACATGAACAACACCATATAAAGTTGCCGGGTTTTAACTGCTGCCCTGAATGCTGATCAGTCACATTTATTGGCTCTAGCGGCAGGACACAGCCACAAGTGTGTGTGTCAGAGTACGCCTAACGTACTCAGGCCACACCCCCATGGACCGAAACACTTCATTGCTTATCAACCTCCCCCAAAACATTACCAAACAAAATTAGATGTCACAGACAAATCCAGCCCCAACCATTACCAAGGACAGTCTAGCAATTTCACCAATCGTGGGGGATTCTGGAGGAGATTGGACTAACCCCTTCCTATATATACCCTTGTGGGAGAGGGTTTCCTTCTTGGTCTCTTACACCCCTAAAGTTATCATGAAGTGCTGGCGTGGACTCCAGTTCTGCAGCTTGTGGTTGTGCAGGATTGGTGTGACAGGACTACCCTATCCAGGCACATCTAGGCCACCCTGCTTCTCACTCCACTTTGGCCTTCTCGCTTCTATCTGTGGAATTCAGGACCTGGTATCTTTTTGAACTATGATGTGTCGTGGGTCATTTACTGATCACCTCTTTTTATCATGCTCATCGTTTTTTTTAGGGCAACAGCCGTGCATAGTTGCCGTTCATATAGGGTGCGGAACTTACTTCCTGGATTCTTGTCCCTGATCAAAGCCCAGTCTAACCTCAGTGCCGAAGATTGGGCGCTCCTCTTGCAGCAGGCCCAAAAGCTGTTTGCCATCCTTCTTTGCTGGGTTGTAGAGGCATTGTAGGGGTTTGCGGCCCATAACGGATCTGAAGGAAACCTGTCTGCCACTAGTTGCCCGAACATCAGAGCTGCTGGGGAACACCAGATTGTTCGGTGTAGGGGGGAGGCGGCACTATACTCTTAGTAACTGATGGATTACAGCCTCCACAATCAGCTATTGCTCCACGTCAATTTCCATGATCTAATTAAGGGCATGCACATGAAGCCTTCAACTTCCGTGCTAGCCTGTAGTCACCAGTGCATGATCTTCCTGTGGTTGACTTCAAGTTCGGCCAAATAGTTGTGATATTCACAGATTAGTAAGGGCGGTCCATTATCTGTTTTTTTAGGTGGCTGGGTACATCCAAAAGTATTTTCCAATTTGGGATGAACTTTCTCAACTGCCATTGAGTCAACTGTTTCAGCCCCAGGAAATTTTGAGTAAGTGTCTATCATCACCAGGAGTTCGTTTCCATCAGGCAAAGTTTTGAGCAGCCTGCTTCTGTGGTCACTGGCGATTGTGGAAATCGTGACCTGTCACCACAGACATGTTCTTATCCTCTGCTCCACCTGTTGGCATCTCTCAGGATACCAAAGCTTTGCCTTTATTCAGGAGTTGGTTTTCATTATGCCTTTCATGCGCCAGCTGATTGATTTGGCATGAAGGATCCTAGGAACAACAATGCAGGACCCCATCATTAGGACCCCATTGTTTGTGACACTTAGAACATGGTGGGCAAGGCACGCTCTCCACAGGGCCTGTTTGCCATGTCTGCTCACTAGGTCTTGTCCATTCATCTAACGCATTTATCATGACAGCCTCCTGGTTCAGTGGGAGGCACTAATGCTTCATTGTTACAGCTGCTATTTCCTGATGGGATAGTGCCTTCAAGCAAGATAAAATTAATGTGCTGTTCCGCACCTTTAGTTGGGTCTACTACCCCTGGCCACCAATGCCTAGAGAAAACGTCAGATAGGTTGTTGCAGCCACACTGGAACTTAATTGTAAAATGGTATTTCTGCAACTGCGGAATCCACTTTTCAATTCTTGGGCAGCTAGATGGGATGTCCCCATGAAAAGAGGAACATGTAGCTTTTGCTCCCTAATCACTTAGAAAATCTGTCCAACCATGTACAGGTGAAAATGTTGGCCTCCCCATCTGAAGGCGTCCCTTTCAATTTGCGAGTAACATTGCTCTGTCTCAATCAAAGCTCGGCTGCCAAACGCAAGAGAGCCCTAAGTGCCTTCATTTATTTTTTTGCAGCAGTGCAGCGCCTGGTCCTACCGGTCAGGGTTGACTCACCAGATACTACAGAGTTCTGTGGGAAATAAGATATTCCTCCAATACCATGGGAGACAAGACTTCCACACACCGGGTTATTCAGAGTGCTGATGACTGACCCACAATGGTAAGGAAGTATAGAAAATATAAAGGAACTTTGTAGATGCTCCCTTGGTTTGTCTCTGTTCCACTGGAAGGAGGAATGTGTTTTTTGGTTTTGTTCTGGGTATTCCTGATCTGATTTCTCCCCTGTAAAATAGTGAAACGGAGCGATCAGTGAATGATCTAGACTGGAAGCAGTGCTTAATTTAAGCTAGTGATTTCTGGTACTTGGCACCAGCACTTAATTGCCGGAACCAGCCCTTATCACAACTGCCAAATGGTGGCGCTGTTTGTGCAATTTAAAGACGAGCTGAAAAACAGTTGTTTGCTAATTCAATATATATTAAAAACAACAAATACCTGCCACCCAAGCCAATCTTAAAGCTTTAGTGGCCTCGAACAGTCTGAATTGCCACACATGTAGCAGTGTGATGGTTAGTAGTTGTGTTAGTATAGTGACAATGTGTGGTGCAAACTTTTGGTAGCCTCATGGCGAGGGACCAGCACTTATTTTTTTACGATTGAACCACTGACTGGAAGTATGGTTCAGCAAAACACACAAGATGACGGACGGAATGTTGCACAATGGCAAAACATTCACCCCCAGTCACAGATCTGGGTTTAATCCATCGTTATTTTGGTCACCAAGCCACTCCAGTTCAAACATGGCCATATGCAAATCAGTCTTTTTTTTTTTGGAAAAACTTTTTATTTGATAGGTTAAGCAAATGTGGTACATTAATATATGCATGACATAAATACAGATCATAAAGCGTATATATATATATATATATATATATATATATATATATATATATATATATATATTCACTGAAAAAACCATAGGTTATAGACCATATATAGTTAGGAATTAGCATTTAGAAAACCTTATTTTACTCACACAAAACCATTGAAATTCCATATATAGTTAGTTGCACTAACTATATATCGCGCACCCGCAATCCACTGCTGATGATGTCACATATTACATCATTCATGACATGGTCAGTGACATCACTGATGACATCACTGATGACATCTCAAATGACATCACTGATGACATCACTGATAACAACATCCAGTGATTTTTTGTTTCTATAAAGTTTAAATATGTCTTACATATTGAAGAATGAGTGGATGTGTAAGTGTCTGGACGAAGGATTTAGTAGGTGCATGACTGACTGTATGAGTGAGTGATTAAATGTGTCTCACTGACTGCATGGGTTAGTGACTAAACTGTCTTAATTTGTGCATCATTATGTCTGTTGTTCTGTAAACTGCTGCATGTGTTGATCAGTAGCTATATGAGTAACTATATGGGTTATTGATTGATTGCCCAAGTATTTGTATGGGAGACTGAGTGTGTGTGTGGCTAGCTGGGAGGTGTGTGACTCTGTGCAGATCAATCTGTACTTGTATCAATGATTGTATAAGAAGGTAAGTATGTGTTAGTATATGTTTGAAAATGTAAGGTGCTCTATGTTTAACTGTATAGACAAGAAAATGGAAGTGTCATTGATTCTTTACAGGACTGACTAGGTGTGTGAGTAACTCCATGGATGAGTGGCAGACTGTGAGTGTCTGTATAGGTGTATGAGTGCATATGATAGTGTTGTAAAGATGAGTGATTGTATGTATGAATGATTGTATGGGTGAATGAGTGAAGGTGTGTGTAGACGTAGCAATCAGTGAGTGCGTATGTAGTAACTAGTATTGGTGTGTCAATGGTTTCAAAAATTATACTCTCTTTTTAACACTGGGTGAAACAGAGGTTATATTAAAATGTGAGGAGATGCATTGTATTGTCACATGAATGATATCATCAGTGATGTGGTCATTGATGTCAAATGAGATGTCATCAGTGATGTCATTTGAGATGTCATCAGTGATGTCATCAGTGATGTCACTGACCATGTCATGAATGATGTAATATGTGACATCATCAGCAGTGGATTGCGGGTGCGCGATATATAGTTAGTGCAACTAACTATATATGGAATTTCAATGGTTTTGTGTGAGTAAAATAAGGTTTTCTAAATGCTAATTCCTAACTATATATGGTCTATAACCTATGGTTTTTTCAGTGAATTTTCAAGGTTTTGTAAATGCTAATTCCTAACTATATATGGTCTATAACCTATGGTTTTTTCTGTGAATTTCATTGGTTTTTTAACAGCTAATATCTGTAGCTGTAAAATGTATTCTTCTTTAAATCCAAAAATATATTTTATATGTTTATGAATAATTTTTTTTTTTAATATTTTTTTTTCTTCGTTCCCGCTTCGCGAATCGGGAAGCTTCCCGTTAGCTGACCTTGATGCCGCGAAATAGACCGCGAGCCGGTAAACGTTTCTTTACCGCAAGTGCCGCGTTAGAAAACAACATCGTGACGCCTCCCGTCCGCATGACGTTTCACGTTGTCGCGTGATACGTCATATGACGTGCTACGTTAGCGAACTGGTACGCGAAGCGAGTCGCAAAGCGCAGGTTTCTGGAAGCAAACTGGGAGGCCCTGCAAAGCGCTTAACGTAAACACAGCAAGTCATGTGACTTGGTAATAACACTTTTCATTGGTTCATTTCACTTTTGGTTTCCTAATGATGTAAGACTAGGTCATATAATCTAAAATGAACACTTTTGATTGGTTGAGAACTCTTGTTTTTCCCAAATGATGAAAATCCCTCCTTCTTTCCTCACTCTGACTTTCATCATTGTGAGAGAAAGACCCTTTGTGATCACTGAGCAATGGCTTCTTTAGTAGCTTCAGCTGGTGCTTCCCCACCACCTCCACCACATCCAAGGAAGAGTGGACCACCTGCTCAAGTTATAATTCAACAAGAAGAAGAAGAAGAGGAACAGGACGACGAGCACGAAGAGAGGCAGTTTTTGCCTGAGCAGCCCAGGACGTCTCACCGGAAAGAAAACTTCATTTGGCAATTTTCTAAAATTCCCAAAGGTCAGAAAAAAGTAAATGCAAGATACGTAACTTGCCTTATATGTCAAGATAGACTGTCCAGAGGAACCGAGAAAAAATACAGTTTCGGAAACTACACAATGCATCGCCATATGACTAGGTGGCATCCTAACAACTACAGTGCTGCACAGTTTCGGAACGACCTAGATAATCTCCCTATTATGGCCAGAAGATCTGTTGTACCGGAAGTAACGGGACCAGAGGGCAGGGAGATGGTGCCAAATATACAAATGAAATTTGGTGAAGTAAAACACATCTGCGTATTTTGCGATGGATTCATTTCCTACGGAGAAAAAAGCATCACTCTGATCAACAGAGCTATTGACTATCATATGCAAGTTTGTACGAAACGCCCAAAATAATAAATACTTCTTTTTTTGTTTTGTTGCTCCTGTTGAGCCCTTTACAATGAATCGTTTTCATTGCCCCCTCCAAGAAAAACCCAAAAAAATATAAAACTGTTCAGAAAAATTCAAAAAAAGTAAAAAAATGTTCCGAAAAATAATAAAAAAAATATAAAACAACAAAAACAATAAAAAAAAAAGTTCTTTTCAGAACTACCTCCCCGTTATTAAAAAATTGGTACAATATTTGGAACTGTGCCAACCTCTATTTCTCTTAGTTCGCTTCCCAGTTCGCTCGCCGGTACGCGAACCAGAAGCGAACCAAAAACAGTAAGTATAAGGGAAGGAAACAGACACTTATGTTAAAAGAAAGACAGCTATAGGGGAGTAAACTAGAGATACTATTACCCGTAATCCACTGCTGATGATGTCACATATTACATCATTCATGACATGCTCACTGACATCATCAGCAGAGGATTGCGGGTTTTTTGGCAACGTGCCTTATCCACGGTTTAATAACGCTGCCTTTTGCTTTATATAAGTTTTCAAATTGTATGAAATATATACCAATAGGTCGTTATGAACCTTTAGGTAGTGCTTTTCTTCATGAGGTCTGGTCGCTTCCATACACATACAGATGTTTCAAAGATGATCAAGAAGTTTATCTGAATGGAGAGGAATGCACTGAGACGCCAGATCATTCACTAATGTGTAGGCACATACAGTTACACGGTTCATGCAACAAACACCGACCAAATATGGCTTGCGTGTTGCAAGGCACGCCAGTTCCTGCTATCATCCCCACGTTCAAGTTGTTGGAAAATGGTAGTTATTTGATGCTCAATAATGAAGATTGTTCTGAGTTAATTGAAAAGGGTCTGCACCTCTGTACGGGTGTTCGCTATGTGAAGCACGAAAGTTTCACGGGCCGAACTCAAGGCCACCTCTCTCTGAGACAAAAGAGCTCTTATTCTTGCCATGCCGTTGAAATCTGTCCCAAGGTTGGTATTTGTGGCCAGATTGAAAACTCCCTATGTTCATGTGTGGGAGGAAATAGAACATTTCTGCAGCAAATAACCCGTTCACTTACTGTTACGATAAAAGGAATACTTTTAATTCAGATTTGCCTTTCAATTTCAGCAAGATGGTTTCGACTATCTTTAACGCATCCTCCACAAAGACCCTGGCGCACTTTTTTAAAGTTGTTACCAGTGGTCTCGTGACTTCATTTGAGAAAATCTTTGGAGTCATCCCTGCTTCCTTTCATTCTATTTTCTCCACTCTGGTTCGTGGATTGGCATTTTTACTTGCATTACCAGCGGACGCTCTTGTGCTTTTTTACATTTTTAAATATGGATGTCCCTCCTATGCAACCTCCCACCCTGCAGCTGCTGACACTGTTCCGCAATCGCATGCTAGAATATTATGGCACAATGCCGTTGGCGATATTAAGCACGGCATATGGATTATCTTTTCGATTCTCCTACTTCACCTGTGTCCAGCCTGTATTTCACTGCCTGACCTGTGATTTCGATTGGGCCATTGATTTGTGTCTCTGCGGACCGGTTTCTCCTGACGTCGACTTTAATCAGCTGATGACTCCTATCATTACTCACGAGTTGGTTTGTCCTGGCGAAAGGATTATGGCTGTGGCATTGATGCATGGACTACTTGGTCCCTGGAATTTACTGGCGGCAGCACAGTCTTTCTTGGAACAGAGCTTTCTTGAAAACCCACCGAGCTGTCCTCTGATGGTGATAGAGGATCCGGTGCTGGGAGAGCACGTATGTTCTTTTCCGCTTTTAAATTGGATGGCTGAACTGTTTTCGGATGAAGACGGTGACTTCCTATTGGAGGCTGTTGCAGCTTATTTTGCATACACAGTTATGTCATAGACCTTTTTCATGTTTGATATGCTGAGTACTAGCATTTCATTGACAATTCATTGACTTATTTGTCAAGTTTTTATTATTTACCTTGCCTATTGGCTTAAGACTCGATAAAGTACTTGGCTGTTTTATTTTTCTTTAGCATTAAATTTTCCTAGTTTTTAATGCTTTACCTTGCGGACCGTCCACATATAAACTTGCAATCTGCTCTCATGAGATGGCACTTCTATTATCTTATTCAGTTCGTTTCCGGATCATGGGGAGGTGTCATCTAGGTCCTGGATATCTTTACACCGTGTTAAGTTAGCATGGGCTCATTACCGGTTTAAACGCCATTTTTCCTTTTTTGCAACTTCTGCACACGACACTTAGTTGTTGCTTTAGCTTTCCACCTAGTAGTTCATCGTGGTTTACATGAGAATAATATGTTATTGCTCTACTATCTGCTTTGCTTGTTAAACTATATCTGTACAGCGAGTGCTAAAGTTTCAAGAACAACACGATACAGAATTGTTATGAGGTCTGATCTCCACGACTTCATACTCATAACATAAGTGCAACTTCTGCCAATTCTGGGCATGAGGCGGGTTTTATATTGCTTTGCCGAACACACATACACAACAGTTGATGCGGTTCACATGAAGAGAGAGCTGGTGTATGCTGATGTGATTCCTTCAAATCTAAGACACTAAAGTATGGGCACGCCCTAAACCAACACAAAGAGACCTTCTTAGCAAATAATATAATATGTGTATTAGGGAGGGTGAGATATAAGCAGCCGCGGGCCGTGTAGGGAGTTACGGTGAGGCAGGGAGGCGGGGAGGGGGAGAAGCAGGGTGGAGCCCTCTCTACCTTGCCCCTCCCCCTCCCCGCCTCCCTGCCCCACCGTAACTCCCTCCACGGCCCGCGGCTGCTTATAAGTGTTGCTAACTCTTATTCATTTACAGCATGTTAACATACTGTCACCATTCGCTTTTTATGTACTAGTAACTATGCTGGTAATTTTGCTACTGATAATATGTGTACTTGTATTCTCCACCCTGCTTCTCCCCCTCCCCGCCTCCCTGCCTCACCGTAACTCCCTCCACGGCCCGCGGCTGCTTATAAGTGTTGCTAACTCTTATTCATTTACAGCATGTTAACATACTATCACCATTCGCTTTTTATGTACTAGTAACTATGCTGGTAATTTTGCTACTGATAATATGTGTACTTGTATTATCTAAGATACTACGCCTGAGAAGACGGCATTAGTAAATAAACATTTCAAATACACATGTGTTCTTCTTAACTCCATGTTCTGGTTGTTAAGAAATATATAACGACCGACTGTTCATGAGTTCCACGTATCCTGAGGTACTATAAGTTCATATTCTGGATTGTCTAAACATTGAGAGTTTGTTATATCCAATGTGACACTGTACCTAGCTTGCTAAGGAGTTTTTGATTACTAACGTGAGTTTTGGGACACCCTAATTCGCCGAGGTTCCAATCCTCTGTCCACAGTTCTGTGTGAGAACAGAAACCCTGCGACAGGGGCACCCCCGACCCTTGCTGGAGCTTCATCACACTTGCGATACAACTCCAGCAATGCGCCACCTTTACGGCACAGATACATCACGCATCTGTGCTGTTTTTGCCCCATGATGCGCCGCATTGTAAATGCAGCACACCATAGGTGACGGAACAGCGGCACAGAATGACTAACACATCCCTGGTGATGCGCCAGTCATCATAAATGTATCCCTATGCTTCTTATCTTGTTAGAGATGAACCGCCATATGTATCATCAAAGTTTTTTGCATTTCCTAAATAGCGAACTTTAAGGAATAAATAGCGATTCTTTACCATTCCTAGTTTGCGATTAGCTATTTGCTAATTACAAATTACCCATTCATTTCCTTCATTTCCATAGGGCGGTTGGACTCACTTTTAGCTCGAACGGCTGAATGGATTTCCACGAAACTTGGCAAAATTGTAGGGACTGGTAGCCCGATGTGCCTTTGCTATGTCTCAAGATATATGCTCCAGTGGTTTTTACGAAAATTAACTTTGAAAAATATATATTGGGCTACATTGGCCTATATATATGTTGGAGCCCAAATGTAGCCCAATGTAGCCCAATGAAGCCCAATGTAGCCCAATGTAGCCCAAAGATGGCCGCCAGACACACAAAAAAACAAATGTAGCCCAAATATCAGCCAGATGTAGCCCAGTGACAGAATGACCAATCAGCTTCGCAAACCTCCGTTACGCGAAGCGGAGCGCTGTTACAGATATATATCTTTTTTTGAACGTTAATTTCTCAAAATCCACTGGAGCACATATATTGAGACCTAGCAAAGGCACATCGGGCTACCAGTCCCTAATATTTTGCCAAGTTTCGTGCAAATCCATTCAGCCGTTCGATTATTATTATTATTATTTTTTTTTGCCCCGCGGGGCCCTTTTAAAACCTCCACATCAAACCTAGGGGGTCAGCGAGGATCTACTATGCCCCCTTATAGTTATTTCCCCCTTTGTTTTGACCTCCTCCCTTCTCTCGATCCTACCGAGAGACAAGATGGCGGCCGCTACGGACTTTTTGGAATGTTGACAGACGCCGGAGAACCAATCAGCTTCGCTTCACAAAGCTCCGTTGCGCGTAAAGTACGCGTCCTGGGACGCTGCCAGGTCCGCTGTTACAGATATATATCTTTTTTTAAACGTTAATTTCTCAAAATCCACTGTAGCACATATATTGAGACCTACAAAAGGCACATCGGGCTACCAGTCCCTACAATTTTGCCAAGTTTCGTGCAAATCCATTCAGCCGTTCGGGCTAAAAGTGAGGCCAACCGCCCTATGGAAAACTCAATGTTAAAAACACGTTTTGGGACCCCCCTTTTTTCTCGGCCCCCCCTTGACGAACCCCCCCCAAATTTTCAAGGGCTGCTCAGAAACAAAATGTGCCATTTTCCTGAAAATTTCAGCCAATTCCGTCCACAAACGCCAAAGTTATTAGACATAGAATTTTCAAAAATCCCATAGAGAAAAAATCCTAACTATATATACCTACTGGCGACCGCCAGTAGGTAATATATATATATATACATTGACTTCTCCAGCTGTGTGGACCATTTTCCATGATGTTTGATCCAAAAACTCTCCCAGTCCGTTGTGCGATATCCCGGCCTTTGAGATAACAGGCATTCAGCTGCTCCCATCTGAATCACTTTCCTCCGGGAGCGGTGGGTCGCAAATGTCTCCCCTATATGAGTTCCATCTACCCCAAACTTTTTCCCACTTTTTGGGACATCTCCTGTACACAAAAACAGATCTTTCCGCCACCATTGCCAGGTCCATATCAGCACACCACTGGGTTAGGGTCGGGCTGGTCCCTGAGCCCCATTTCTGCACAATGTTCCGCTTTGCCACTGTTACTCCTATGGTTACCCACCCCTGCATCGTCGCGTTCAGATCTGTTGGTTCCCAAATATTTAACAAGCAATATTTTGGCTCAGGTAATAACATGACGTCTGTTACTTGGGAGAGTGTTCTCATTACTGCCATCCAGTACCTCCCTATCACGGGGCAGATCCCATACCGCATAAAAGAAGGTTCGTAGTTCCCCACACCCTCTCAAGCACTGTGGAGTATCTGCGCTCCCAATTTTGTGTAATAGCACCCTCGTGTAGTATGTGCGATGCAGTATTTTAAACTGCACCAGACGTAGTCTGGAAGGGATTGCAGCCTCTCTTGGGGAGGAGAGTGCATCTCGCCAATCTGCCTCATCAATGTCCCCTACATCCTTTTCCCATGCCGCCTTCACTGTTCCCGTGGGGTCAGGTCTATTGTTAATGATTTTCTTATAAGTCGCCGAGATCGCCTTTTTTTGAAGGTGATCAGTCAGGAGCCTATCCTCCTACGGCGAGGACTCCTCTGGGGTCTCACCTGGTGGCAGAGCAGAGTTCAGAGCATGCCTGATCTGCATATAATGGAATCGCTCCGTTTCAGCGAGGCCATAAGTGGCCTGTAGTAGCGCAAATGAAATTACCGTTCCCTTCTGCCATAGATCTCCCACTGACGAGATCCCAATGTTGTCCCAATTCCGAAATCCCCTAGAGTTACCAAGTCTACCTAGCTTTCGGGTATCCCACAATGGCGTTGCCAATGTAATCACTCCCTCCCACCCCAAAGCACGCTGCGCCATAAACCAAATACTAATCGTATGGAGTGTCGGTCCGGTGGGCGATTGCTTACGTCTCTTATTATACAGGGCATCCATGATACCAAAACCACAATAGGGACACTGTTCCTTGACGTCGGGTGCGAATAGTCACCCGAAACGTAGGGGTGCAAATAGTCACCCATGTGTTGAGAAGGAAAGAAAGCGAAAGGAAAAAAGTACCCTAGGTATAACGGACCCACCCAAAAAGAGACAAAACATCTTTTGTCCTCTGTTGCCCTCACACACCCCTGGGGGTGTCATGCTTCATCATCGGGCGTTTGCTCCTCGTAGGGCCGGCGCTGCAATTCCCTACGGGTCCCCCGAAGGGTCTCTTTATCGGAGATCTTTTTGGGACAGCCGGATGGTGCATGTGGGTGTGCGGGGTGGGGGTCCAATGAGGGTAAAACAAGGTGTGTGCAAAGTTAAAATAGGGTTAACAAACGGGGAGTAAATATGCAACAGATGTCTCATTTGTATACCCATAGCAGATTAAGCTGCTAAATAAAATCTTGTTCCTGTAGGCATACTAACCCCAGGAATCAAGAAGGTCATGGGTCTGGGTCAACATGTTTCGCGCCTCCGTCGCCTTAAGGGTCGTTCGCGCTTCATCAGGACCAATACTATAAAATTGAAGTGCACGTGAATTAAAATGAAATACCCTCTAAATTTAACAGGGCGGGCGGTAAGGTAGTATACCTATGGTCTGGCTATAACTGCATTGTGTATACCGCTCCTGTTCAATACCTAGGGAAAGAAAACATAGTGAGACAAAAGTATATGTACACCAGTAACAACTTGATGTCATAAAATGTGCCACCGCTGTGTGCACATCGATTACACATAAAAACGACAGAACTGGCATGCGAGACACTCAAGACACAGGTGGTTACTCAAGAGGGTAACCCCCTAATAAGATATCATTGTCAAAATATAGAGGAAAACACACAATGGCACAAACTACATCAGCTCGTCTGGCATGGGTGGTAAAAAACAGTTGCCCCACATGTGTTTATGAAAACGACTCAAAGTCTCAGTAACTGACGTAAATGAATGCAAGGTCGGCACCATCAGCCATGGGTGCCGTCAGAGTTACCAATCCTCGAGAGTGCTCACCTCGCTTGTTGAGGGATGTCTCCTCTGGCAAGAACACTCGGCGCCCGCACATTACCGGGCTTAAAACCACTAGAAAAGTAAAGAAAAACAAATAGAAATATATGCAGCCGTGACCCTGGCTCAGAAGTTCCTGAGCCATGATCTACAGATATCTTCTGCGGAAACTGAATCTAAACTTACGTTTGTCCCGGGGTGCTGCCTACTGTGCACCTACCCAGTCCGAGTGTCAGCCAATAGTAAACCAAAATTGACACGGGCATTGGTGCTCATTATATGCTTTGGGCATGCGCCTGGGAGTAAAACCTTTTCCGGGAAGTCCTACGGTAATCAGAAGGTGACCGCATGCACGAAAAGCGCGTGTTTAATGCGCCTGTGCATGTATCCGGGTAACTAATCCCTGATGCATGCGCAATGGATAAATAGGAAACATGATGCCTATAGGGCCACATAACAAGCTTATTCATATGTTACTAAAAATGGCCGCATACTAAATTAATAGGCAATTCGTCTTAAAACGCATAAGCGCTCAACATCTTAATTCTATTATACCCGTGTGAATGCAATTCAAACTTTACTGACCCTGGACAAGGACCCGCAATGTGTACAAGGTCTATATTGGTTGAAACCATACGTAGTATAGATGGCTGCATATAAACATCTTCAAAATCTGAACAAATAATGTGTTAAATAGGAGAAAAGGGGAAACAGTAGAATATCACTGGGACAGCCGCTGATGCGGCCCACATGCCTCCTCTCTCCTAAACAATTAAAAAAATGTGGTGTCGAATTACGGAGTACCACTACAACAACTGGCCATGGTGGAATACGAAAAAAGTCCCCACCAACTTGAAAGTGGTATCTCGCGTGCCAGTTCAAAGGTAAAGAAAGGGTGGGAAAACATATATGGGTCCTCGGCTGAACCGCCGTACACAATAATTTATCAACAACAAGAAGGGGGGATCCTGGAGCTATTTAGGTCCAGTGTCCATGCTCCTATATCAATATCAAATAGGGACACTGTTCCTTGACGTCGGATGCGAATAGTCACCCGAAACGTAGGGGTGCAAATAGTCACCCATGTGTTGAGAAGGAAAGAAAGCAAAAGGAAAACAGGAAAAAAAAGGAAAAAAGTACGCAAAAGGAAAAAAGTACCCTAGGTATAACGGACCCACTCAAAAAGTGACAAAACATCTTTTGTCCTCTGTTGCCCTCACACACCCCTGGGGGTGTCATGCTTCATCATCGGGCGTTTGCTCCTCGTAGGGCCGGCGCTGCAATTCCCTACGGGCCACCCGAAGGGTCTCTTTATCGGAGATCTTTTTGGGACAGCCGGATGGTGCATGTGGGTGTGCGGGGTGGGGGTCCAATGAGGGTAAAACAAGGTGTGTGCAAAGTGAAAATAGGGTTAACAAACGGGGAGTAAATATGCAACAGATGTCTCATTTGTATACCCATAGCAGATTAAGCTGCTAAATAAAATCTTGTTCCTGTAGGCATACTAACCCCAGGAATCAAGAAGGTCATGGGTCTGGGTCAACATGTTTCGCGCCTCCGTCGCCTTAAGGGTCGTTCGCGCTTCATCAGGACCAATACTATAAAATTGAAGTGCACATGAATTAAAATGAAATACCCTCTAAATTTAACAGGGCGGGCGGTAAGGTAGTATACCTATGGTCTGGCTATAACTGCATTGTGTATACCGCTCCTGTTCAATACCTAGGGAAAGAAAACATAGTGAGACAAAAGTATATGTACATCAGTAACAACTTGATGTCATAAAATGTGCCACCGCTGTGTGCACATCGATTACACATAAAAACGACAGAACTGGCATGCGAGACACTCAAGACACAGGTGGTTACTCAAGAGGGTAACCCCCTAATAAGATATCATTGTCAAAATATAGAGGAAAACACACAATGGCACAAACTACATCAGCTCGTCTGGCATGGGTGGTAAAAAACAGTTGCCCCACATGTGTTTATGAAAACGACTCAAAGTCTCAGTAACTGACGTAAATGAATGCAAGGTCGGCACCATCAGCCATGGGTGCCGTCAGAGTTACCAATCCTCGAGAGTGCTCACCTCGCTTGTTGAGGGATGTCTCCTCTGGCAAGAACACTCGGCGCCCGCACATTACCGGGCTTAAAACCACTAGAAAAGTAAAGAAAAACAAATAGAAATATATGCAGCCGTGACCCTGGCTCAGAAGTTCCTGAGCCATGATCTACAGATATCTTCTGCGGAAACTGAATCTAAACTTACGTTTGTCCCGGGGTGCTGCCTACTGTGCACCTACCCAGTCCGAGTGTCAGCCAATAGTAAACCAAAATTGACACGGGCATTGGTGCTCATTATATGCTTTGGGCATGCGCCTGGGAGTAAAACCTTTTCCGGGAAGTCCTACGGTAATCAGAAGGTGACCGCATGCACGAAAAGCGCGTGTTTAATGCGCATGTGCATGTATCCGGGTAACTAATCCCTGATGCATGCGCAATGGATAAATAGGAAACATGATGCCTATAGGGCCACATAACAAGCTTATTCATATGTTACTAAAAATGGCCGCATACTAAATTAATAGGCAATTCGTCTTAAAACGCATAAGCGCTCAACATCTTAATTCTATTATACCCGTGTGAATGCAATTCAAACTTTACTGACCCTGGACAAGGACCCGCAATGTGTACAAGGTCTATATTGGTTGAAACCATACGTAGTATAGATGGCTGCATATAAACATCTTCAAAATCTGAACAAATAATGTGTTAAATAGGAGAAAAGGGGAAACAGTAGAATATCACTGGGACAGCCGCTGAGGCGGCCCACATGCCTCCTCTCTCCTAAACAATTAAAAAAATGTGGTGTCGAATTAAGGAGTACCACTACAACAACTGGCCATGGTGGAATACGAAAAAAGTCCCCACCAACTTGAAAATGGTATCTCGCGTGCCAGTTCAAAGGTAAAGAAAGGGTGGGAAAACATATATGGGTCCTCGGCTGAACCGCCGTACACAATAATTTATCAACAACAAGAAGGGGGGATCCTGGAGCTATTTAGGTCCAGTGTCCATGCTCCTATATCAATATCAAATAGGGACACTGTTCCTTGACGTCGGATGCGAATAGTCACCCGAAACGTAGGGGTGCAAATAGTCACCCATGTGTTGAGAAGGAAAGAAAGCAAAAGGAAAACAGGAAAAAAAAGGAAAAAAGTACGCGAAAGGAAAAAAGTACCCTAGGTATAACGGACCCACTCAAAAAGTGACAAAACATCTTTTGTCCTCTGTTGCCCTCACACACCCCTGGGGGTGTCATGCTTCATCATCGGGCGTTTGCTCCTCGTAGGGCCGGCGCTGCAATTCCCTACGGGCCACCCGAAGGGTCTCTTTATCGGAGATCTTTTTAGGACAGCCGGATGGTGCATGTGGGTGTGCGGGTGGGGGTCCAATGAGGGTAAAACAAGGTGTGTGCAAAGTGAAAATAGGGTTAACAAACGGGGAGTAAATATGCAACAGATGGCTCATTTGTATACCCATAGCAGATTAAGCTGCTAAATAAAATCTTGTTCCTGTAGGCATACTAACCCCAGGAATCAAGAAGGTCATGGGTCTGGGTCAACATGTTTCGCGCCTCCGTCGCCTTAAGGGTCGTTCGCGCTTCATCAGGACCAATACTATAAAATTGAAGTGCACGTGAATTAAAATGAAATACCCTCTAAATTTAACAGGGCGGGCAGTAAGGTAGTATACCTATGGTCTGGCTATAACGGCATTGTGTATACCGCTCCTGTTCAATACCTAGGGAAAGAAAACATAGTGAGACAAAAGTATATGTACATCAGTAACAACTTGATGTCATAAAATGTGCCACCGCTGTGTGCACATCGATTACACATATAAACGACAGAACTGGCATGCGAGACACTCAAGACACAGGTGGTTACTCAAGAGGGTAACCCCCTAATAAGATATCATTGTCAAAATATAGAGGAAAACACACAATGGCACAAACTACATCAGCTCGTCTGGCATGGGTGGTAAAAAACAGTTGCCCCACATGTGTTTATGAAAACGACTCAAACTCTCAGTAACTGACGCAAATGAATGCAACGTCGGCACCATCAGCCATGGGTGCCGTCAGAGTTACCAATCCTCGAGAGTGCTCACCTCGCTTGTTGAGGGATGTCTCCTCTGGCAAGAACACTCGGCGCCCGCACATTACCGGGCTTAAAACCACTAGAAAAGTAAAGAAAAAGAAATAGAAATATATGCAGCCGTGACCCCGGCTCAGAAGTTCCTGAGCCATGATCTACAGATATCGTCTGCGGAAACTGAATCTAAACTTACGTTTGTCCCGGGGTGCTGCCTACTGTGCACCTACCCAGTCCGAGTGTCAGCCAATAGTAAACCAAAATTGACACGGGCATTGGTGCTCATTATATGCTTTGGGCATGCGCCTGGGAGTAAAACCTTTTCCGGGAAGTCCTACGGTAATCAGAAGGTGACCGCATGCACGAAAAGCGCGTGTTTAATGCGCATGTGCATGTATCCGGGTAACTAATCCCTGATGCATGCGCAATGGATAAATAGGAAACATGATGCCTATAGGGCCACATAACAAGCTTATTCATATGTTACTAAAAATGGCCGCATACTAAATTAATAGGCAATTCGTCTTAAAACGCATAAGAGCTCAACATCTTAATTCTATTATACCCGTGTGAATGCAATTCAAACTTTACTGACCCTGGACAAGGACCCGTAATGTGTACAAGGTCTATATTGGTTGAAACCATACGTAGTATAGATGGCTGCATATAAACATCTTCAAAATCTGAACAAATAATGTGTTAAATAGAAGAAAAGGGGAAACAGTAGAATATCACTGGGACAGCCGCTGAGGCGGCCCACATGCCTCCTCTCTCCTAAACAATTAAAAAAATGTGGTGTCGAATTACGGAGTACCACTACAACAACTGGCCATGGTGGAATACGAAAAAAGTGCCCACCAACTTGAAAGTGGTATCTCGCGTGCCAGTTCAAAGGTAAAGAAAGGGTGGGAAAACATATATGGGTCCTCGGCTGAACCGCCGTACACAATAATTTATCAACAACAAGAAGGGGGGATCCTGGAGCTATTTAGGTCCAGTGTCCATGCTCCTATATCAATATCAAATAGGGACACTGTTCCTTGACGTCGGATGCGAATAGTCACCCGAAACGTAGGGGTGCAAATAGTCACCCATGTGTTGAGAAGGAAAGAAAGCGAAAGGAAAAAAGGAGAAAAAAAAGGAAAAAAGTACCCTAGGTATAACGGACCCACTCAAAAAGTGACAAAACATCTTTTGTCCTCTGTTGCCCTCACACACCCCTGGGGGTGTCATGCTTCATCATCGGGCGTTTGCTCCTCGTAGGGCCGGCGCTGCAATTCCCTACGGGCCCCCCGAAGGGTCTCTTTATCGGAGATCTTTTTAGGACAGCCGGATGGTGCATGTGGGTGTGCGGGTGGGGGTCCAATGAGGATAAAACAAGGTGTGTGCAAAGTGAAAATAGGGTTAACAAACGGGGAGTAAATATGCAACAGATGTCTCATTTGTATACCCATAGCAGATTAAGCTGCTAAATAAAATCTTGTTCCTGTAGGCATACTAACCCCAGGAATCAAGAAGGTCATGGGTCTGGGTCAACATGTTTCGCGCCTCCGTCGCCTTAAGGGTCGTTCGCGCTTCATCAGGACCAATACTATAAAATTGAAGTGCACGTGAATTAAAATGAAATACCCTCTAAATTTAACAGGGCGGGCGGTAAGGTAGTATACCTATGGTCTGGCTATAACTGCATTGTCTATACCGCTCCTGTTCAATACTTAGGGAAAGAAAACATAGTGAGACAAAAGTATATGTACATCAGTAACAACTTGATTGTGAGAAGTTGGCCTGATATATGATGCTCGCTAGTTCTAGTGATCACCTTGTATCAGTCCAAACAACCCTTATGGTGATTGGTTGTAAGTCAACCTTATAGACCAGCTATCCTAATGGTAGCATGGACAAAGCAGTCTTAGGCTAAACTCTTTTGGCATGTGAAGCCAGCTGTTTTACCACAATATAACCCCTTGAATACCAGATGAAAGGACACCACACAGGTTGTTATGAAAATAAACAGTATATTTATTAATAACAACACCTCTGAACTCTTTATGAAGTCAGAGGGCTAAGCACATGACAATCTCTTACGAAAAATACGACAAGTTGCCCAAAATTACAATGGTGCCCTAGGGGCACGACAAACCATATACTAAGTAAGTGGAATGTGAAAGTCGATAAAAGGAATGGAGCTGTCCAGAGGCTGTAGGATCGATGGGACCACGCTACACTAACTTCAGGTAAGTAATAGGAGGCCCACGGAACGCGTGTGCAGAGTGTGAACTCACACGCGAGATGCGTAACAACGTCTATGGACAGTACAGTTCAAGTTAAAGGTAAGTACGGACAATCCTGACTAGGTAGGACAACAACGACTGTGGAATTGGACACTAGGACAGTTAGACTACCCTGGAGCACCGAAATGCTCTCGTTACCTCACCCACGGGCTGCGGGTGCATAGGTGCCAAAGTGTGTCGGGTTCTCGCATTGAAGTCAATGGAGCCTGAAAGAAAAGATGCTGCAGGCGACCAGGAGGAAGATGTCCGGTGCGATCCAAGGGTGGATCGGTGAAGAAGAGGACCTGAAAGCAGAGGGGACAGTGTTCAAAGTCACTAGCCAGTGACCGGTGTGGAACCAGGAAGGAACCAGGTGCTGTCGTCGCGATCAGGTGAAGAGTGGACGCTTGACTCTGTAGCCACGTGGAGCAGGAGGCATCTTCGACGACCAGGATGGAGGCACGAGCTATCCCATGCAGGCTCTCGCTGTCAGCGGTGTCGGATCCGGGATTGGAGTCAATAAGGCCTTGGCAAAGGCAACCCATGCGGTGAAGGGAAAAGACGTCTGGTGCGGACTAGGAGAGTCAAGGGGTGCCCCTCTTTTGGAAGGGAGCAAGGGCCAGTCTGGAGCAACCAGACCAGCAGCAAAGATTCAAAGGTTCGTCATCTAGGAGGCCACTAGCCAGCCGGCAAGTGACCAGACAACGCGTCGAGCAGCAAACAAGCAGAAGGGCCCCACGCAGATCTCGTGGAGGCTGGAGGGCTGATCTTCGGTGCAGGAGCTGCTCGGGGCTGGGGCTTCTCAGTCCCCAAAGCACTTGGTCGAGTTTACCTTGGGAGTCGTGCTGGAAGCGAAGTGCAGTTTCTTCCAAGATGGCCGGTCCCACGTGTCTCGTCGCACCCACGGATCTCAGCTGTGCTGCAGATGTAGGTTGAGGTCGGAGAGGTCAGGGAATACGGGTCTCGTCGGGCTCTGAAGTCTGGATCCTCGAGGGAAGACGACAAAGGGAAGCCGCTGGACGCTTGATGGTGCCTGCAGGTGCAGGGTGGACACTCCTTGCCCACAAGGGAGATTCTTCAGTCTTCTGTGGAGAAGAACGTCGAAGGCCAGAGTTTCTTCTTGTTGAATAGTTCAGGATAATCTAATTTGGAATGGGACCAGCTCCTACCTTTATTCTCTTAAAGGGGGCTGCACTACTGACTAGGTCCCTCCCCTGGGTGGGACCAGGAAGGGGGGTGGCTACACCCCCTATCCTTTGTCCGGTTTCGCGACAGAGCTGGGGCAGGGATGCCCCAGCAACTGGTTTGAACCGGTGTATGCACGGGACACCTTGTGTGCCCCCGGCATGTCTCATTCCTTTCAGACCTATCCTCCCCAATACACAAAATCCTGTCTGGGGTGGTGATAGCACCTCCCAAGGCAGGAAACCCTTTGTCCAAGCCATCCGTGCTGGAAGGACTCCCAGCATCAGGAGGTCAGACTTGTGTCTGTGGTGGCAGCATTCATTTTGTGATGCTGAGGCTCGAGTTAACTTTAACCGGGATACCTAAGGTATACTGTACAGGGACTGATAAGGTGGCCCAGTACCAATTGGTAAATGCACCTAAAGTACATTGTTGTCAATTTAGAGAGAGAACAGCTAGGCTGTGGGTCTGATTAGCAGGCCCCAGCCAGGGAAAGTCGTAAACCAGTGAAGCAAAAAGCAAAATCTGGGGTGACCATAGGATTGCAGACCCCACTCTCCTACATAACCCCCCCAAACTTAGGGACATTAAACTAACCTTGACCAGGTGAGTCTTCCTGTTCTAAATGGAAATACCTGGAGAGACCATCTGCATTGCCATGGTCAGTCCCTGGTCTGTGCTCCACTGTAAAGTCCATCCCCTGTAGGGAAATGGACCACCTAAGAAGTTTGGGGTTTTCACCCTTCATCTGATTTAGCCACAAGAGGGGCTTATGGTCGGTCTGAATCTTGAAGTGAGTTCCAAACAAGTATGGCCTCAACTTATTCAGGGCCCAAACCACAGCAAAGGCCTCCCTCTCAATAGCTGACCAACGTTTCTCTCCAGGGGTCAGCCTTCTGCTTATAAAAGCAATGGGCTGGTCATGACCATCAATATTCAGTTGAGATAGAACAGCTCCCACACCCAACTCAGATGCATTTGTTTGGACAATGAAGGTTTTGGAGTAGTCAGGACTCTTGAGAATAGGTGCAGTACACATGGCCTGCTTTAGGTCATCAAATGCCTTCTGACAGCTAACTGTCCACTGAACTTTCTTTGGCATTTTCTTGCTTGTCAAGTCATTAAGTGGTGTCACAATGGACCCATAATTTTTGACAATATTCCTATAGTAACCAGACAGGCCCAAGAAAGCTCAGACCTGTGTCTGGGTGGTTGGAGGAGCCCAGTCCTTTATGGCCTGTATCTTGCTCTCCAATGGTTGAACCTGGCCTCCACCCACAAGGTGGCCCAGGTACACAACCTGACTCTGCCCTATCTGGCACTTAGTATCCTTGATAGTGAGGCCTGCCTTTTGCAGGACCTCCAAAACTTTCCTCAGGTGGATCAAAACTTTCCTCAGGTGGATCAGGTGATCCTCCCAGGTGGAGCTAAAGACAGCAATATCGTCTAGATATGCTGCACAGAAGTCATCCAACCCAGTGAGAACTTGGTTCACCAACCTTTGAAAAGTGGCAGGTGCATTTTTCAAACCAAAGGGCATCACCACAAACTGGTAATGACCTCCTGGGGTAGAAAATGCTGGTTTGGCCTTGGCATCCTCAGCTAACCTGATCTGCCAATAACCAGCTGTTAGGTCAAATGTACTTAAGAAAGTTGCAGAAGCCAACTTGTCTATCAGTTCATCTGCCCTAGGTATTGGATGGGCATCTGTCTTAGTGACAGCATTGAGACCCCTGTAGTCTACACAATACCTCATCTCTCTCTTACCATCCTGGGTGTGATATTTAGGCACTAGAACTACAGGACTAGCCCAAGGGCTCTCTGAGGGTTCAATGACTCCCAATTCCAACATCTTTTGGACTTCTTTCTTTATGCAGTCCCTGGCATGGTCAGGTTGCCTGTAGATTTTACTCTTGACAGGCAGACTGTCACTAGTGTCCACCTCATGGGTGCACCAGTTTGTCTGACTGGGGGTCAGTGAGAACATTTGCCTGAAGGATTGAAGATCCTGTTTACAATCCTCTTGTTGATGGGCAGAGAGGCTGTCAGAAAAGACTACACCATCTACTGACCCATCATCAGGGTTCTGAGTGAGCAGGTCTGGGAGAGGGTCACCCTCTTCCTCCTGCCCTCATCTGTGGCCATGAGCAAGCCCATGTCCTCCCTGTTGACAAATGCCTTGAGCCTGCTTACATGAAGCACCCTGTGGGGGCTCCTGGGAGTTCCCATGTCCACCAAGTAGGTGACTTCTCCCTTTTGCTCAATGATGGTATGGGGTCCAGACCACTTGTCTTGGAGAGCTGCTGGGGCCACTGGCTCCAACACCCACACCTTCTGTCCTGCATGATACACAGTTAGGACAGCCTTTTGGTCATGCCAAGCTTTTTGAAGTTCTTGGCTGGCCTCAAGGTTTTTAGATGCCTTCTCCATGTACTCTTCCATCCGGGAGCGGAGACCAAGTACATAGTCCACTATGTCAAGTTTAGGCTTTTTGAGAGGTAACTCCCATCCTTCCTTCACTAGACATAGGGGTCCTCTTACTGGATGCCCAAACAGAAGCTCAAAAGGGCTGTAACCAACCCCCTTCTGTGGGACCTCTCTGTAAGCAAACAGGAGGCAGGGTAAAAGGATGTCCCATCTTCGCCTGAGCTTTTCAGGTAACCCTTTTATCATCCCTTTGAGGGTCTTGTTGAATCTCTCAACAAGCCCATTGCACTGTGGGTGATAGGGTGTGGTAAATTTGTAATTTACACCACATTCCTTCCACATAGCAGTCAAGTATCCTGACATGAAGTTTGCACCTCTGTCAGAGACAACCTCCTTAGGAAACCCCACTCTGGAGAAAACTCCAAGCAGGGCCCTGGCCACAACAGGAGCTGTAGTGGTCCTAAGGGGAATAGCTTCTGGATACCTGGTGGCATGATCCACTACCACCAGTATAAATCTGTGCCCAGGTGCTGTTGGGGGGTCCATTGGTCCAACAATGTCTATCCCCACTCTTTCAAAGGGTACCCCCACCACAGGTAGTGGTATGAGGGGGGCCTTTGTTGTGCCACCTGATTTGCCCCTGGCTTGGCAGGTGATACATGAGTGACAAAACTCTTTAGTGTCTTCAGACATATTAGGCCAGTGAAAGTGTGGGGCAAGCCTGTCCCAAGTCTTGTTCTGGCCTAAGTGGCCTGCAAGGGGAATCTCATGGGCTAAGGTGAGAAGGAAATCTCTAAGAGACAAGGGGATGACCAGCCTCCTGGTAGCACCAGGCTTGGGGTCTCTTGCCTCAGAGTATAGGAGTCCATCTTCCCAATATACCTTATGGGCACCTGTAGCATTCCCTGCAGCCTCAGCAGCAGCCTGCTGTCTGAGGGGTTCAAGAGAGGAACAGTCTAATTGGGCCTGTCTCAAGTCTGCCCTGGAAGGTCCCCCTGTCCCAAGAAACTCAACCTGATCAGGTTCAAGCTCTTCTAGGACAGTTCCTTCTGGAGTCTCTGGGTCAGCCTCCTGAGAGGGCTGATCCTCAACCTGAGGCAGGGGGGAAGGCTCTGCCTTAACCCTACCATTCCTTCTCTTGGGTAGTGTCTGGTCCATTCTTCCAGGATCCAGCACTTGTTCAGCTGGGCATTTCTTGGCCTGTGACCTAGTCACAGCAAGGACATGTGAGGAGAGACCTAGCATTTCTACATGAGTCCTGTACTCCACATCTGACCACAGTGAGGATTCCAAATCATTGCCCAAAAGACAATCTACTGGGAGGTCTGAACTAACTACAACCCTTTTGAGGCCAGTTACCCCTCCCCAGGAGAAATTAACAACTGCCATACTGTGATTGGTAGTGACATTGCTAGCATTGGTCACTAGGTAGTCTGAACCTAGCATGATCTGGTCAGGGTCCACAAATGTTGGTGTCACCATGGTGACACTGGCACATGTGTCCCTGTAGGCCTGAGCCATTTTTCCATTAATTAAAGGCGTTTGTCTGTATTTGCCCAGAGTACTAGGACTTACAGTAGGGGTCATATCCATGTCCCCAGTACAAACAAGAACTGCCTGAGTAGGAATTCTGACTAAGTCAGAACCCACCTCAGTTCCCAGGATTAACCCAACTATAGCCTTGGGAGGTACACTACCACTACTAACTGTACTAGGGGGTGCAGGTGTCTTGGGGACAGTAGTGATAGGAGTTTGGCCTTTCTTGGTGCACTCACTAAACCAGTGAGTCTTACTTTTACAGTATTGGCACCATGGTTTCTTAGGACCATCATTCTTCTTCTTTTGGGAAGTTTGGGACCCACCCTCCTTAGGTTGTTGGGGCCCTGTTGAAGACTTCTGGTCATTTTGCTTATTCTCATTACCCTTCTGGTCTGCTTTCTTCTGGCCACCACCCTGGTTCTGGTTCTGTTGCTTGACCCTTGTCCTGACCCATCTGTGTGCCTACTTTCCCAATTCTTGGGAGAGGTCAGATCTGAGTCAATCAAGTGCTGATGCAACAACTGGTTCTGACAATTATTTAAGATTTGCTCTCTCATAATTAGATTATACAATCCTGTGTAATCAGTAACTTTACTTCCCAGTAACCAGCCATCCAGAGCCTTAGTGGCACAATGAACAAAGTCAGTCCAATCTTGAGCCTGAGTTTTCTTGGTATCCCTGAACATCAACCTGTACTGTTCAGTGGTTTAGCCAAACCCATCAATCAGTGCAGTTTTCAAGACTTGGTAATCATTAGCATCCTCATCTCTAACAGTGAGGAGCTTGTCTTTACCTTTACCTTCAAAGGAGAGCCACAATATAGCTGCCCACTGACTCTGGGGTACCTGCTGTACTTTGCAGGCTCTCTCCAAAGCAGTTATCCACTTGTGGATATCATCTCCTGTCTTATAGGAGGGCACTATTTTACTCAGGTGTCTATTATCAAAACTCCTGTCTCTATCCCAAGGGATATTGCTGCCACCAGTGGGGACTACCCCACTCAACTGTTGCTCTCTAGCAAAGGCAAGCTTCTCTTTGGCAAGAGCAAGTTCTTCCCTTTGGATCCTCAGATTAGCTTCCTTCATCTTTGCCTCATGCTCTCTCCTCTGAGGGGAAGTCATCCTCCTCTGAGCAGATGCATGAGAGGAACGAGAGTGCACAGATCTAATGGAGTCCCTAGAATGAAACCTATCTCTTCTAACTCCATGGTTAGGCCTGCTTAGGTTCAGCACTGGGGGTCCCCCAGTTCCTTCCCTATGTACGTCTAAGTTGGCCCTTGTGAGTCTGCTGACTATCACAGAACCATTGTCTGCCTCATCCCCAGATTGTTCTTCTTCTTCCTCATCCTCTTCTACATTCTCTGTTTCAGGGAGGTCTGGATCACCAAGAATACCTTCTAAGGGGGGCATGCTCCTATCTAGATTAGAGGGGTCTGTGTTGGCAGCCCTTCTGGCATCATATGTCTCTAAGAGACCTAACAGAAAAGGAGTGGTAGGGTTAGAACCCTGTTTCAATTTCCTGGAGGTACACAATTGTCTCATCTCCTGGAAACTGAGAGCTGCATATCTGGAAAGGACCTGTGGAGGGTCACTAACCACAAGGGGAGTCACTGAGGTCTCTCCTGTGGTAGACATACTTTCTAGTGAGGTGTAAGTGGTGCACTTACCTACACTATGGGTTTTCCTACTGATCCCTTGCTAAGGGTTGTAGTCAGGGTGTGCTAGGCCCTTTCTACTACAACAGCTGGTTCAGTAGAACTCAGAATATTTCTAAGCTTGTTATATGTACCTAGAGTACCTTATGTGATCTTTCAAATGATATTTCAAGATTATACGTGGTAAAAACAACAGCAAGCTCAAATCCCAACCGCTGCACACCAATGTGAGAAGTTGGCCTGATATATGATGCTCACTAGTTCTAGTGATCACCTTGTATCAGTCCAAACAACCCTTATGGTGATTGGTTGTGAGTCAACCTTATAGACCAGCTATCCTAATGGTAGCATGGACAAAGCAGTCTTAGGCTAAACTCTTTTGGCATGTGAAGCCAGCTGTTTTACCACAATATAACCCCTTGAATACCAGATGAAAGGACACCACACAGGTTGTTATGAAAATAAACAGTATATTTATTAATAACAACACCTCTGAACTCTTTATGAAGTCAGAGGGCTAAGAACATGACAATCTCTTACGAAAAATACGACAAGTTGCACAAAATTACAATCGTGCCCTAGGGGCACGACAAACCATATACTAAGTAAGTGGAATGTGAAAGTCGATAAAAGGAATGGAGCTGTCCAGAGGCTGTAGGATCGATGTTCAAGTTAAAGGTAAGTACGGACAATCCTGACTAGGTAGGACAACAACGACTGTGGAATTGGACACTAGGACAGTTAGACTACCCTTGAGCACTGAAATGCTCTCGTTACCTCACCCACGGGCTGCGGGTGCATAGGTGCCAAAGTGTGTCGGGTTCTCGCGTTGAAGCCAATGGAGCCTGAAAGAAAAGATGCTGCAGGCGACCAGGAGGAAGATGTCCGGTGCGATCCAAGGGTGGATCGGTGAAGAAGAGGACCTGAAAACAGAGGGGACAGTGTTCAAAGTCACTAGCCAGTGACCGGTGTGGAACCAGGAAGGAACCAGGTGCTGTCGTCGCGATCAGGTGAAGAGTGGACGCTTGACTCTGCAGCCACGTGGACCAGGAGGCGTCTTCGACAACCAGGATGGAGGCACGAGCTGTCCCACGCAGGCTCTCGCTGTCGGCGGTGTCGGATCGGGGATTGGAGTCAACAGGCCTTGGCAAAGGCAACCCACGCGGTGAAGGGAAAAGACGTCTGGTGCGGACTAGGAGAGTCCGGGGTGCCCCTCTTTTGGAAGGGAGCAAGGGCCAGTCTGGAGCAACCAGACCAGCAGCAAAGATTCAAAGGTTCGTCGTCTAGGAGGCCACTAGGCAGCCGGCAAGTGACCAGACAACGCGTCGAGCAGCAAACAAGCAGAAGGGCCCCACGCAGATCTCGTGGGGGCTGGAGGGCTGATCTTCGGTGCAGGAGCTGCTCGGGGCTGGGGCTTCTCAGTCCCCAAAGCACTTGGTCGAGTTTACCTCGGGAGTCGTGCTGGAAGCGAAGTGCAGTTTCTTCCAAGATGGCCGGTCCCACGTGTCTCGTCGCACCCACGGATCTCAGCTGTGCTGCAGATGTAGGTTGAGGTCGGAGAGGTCTGGGAATCCGGGTCTCGTCGGGCTATGAAGTCTGGATCCTCGAGGGAAGACGACAAAGGGAAGCCGCTGGACGATTGATGGTGCCTGCAGTTGCAGGGTGGACACTCATTGCCCACAAGGGAGATTCTTCAGTCTTCTGTGGAGCAGAACGTCGAAGGCCAGAGTTTCTTCTTGTTGAATAGTTCAGGATAATCTAATTTGGAATGGGACCAGCTCCTACCTTTATTCTCCTAAAGGGGGCTGCACTACTGACTAGGTCCCTCCCCTGGGGGGGACCAGGAAGGGGGTGGCTACACCCCCTATCATTTGTCCGGTTTCGCGCCAGAGCTGGGGCAGGGATGCCCCAGCAACTGGTTTGAACCGGTGTATGCACGGGACACCTTGTGTGCCCCAGGCATGTCTCATTCCTTTCAGGCCTATCCTCCCCAATACACAAAATCCTGTCTGGGGTGGTGCTAGCACCTCCCAAGGCAGGAAACCCTTTGTCCAAGCCATCCGTGCTGGAAGGACTCCCAGCAGCAGGAGGTCAGACTTGTGTCTGTGGTGGCAGCATCCATTTTGTGATGCTGAGGCTCGAGTTAACTTTAACCGGGGTTCACAGTTACATACATGTCGTGTCCCTCTAGAAGGGTGGAATGCTACCCCCGTCGCCAGAATTGGCGAGGGGGTAGTATTCCAAATCGTATGACACCTTACTCGAGATGTTTTGATAATGTTATACCAGAGTTTGCATTTAACCGCGAGGTTGATAATGCACTTAAGAGTATATGGTATAGCGTTATCATGGAACAGCTATTAGGACTTGGTTCCGCAAGCTGCAAACGGGCTCAGCTCATGCCAGAGCACCATCTCACATAATTCCAAGCACTCTGCCTTCAGGATTGATAAGGCCTTCCATAGGAGTGACTGATAGGAATATATGTGTCCATTTTAGGGTTAGATATAGGTATACTATATCTATAGCAAAGGGTGATTACACCACCTTGCCCCAGCTGTCATGCAGCCAGTTGTGTCAGTTTTAGATGGCCAGCCAGGGGTGGCATAATACATGCTTCAGCCCCTGGTAGGCCCTGGGTACACCTATGCCCTGGATACCTAAGGTATACTGTACATGGACTGATAAGGTGGCCCAGTACCAATTGGTAAATGCACCTAAAGTACATTGTTGTCAATTTAGAGAGAGAACAGCTAGGCTGTGGGTCTGATTAGCAGGCCCACAGCCAGGGAAAATCGTAAACCAGTGAAGCAAAAAGCAAAATCTGGGGTGACCATAGGATTGCAGACCCCACTCTCCTACATTGATGTCATAAAATGTGCCACCGCTGTGTGCACATCGATTACACATAAAAACGACAGAACTGGCATGCGAGACACTCAAGACACAGGTGGTTACTCAAGAGGGTAACCTCCCTAATAAGATATCATTGTCAAAATCTAGAGGAAAACACACAATGGCACAAACTACATCAGCTCGTCTGGCATGGGTGGTAAAAAACAATTGCCCCACATGTGTTTATGAAAACGACTCAAAGTCTCAGTAACTGACGTAAATGAATGCAAGGTCGGCACCATCAGCCATGGGTGCCGTCAGAGTTACAAGTCCTCGAGAGTGCTCACCTCGCTACCCTTTTCGCGCATGCGGTCACCTTCTGATTACCGTAGGACTTCCCGGAAAAGGTTTTGTACCTTGTAGACTATTTGCACCCCTACGTTTCGGGTGACTATTCGCACCCGACGTCAAGGAACAGTGTCCCTATTGCGGTTTTGATATTGATATAGGAGCATGGACACTGGACCTAAATAGCTCCAGGGTCCCCCCTTCTGGTTGTTGATACATCCATGATACCATCCTTCTCCAAGATATGCCTGTCCAGTCTAAACGCTGGCTCATCTTGGGGGACATGCAGCCATTGGTTAATCGGAATAAGGTGCGCGGCCCAATTGTAGGCCCTAATATCATGTAAAGCTATTACTCTGTCATACTAGCCTCTGCTTAGTTTCTTCATAGCAATACGAGGTGTTTTCCCTTCCCATAGAAGCGTGGATATCTCTGCCTCTATCGCTCTAAGATATTTGGACGGGACCAGGAACGGGGTGTTTTGTAGTGCGTAGAGGAATCTCGGCAGTGCCACCATCTTAAACAGCGCTGCTCGGCCGAGGAGCGTAAGGGGCAACGTGCGCCAATGCTTAAGCCGCAGTAGAGGCTGCAACAAATTTTTATCTATACATTGTGCCCTGTCAGGTGTGATGAAGATCCCTAGGTATTTAAAGCCATCTGTAACTGTCTGCAGCGCGCACCCTCTTGGCAATTTAGGTGGCGGGCCTTGGAGGACGTATAATAGCGACTTATCCCAATTTATCATATATCCAGACGCTTTTCCGTACGCAGCGCTGATGTCCAGTAGACAATTAATAGATCGCGCTGGAGAGGTAAGATATAATAGGATGTTGTCTGCGTCCAACAAAATTCGATCTTCCCATCCCATAGCCCATCGTATGCCCTTTATTGTTAGGTCCTGTCTCACCCATGCCGCCAATAGCTGTAAGAATATAGCAAAGAGCAAGGGCGATAGCGGGCACCCCTGTCGTGTCCCTCTACCCAGTTGGAACTCTCTGGAGAGACATCCGTTTACCACCACCCTTGCCAATGGCCGCTCATATAGTAACCCCACCCACTTACAGAATTTGGGGGCAAAACCCAAATGCTGGAGGACTGCAAATAGGAAGGGCCATTCCACCACATCAAATGCCATATGCGCATCCAGGGAGAGGTGGCCGCATCTTCGTCTAGTGTCTCCCTTCGTTCTAGCACACCGAACAACTGCCGCAGGTTGAGTGCCGTGTTGCGGTGGGGCATGAAGCCTGATTGGTCCGGGTGAATGATGTCGGCTAGGTAGGGCTGTAGTCTCGTAGCCAGGGCCTTCGCTAATATCTTTGCCTCTGCATTTAGCAGCAAAATTGGCCTGTATGATACACACTCCTGTGCTGGCTTGGCCGGTTTGTGGATTGCAACGATTGTGGCCAGACGCTGGTCTCTCGGTAGAGCCCCATTTAGTAAGCTTTCATTGTACATGGCTAGGAGGCGCGGCGCTAGCTGTGCGGTCCCTAGTTTATAAAATTCTATTGGGATGCCATTTGGCCCCAGTGCCTTTCCCGTGTGTAGTGCCCTAATCGCTTGCGCGATCTCTTCCTGCATCATGTCTTCCTCTAGCGCCGAGACTGCTTCTTCCCCTAGAGTGGGAGTCTGTATATCCTGTAAAAACGCCCTATTGTCCTCTACTGTTGCCGTAGCCACTGGTGTGTATACTGATTCATAGTGACGTGCTAGTTCATCTGCAATCTGCTGTGGGGCCTGTACCAGTGTGTCATTCTGTGTACGTATTTGTGCTATCCAGTTATTCGCCCTTTCTTTCTTCGATAGCCATGCCAGTAGCTTCCCTGCCTTGTCTTCCTGTCCGTGTACAGTATGCTGGGTTTTCGTAAGTCTGTCAGTGACCTCCTCTCGTGTGTATGCCCTGTATTCCTGCTGTGCTAGTTTCAATGCATGTGGCATTGTAGTGTAGCTCCTATTTTCCCAATAGGCTCTGCGCATTGGAATAGTGCCTACAGCAGTAAAGGCCTAGGCCAGACGTTAACTAGGTCTACTACTGTCGATACTAGACTTAATTTTTGGGTTTGCCAGCTAAGCTCAGAGTTCGCTAGAAACTTTCTCGAATGTTCAAGGAAGGATTAACTCCCCTGATTAGACAAGAAGGGATTTAGTTTCTGACAACCATAGAACATGACAACTTTGCTCTCCCCTAATCAAGAGTCAATCTCGAGAGTCGTGTGAGCACAAGGCAATTATTTTACTCAGTCAGTACGTGCATTCTTAGTCTCATCAGAATGTAGAGAAAAGGAAGAGACGGGCGTGTTCAATAAAAGATGTTATTTATTGATCAGTCTCTTTTCTCGTACAAGAGAAATGGATCGATATTATTGCAATACTTATAGTTAAGTAAAGTGCATACATTAGAAGCAATAGTATAAAATAATACTGTAAAAACATTGATATGGTTTCTGAGCCATATGATGTTTAAAATGATTAAAATATATTTACATACACATATACATTTGACTAAACGTACTCAACTGGTGTTTCTAAATACGCCTACCCCGTGTACCTGACCTAAGTCTAATGCGTGGGCGGGAATAGAAAGTTACAGTTTAGTTTAAGTTTGTTTTTGCCAAGTGAATAACTAAAGAATTCTCTAGGAGGGGTTATTCAGTTCTGTACCTGGAATTTAGGATGAATGAGGAATGGTATCTCTTTCTCTGCTCTCGATATTCCAGGCTGCCTGCGAGGGCTGCCCAGAAGCGCCGGTGCTGGGTCTCTCGGCTTGAGATAGCAGCGCGTCTCTCAGCGCGTCAGGAAGGCGGGGCTGCTGCCTGCGGGGTCTGCTTCTGCTCTCGGCTTCGGCAAGTATGGCTGCTCCGTCTTGTCACCACGCGTGTGTTTGCATAGGGCAAGGTCGGCAATATTTATACCTTAAAGGTGCCGAGATTGACGTAAGGATGGACATAGGTACGTCAATAAAGATGTCATACGACTTGCTCGTTAGCACATTCTTTACTAAAGTTCTCTGTGAAATCAAAACAATGGCCGCACGGATTATCCAGGTTGTCATAGGTTTGATTTGTTATGAGAACGTCGTATGCCTTATCAGGGGCTGGAGGAATGTCGCTTGTCTAATTAGATCTCAAGCGTTATGACCTAATCAGATAACACGTTCCTGTGCCGTAGTGTGACTGCGTCAGATAACGGTATCTGCATCATGGGGGATTTCTTGCCTCATGGGCTGACTGTTAGTTAACTAGCTAGTAAGTTTAACCAGAATAGGGTCAGGAATAGGGGGATCGAATCAGAACCTATAGAAATACACGACAGCATGTCCTCTGTATTATCTAATGTATGCACCCTTTCGGCCCTTTCTACTGCTTCCTCGAGGTCTCCTACATATTTCTGCTGATCTCTCTTTTTACCTGTAATTGCCGATATAGCCTGGCCTCGCAAGACCGTTTTATATGCCTCCCATAGTGTCGACGGTGAGGAGACCGAATGCTCGTTTTTCTCAAAGTAGTGTTTGGTTGTCTGGAGTAATGTTTTCCAAATCTGCCTATCTCTTAAATAGCCTGGTCTAATGGGGAAGAGTCGTCGATTTTGTAGGTTGGATGACGTGTATGTGATAGTAACCGGGGAGTGATCCGAGATACCTCTCCGGAGATGTTGTATGTCTGTCATGCCCAATATCCCGGTGGCTAAAGTAAAGACATAGTCAAGCCTAGAGAGACTATTATGGGCCCCAGAGTGAAACGTAAACTGTTTATTAATCGGGTGGCTAGTTCTCCACACATCTATTAGGCCCAGCGCCTCCACAAAGTCCCTCAATTTTTGTGTCTCCCGGCTGGCCCCCCTCGCGGGCTGCCTATCTAAGTCTGGGTCCATGTCTGTGTTAAAATCTCCCCCTATAACTAATTCTCCCTCAGGGAGGGCAAGGAGGAACTTTCCCAAATCTGCCAATGTAGCCTGGTGCAGTGTTGGTGGGACATATACCGAGACCATATTATATGTCTTGCTATCCCATTGACCCGACACAGCAGCGAACCTCCCATGTTCATCATTATAAGTTTTGGACACCACCATTGGAAAACGCTTGTTAACTAAGACACGGTGAGAGCGCTCCAGTCTCCTGTACTTAAGGAGCCCCTAGGAGGCAGGCGCGAGATTCTAGAGCCTTGCCAACACTTTGTTTGTCATCAGAACACGCTAGGAGCAATTTAGAGCTACTGCGTGCAACGTTTCTTGTACTTTTAAAAATCGCCGAATTTTACTTCTAAATTGTTCATTTTCACACTGCTTGCACTCAGCACACCTGGCACCCACTTGGCACCATTTTCGCCTTGTTTTGACGATCCCAGCCGACTTTAGGGCTGAAGATCGAGGTGCAGAGCAAACAGATTCCACGGCGGCCATATTGGGTGAGGGGGCGAGAGCGGTGAGAGCGCTCCAGTCTCCTGTACTTAAGGAAACGGTCGTTCTCCGCGCCAGCGGTTGCGCTTGCGGACACGCCTCCTCAGCGCCGGAGTCACGCCAGAGTCAGCCCGTCTGCGCCCGTCAGCGTCTCGGAGGCGGACGAGGCGGGACTCTGTCATCTCGGGTAGGTTTCTAGGATGATTAGGTACAGTGCGGCCGCTCTAATTGCGCTTCGCCCCCCCAGGAGCGGTTGTATATGTCTTTTCCCTGGTGGTCGGCTCCTGGGCAAAGGGTGTCCTGGATGTGCTTGGCGTCCCGTATCTTCTCCACCTCGCGCTCTCCCCTCCCCCCCCCTGGAATGTCAGTGTGCCTTGTTAAATACTAGATCCTTGGCGCGTCATTCCTTGGAGATTTGGGACCTCCTTACGCTCTCGAAAATCTCCTGTCTTTTTTTGACGGAGACGTGGTTGGGGGCGGGCTCTGAACCTGACATCGCTAGTGCCCTTCCCCCCAACTTCACCATCTTAAGGAGGGACAGAACGGGAGGCCGAGGCGGGGGGGTGGCCCTAGTTGTCGACAAGTCCCTTGTATGCACCTCCTACCCTGTAGATAACATCGCTGGTTGTGAAGCTTTGGGCTTTATTCTCCAGCTGTCTGCTTCACATACCTGCACAGGGATTTTGATCTATAGACCTCCAGGGCCAATAGGCTCGTTTTTCGAGGATCTACAGGTGGCACTGTCAGTACCCTGTATGCGTTCGGCACACTGTGTACTGCTGGGCGACTTAAATCTGCATATGGACTCGACAACTGACGCTGATGCGTCTAAATTACGGGACATCACCGAGATGTTCGGGCTGGCCTCTTTCATCGACAGTCCAACGCACGTGAAAGGGCATACGCTGGATTTAATCTTCTCCTCTGTACCGATTAAGGTGTCTCCCCCTTTGCCGGTTTTATGGTCCGACCATTATTTAATTAATTTCGTGTTGTTAGCTGAGCATCAGACTAGTCAAAGAACTTATAAGGACGGGTCTCGTCAAGCTAGAGCCTTTCACCTGGTGTCAGCTGATATGCTCGCTGACGCACTCCATGCACATCCTTGCACTACGACTGGGAACTTAGAAGTCGACCTGCCGCTAGTCCAGGACTGGCTTCGGACAAGATTCGAGGAGCTTGCCCCCCGGAAACCGGTCAGGACTGCCCCCTGCCAGGACTCTGCTCCTTGGTTCACCGCTACTCTACGGAAAGCGCGCCAGGACTGCAAAAGATCCGAAAGACTCTGGCGGCGCAGATATGCGCCTGAGGAGAAACTGAAGTACAAGGGCGCGATAAAATCTTATCACAGACAGATTGCCGAACCTAAAAAGATCTACTTCGAGCATAGAATAGACCAGGCGGATAATACGAGCCGGGAACTATTCCGAATTGTGAAGGAATTCGTGGAGCCGGTGGCGGCCGCTAGAGTACACTCCCATACAGAGGAGTGGATCAAGCAGCTTGCTGACTTCTTTGTGGATAAGATCCGTAGGATTCAGGACTCATTCGATCGGGTGGGGTCCCCGGAAGTGGCTGCAGCTGTGGAAAGTGATCTGAAGGTCCTTCCACCTGCTGCAGCCGAGTTGACGCCCACGCTTTCGACGTTCCCCCCGCTATCCTGCGATTCCTCTCTGGAGCTGCTTTCCCGGTTGAAATCTGGATCCCCCTTGGATGCGTGTCCGGCGAAATGCCTGAGCTCGGTGGCGCCAGCTATTAACAACTTGCTGAACCCCCTGCTCAACATGTCTCTGAGTTCTGGAGTGGTCCCTAAAGAATGGAAGCATGCTCTTATTCTCCCGCTCATTAAGAAACCTCTGCTTGACCCTTTACAGTTGGCCAACTATAGACCAATCTCCCTCCTCCCTGCTCTGGCGAAGGTGGCGGAGAAACATGTTCAGCATACTCTTACCACCTTTATTGAGAAGAACAAACTGCTGCATGACTCCCAATCTGGTTTCCGTGCCAATTACAGTACGGAGACAGCTCTTGTGGAGGTGACCGACGCCATCAGGGAAACGCTTGATCTTGGGGGAAAGGCTATGTTGGTCCTACTGGACCTGTCGGCGGCATTCGACACCGTCCCACACGCCGGCCTCCTCCTAAGACTTAGGGAGGTAGGACTGCGGGGGACGGTGTTGGACTGGTTTCAATCCTTCTTAGCCGACCGTCGACAGGTGATCTGGGCTCCACCGTTCTCCGCGGAAATGCCTTCGCTAGAGGTGGGGGTGCCTCAAGGATCTATCTTGAGCCCCACCATATTTAACATTTATATGGCCCCTTTGGCGAAGGTCGCGGAGGCATTTGGAGCCCGGGTCATCTCGTACGCTGATGATACCCAGCTCCTGTTTACTTGCAGGAAGGGAGAGGTTTTTAATGGCGACAGAATCAGAGACTGCCTGAGTGCTGTTTTTGCATGGTTTCAGCACCAGAACCTGAAATGTAACTCGGATAAGTCTGAGTTGCTCTTTTTTGGCTGCGCGGAGGACCCTGGCTGGAAATCGTGGTGGCCTTCCGACATGTTCCCCCCTGAGAAACCCTCTGCCCAAGTCAAAAATCTGGGTGTGGTGTTCGACGACAGTCTTTCTTTTCGTCCCCACATCACGGGCTTGGCGGGGAAATGTTTCGGCATTTTGAAGATGGTGAGGAAATTTCTCCCACTGCTTTCCCTTCAATATCGCAAGAACATTGTGCAAGCACTCGTGGGTTCGCGTTTAGACTACGCTAACGCACTTTTCTCAGGTCTGCCTAAATATCTGGTATCCAGACTACAAATTGTCCAAAACTCGGCGGCCGGAGCCATCTTTGGCCTTCCACGGAGAGCTAGTGCCTCTCTATTGCGCGGCAGGCTGCATTGGCTGTCTATCGCTTGCTGAATTAGGTTCAAGGTCCTCACGTTGGCATTTAAAGCCCTCCACTGTATTGGCCCAGCTTACCTTAGGAAGCGGATTGCTTTTTACGTTCCCCGGAGGAGTCTGAGATCTGCTGACCTGGCTAAAGTGGAGGTACCAGTGATCAAACGCGTGCGGATGGGTGGCCGGTCTTTCCAGTTCATGGCGGCTAGTTTGTGGAATGAGCTCCCTCTGTCACTCCGGAAGGCTAACAATCTCCTGGCCTTTAGAAAGGAGCTTAAGACGTTCCTCTTTTCCGCCTAACCAGTGGGTCTACAGTATTTCTGCCTCTGGGTTTTTCTTGGTTGTGTTTAGGACTCTGCCAAAGCGCCGGGACACCCGTTCTGGGTAGCCGTGCGCTCAAGAAATATAGTTTTAACATAACATAACATAACACCAACCCCCCTTGATCCGGAGGGGAATTCTGCATGTGCTGCCATGTGGAACCCCATCTATTCAGTGCCTTAACTGCCGTACCCTGCAGGTGTGTCTCCTGAATTAATGCTCTTGCCAGGTTTTTCCTTCTGATGTATTGCAGCACCAATCCCCGCTTTATTTTGTCCCCTAGTCCATTTACGTTCCATGAGAGCATTGTTAGCCGTGGCGCCTGCCGTTGGGCCTCCTGGGTCCCTGTGGTTGTGCTACTAGTGTTCTGGTTCATGTCCGCCATGTGAGTTGATGATCGTACCCTGTACATGGATTATCGCAATCCGAACTGATCTGTCATGCATCATTTTTTTGTTGAGAAACAAACTCCCCATTAACATTGTGAACATGTCCCCGGTAACTTCCCCCTCCTTAAATCCCCCCCCCAACACAAACCCCCTCCCTGCATAGCGGATTTAAAACTACCCACCTCCCCAACATAGCAGAGTGCTTCAGTCCCCAACCATTATACATCTGTAACTTGGGGGGTGAGAAAGCCTGCCTGTCCCGCCAGCCCGACCCCTTGTAATACTTATCTGAAGCCTGCAACCAAGTCTCTGCATAGTCCATGGCCAATTGTCCCAGCAATGCAGTGTCCTCTCCTTGTAGTTGCAATTCAGCGTTATCTTACTCTCAGTTCGGTGTGGACCAAGTGCTCCAGTTGAGTCACCCCTGCTTATCGGGCTCCCCGCCAGCTGGGTGTTATCCAGTATAAGTTTGTTCCTTTATCGACTGGTCCGTGGATTCAACTCGGGCCTCCGATCCTTCACTAGTCTTCATTGCCTGTTCTTTGTTCCTCGCTTACATCCTGTGTCTCCTCCTCTCGTTCCACACCTCCGTCTTGCTGGGAGGGCCGCCGACGCTGTTCCCTCTGCCCCCGATGTTTGTTCACTGGTCTCCAGCCTTCCAGCCAGTCAGTGGCCTCTCCAGGTGATTCAAAAAAACAGGTTTTTCCCTCCGCCTCCACTCTTAGCTTCGCAGGGAATAGCATCGCATACTTCAGTTCCCTGTTTCGGAGTTCCTTCTTAACTTCCGTGAAACTGCACCTTTGGGCCGTGACTGCCGCCGTATAATCAGGGTATAGTGTCACCGTACTGTTCTCTATTTGGATAGGGGGGCCGCATGGAGGATCGCATCCCTGTCCCGGAAATTGAACAGTCTTGCCAGGATCGGCCTCGGGGGAGCTCCCGGTCTGGGTCGCCCACGACCCTGTGCGCCCTTTCTACAGAAAATAATTTAGATAGTCCCCGGGGGAAGAGCTTAGTTTGTATCAAGTCTTCCACATATAAGTCCAATTCTGGTCCCCGAATACTCTCCGGCACACCAACTAGGCGCAAGTTGTTGCGCCAAGAGCGCCCTTCCTGATCATCCAGCTTCGCCGAGAGCTGTAGGTTCATTTTTTCCAGGTGAGCCATTTGTTTTTGTAGTGTTGCTGTGTCCAACGTGAGTGTTTTCGTCGTGGCCTCTACCTCAGTCACCCTAGAGCTCATTTTAGAGAGGTCTGCCCTCAGCAGAGACACCTCAGTGGAGATGGAGCCAATGGATGTTTGCATCTGTATTAACGTTGCCATCACATCTTGCAACGTGACTTCTTTCTGGGGCCTGTCAGTCTTTTCGCCCTTGGTCGGGGATCCCGATTGTGGCTCTGCCTGCTGACTCTTCGTCAGCGTATATTTGTCTTTTCGATTGCTCTGCACCTGTCTCGCCCCCCTTGAGCTCATCCTGCCCCACTCCAGGTACTCTGTGTGGTTTACTCCCCAGGGGGCTTCTGTACCACAATGTCTGTCCGTTGCCACCTCACTGTCAATGGCCCTGACTGGGTCTCACCTCAGCCCTCGGAGGCCCTTTCTTTCTATATCGCTTTTTGGGTCACAACGGCTCCTGCCCGGGTGCCCTTCTTCCTCCTTTGATGTAGTTTGGCCCCCGGATTGCTCCTCAAGGCCCCTCGCTGCATCCAGTCCGGCACTCGCTTCCGGTGGCGCGCCCTCGCTCTGCGCCGGAGGTACCGCTTAGAGTCCTTATACTCGTGCCGGATGTGGGAATCACTCGCGGTCTGTAGCGCTCAGTCTCGGTTCTGTGAGGCAGGAGCCGGTTGCTGTCCCGCTGTTTGGTCGCCCTGCGTGCTCGACGTGCGGCTCTGGCCTTCACTGTGGGTCCTGGCTTCGTTTATGGATGTTAGGCCTCAGCTCCGCCCCCTCTCCGTTCCCGGTTCTGGGAACACTGCGCTCCTCACCGGATCGACATTTTTTGCATCGGAGGACACACTTCAGCTGTTCCAACGCTCTGGTCACTCCAGGCTGCAGGATTAGTTCAGGATTTGCGGGTCAAGGGTGTCGGGAGCCCCTCTAGGTTGCGGCCACATTGCTCGGTCGCAAGCCACGCCCCTGCAAATCAGTCTTGACCCTGTGCCTCATGGGAACAGTCCAGACCGAACTGCCAAGACGTGCCTTCCCTGGACCGGAATCAAGCATCCTAGGACCGGTTTCTGGCTATCAGCAGTCTTCAGCCAGGATAGCTTGACTCCACTGGCGTAGTGAGCACGGGACCCACGTCTGGGCATACCCTTCCCACATAAGGTGAACAGCAAAACACACAAGATGATGGACGGAATGTTGCACAGTGGCAAAACATTCACCCCCAGTCACAGATCTGGGTTTAATCCATCGTTATATTGCTCACCAAGCCTCCCCAGTTCAGACATGGCCATATACAAATCGGTCCTGACCCTGTGCCTCATGGGAGCAGTCCAGACCAAACTGCCAAGCCAGGTCTTCCCTGGACCGGAATCAAGCATCCTAGGACCGGTTTCTGGCTATCAGCCGTCTTCAGCCAGGATAGCTTGACTCCAGTGGCGTAGTAAGCACGGGACCCACGTCTGGGCATACGCTTCCCACATAGGGTGAACAGCAAAACACACAAGATGATGGACGGAATGTTGCACAACAGCAAAACATTCACCCCCAGTCACAGATCTGGGTTTAATCCATCCTTATTTGTATGGTTCCCCTTGATCCTTTCCAGTAGGTACTATCCAACAGAGTGGTGTCAGACTCTCAGCCACATATTCTGCATTGAGAGCAAAAAGTATGTGGAAAGAATTTTCCCATGGTCAAATGTCCTGAAGAACTCCTCCAAAGTAGATCCGGCCCTCCCCTTAACTTCTGGGGATTTTTAGTGTTATAGGCAGCAACTATCTCGCTTTAAAAATTCAGGGGTCCAAATTCCCAAACTAAGGAAGCTGCAAAATTCAAAAATGTTTGCCAGACACTTGTTGTCAATCCTTTTTTTAATGTTTATTGCTTTATACATAACAACATATACATTAACAAACTTGTCATAACATTACTTGCCCAACTCAGTCACCCCAAAGCCAGGGCACAATACAATTGCAGAATCAATGTTCACCTCATCATTGCTTGCTTTTGTTGCCTCACCATCTGTCTCATAGTCCCCGACTCCCTTGGTTGTCAGAACTAATTGACCATCTGGATCCAGTATTCCTTGCCTGTATCAAAAACATGTGTATATATCTCTGCCACCCTCTCAAACGACTCCTGCATTCCATCCACCCAGGATTTTATTGAGTTTTCTCTGGCACCCTCGTCCTTTATAGACTTCCCTTTCCATGTTTGCAGTGTTCGATTCCAATCTCTCAGTCTTGGTGTTGAGGAGGAATCCAAGAAATCCATCTCTGAGCAATGTCTTGCTTCACTACCATGCAGCCCTGATTTACCGGAAGCTTCTGATAGCGGGAGTGATCTGTCGGACCCCATATGCACAGCAGTGCCAGCTGAAGCTGCAACTCCAGGACTCCAGGGGTAGCCCTGCAGCCTTCTCCAGCTTGCTACCCCATATCATCTCCTGGTTATTCCCTTCCGGGTATCATATACTGCCCCCTTTGCCAGGCTTACTCCAGGCAGCAGTCGGCCGCCATACAGCATGTGCAGGTAGCTCCTCTCTCCCATTCCTATCCTATCCTGACTGAATGCCGGGTCCCCCCAATTAGTGTATGCCTCAAAATATTTCTGTATGTTTGGTAGAAAATTGCCTTCCTCGTACCTAGATCTTTGAATGACTCTCCCCAGCACAAAGTAATATCCTCACTAGTGTGTCTACTTTAGCAAAAGAAGTGTCTGAGATATTGTATGGGCTGTTCTTGAGTACTTACAAGAACCTAGGGAGTATCACTATTTTAAAATCACTGCTCTCCCCAGCAGGGAAAGAGGTAATGACTGCCAGTGTTTCAAATCTTGCTTCAACCTTTTTATTAGGAGTCCTAGATTTGCCTCATTCTGCGATTCCAGATTTTTAGTAATCCAGATCCCCAGATATTTAAACTTTTCTGTCGCTACTGTAAGTGGCAGAGCGAGTGCATCCCCCGTTTCCAATCTCCTATCGGGACCAATAATGATAGAAAACCTGGAGTGATTCCAATATAAGCAGAAATATCTCGCAGTCTGTCCAATGTTTGGGCAATGTTCGTCAGGCACAGTAAAATATCGTCGACATACAGTGATATGCAGTCATCCCATCCGTTACCCCCCCCGCCTTCCCCAGATCTGCACATCAATTCAAACCCATTCTGCCAAGACTTATATTGGCAATGTAAACAACATCTGCGAAAGTGGACACCCTTGCCGCTTACTCCTTTGCACTCTGAATTCCCAGGAGGTTTGGCCGTTAATCTGCACTCTAGCTGTTGGCCTATTACAAAGCAGGTTGACCCACCCGATGGTTTTTGGTCCAAAACCCATCTTGGTCAGCACCCCTAAGACGTTTGTCCATTACACAGAGTCAAAGGCTTTATTTTCGTCAAGTGAGGCAATCCCTCGTCCTGCATGAAAAGCCCCAACTGCCGGCAAGTTTTTGTAAAGCTGTCTCAGGTTTAGCCTGGTTCGGTGACCAGGTATAAAACCATTCTAGGCTACAATGACGGGAGTCCCTGGCTGTTACTGAGAAACGCTGCAACGGGTACACTGACGTATTATGGTCTTGAAGGGAATAGAATGTTTGAAGGCATAAGACCGTTACTCCAAATACTAGGAGATTAACGGTAATAGAATTACAAATCTACATGGTTAGAAGAATTTAAGGACGACTACTGATACCAGCAGGGAAGAAGGATTTCTCTGTTAGGGAGACCGTGTTTTACACGGTTATACGACCCTCAACTGAATGAGCAGCTACTCAACATAATTTATTTTGACTCCACACTATCTCACCATTACTTTTGGAGGTAGTTTGTATGACTACAAAGACATAGATAGTCCACTATCTTGGAAGGATTTACCTGTCCACAACCGCACTGTTCCTGTCAATCAAATAGGCTGATTAGATTTAGACACGGAAGAACCATATGAAATTTATGCCTTGAAAAAGTCTCAGGATTGAGACGAAACACGTGTCGGCGTTGTGAGCTGAGAAGTTTTTTTATATGTACTATGAACTTTTGAAGTAAAGATTTGAAGACTACTTTCTGCACTGGATCTTTGTCTCTACAAAAATCGCTAGCTCTGTTATGGACATTGAAAAAACTGGTGCCCATCTCCTTATACTATAGGTGGAAAATTGTGCCACTTGGAGCTTTACTATTGAAGAGAGATATTCATTTTAAATTTTAAATCTGCGAATAGAGTGCCGGTGAAACCCTCCTTTCTTTATTTGTAACAATTTGTTGCACAATCTGTGTGCTTGTTAACATCCTGGGGTGGTGAGTGTTAGGAGGAGGGCCACCTGAGCGCCTGTGTTCATGGTTAATACATTGTATAAGAATCTTATTTTACGTAACTTAGAGAAACCGAACGAATGTGCGGACATTTTCCCTTTTGGCAACACTACTACCCATTTTTTGTTACATAAAACCATTCTAGTCTGGGTGTACCTGCTCAGTCACCACCGCCCCTTAGTCTGGTTGCCAGGAGTATGGCCAGGATCTTAATATTGGCTGGCATGATTTGCACATATCTTGGGGTATCCCAGACTCTGGTATTGGAACAATTTTCGCCGATCGTATATCATCCGGTAGCTCTCCCTCTCGAAACACCTTCTCAAACGCCACTTGGAGAGGGGCCGAAGTCCACCTAGCCAACCTCTGAAACAGTCGACTGGGAACCTGTCCAGGCTCGGCCTTACCTGACTGCATCTGACCCTTGGATGAGGATCCTTCCTCCACCGTGATGTCTGCCTCCAGGTCCTTCATGTGTTACGTACCCAGCCATCTCATGAGGCAATTTTCTAGAAAGGCTAGTACCTCCTTTTCTGGAGTCCAAACGTGTGTTTTATAAAAGGTCTCTAAGTGTCTGGAATATTCATGCGCTATCTTCTGACTACCTCTCACCATGGCCCCTGATTCTCCAATTAATTCTCTAATCAACATGCTTTTCCTACTTCAGATCCATGCCAGCAATTTACCTGCTTTGGTCCCTCCTTCATATATTATTTTCTGTTTTGCCAGGTAGGTAATTTTGATCTCATGGTTAGCAACTATCTGGTACTAGGCCCTTTCTAGATCCATCGCTATTTTCCCAGAGTGTGTGGGGAACTCTGCGTACACATGCTCTAGCAGAGTCAGTTCACCCTACAGGCCAACCTATTATGTCTCTCCCTCCTTTCCCCATTTTGCCCTGCAATTACTTCTCCTCTAATTGCGGTCTATACGCATCCCGTAATATAATAGGACTTTGCACTGTGTTTTTGTTTTCCTTTGAAATAATGCTTGGAGGCTTTACCTAAACGTTGCTCATTTGATAGGCAGTATCCTTACATCTTCCACATCCCACATGGTTCCCACCTATTAGAACACAGCAACACTTGTAGGGGCGAGTAGTGACTGATTCAATGAGCTAGGTATGCAGCCTCGCTAATCTAGGGAGTGAGGGGCCTGTGGTAAGGAAATAATCAAGCCCCAAGTGCATGTCATGTGCCCCGGAATTAAATGAATACCCTCTCTCATGGTCACAGAGATCCCTCCAAATGTTGCACAACCCTAGTGTTTCCGCAAAGCACTCTAACTTCCCTTTAGTCGCCTCTCCCTCCACTCTTGGGTTCGTTCTATTCAGTTGTGCATCTAGTCCAAGATTAAAATCTCCCCTTATTACCATTAGTACCAGGGGATCCTCCAGCAATATGTTCCCCCTTTCTGAAGTGTTGTGGACTGGAGCCAAACATTGATCAGTAACATTGGTTCACCTTCATGTTCACCTAGGATCGCCCTATAATACCCATGTGTATTGTGGTAAATAAATAAATAATACCCTATTTTTGACTAGGCATATAGCATAACAGATAGCTCAATAAATAAGAGTCAAGATTCGAGGTAGTAGGAGTTTCTGCAGGTTTATTACAGCATAAGGACAGGATCAGGACAACCTGCATAGGAATAGGACAATAAGGCCCGGCAGCTGCCGGGGCTGGGTCTGGGATGAGCGCGCTAATATTTAATAACAAAACACAGGCATATATACATAGCGCGAACACATAGCATTACATTGCAGTAGGCGTAGCAGTGGGTGGAGCAGAAGGCGTGACGCGTAGCAGTCGCGAGAGATAACAGTAAAAGTAGGTGTAACTGGGCGTGTACATAGACATGTGGTGCAAACGTAACAGAATATGTCATGAATGGGGCGGAAACATTGGAGGGGGCTACCTAAGGAGCCGGGACCTCTAACCTGGTGGTACGCGTAAACTGGCAATGACGTATTACTAGGAGAAGCTGGGGGCTATGAACTCTGTGCTAGGAGCGGAGACTAAAGTCTGGAGGGTCGGAGCGACATGTACCTAAACCCTATCTGGTATCTGGTGTTTAGGGAACATGTTGATATAAACTAGAAGTCATGAGGGGAAAAGCTAACTTGATTCTAAGACTGGACCATGCATTATTCTACATGTAGTGCGTGATGAAGAATATTAAATGACCATTTAAATACAGTATTTCTCTAACGTGGAGACGAGAAGGCTAGACAATGACGGAAACTATTGATGCAGTTCAGTAGCTTAGGAATGCAGGGAAGGAGGACTGAACTGATAGCTGGAACTATAACATACTTTTGGCAGACTCAGAGGCAGAGCCAAGCTGCACCGGGCACTGCGAGGCAGGAAGTAAGTGAAGGGTCGAGGATACAGGTGGGGGCTGTATCGCTCCTCAGCGAGGCTTTCAGGAGACAGGAGCTGAATCTAGTGTCCGGGCCCTGTTGAGGCCTGGAAACGGGGACTTTATAATGGAATAACGTGCACACTGAGAAACGTGGCAACGTAACTTTACATAGGCCTGATATTCGTAGTATTCACGAGGACTGGAAACTGACATACCAGAGGTGGACACAACTGTAATTGCGTCATTAATCAGACATGGGGAATAACATATGCATATTAGTCATGCACACATAACATATGATGGATGAGGCGTAGGGACACAGAACATGGCAAAATTTACTTTTCCACATTCCCTCCTTGTCACTACGTTTCCATCAGGAAACATCAATATTCATGATACCGTCTATCATTTCATACAGTACCATTTGCTCGTCTCGAATTGTCTTGGAACGGGATTTAGAACGGGGCTTAGGACTAGGAATACAAGAGGTAGCACACATGCTGCAAATCGCAGGGCCACATTGTATACAGAGGCAGCAGCTAAATATGATCGCTACTGCTATACTTAGAAAGGACAGGACTTTCCATCCCCATGCGGAAATTATATTCCAGAACCAACCGGACCATGTCCAGGTGCCTGGGTCTTGGTGTAACAGATGGGCAATTTTATGGAGTCTGGTTATAGCTGAATAAACAGACGGCGCGTTATTTGGAATGAAAATGCAGCAACTAGATCCGAGAACTCTACAGGCCCCGCCCCTATCGGCCAGTATGACGTCAAGGACGAGACGATTCTGTAAAACGACAATTCTCATAAAGGATTGCTCTTCAGTTAAGTTACCTAGAGCGGAGGCAGTCTCATCTACCACTGCTTCAAGGGTTCTTGTTAACCTACGGATTAGTTTACTATTTACAACTGTACCTAAATAAGGGAAAACACCTTTATCTATATCAATGAATTGTTCTGCGGCGGTTTCAGTATAATCGACAATCGGGAGATTTCTCTTGTGTCTAGTATGTACTAGGAAGGAATTCCTATGGTAGTCAGGTGGGGCTAGGAAAACAGGTGGCAGTAGGAAGGCAATGTAACAGGTTCCCTCCCAATCGAGGGGCAGACGAACATATGCAGTTTGACCACAAACAAAATAAGAATGACGTGAAGCTTTGAAAACAGATTTCCCACTGTCACTATACTGGATAACAGTAGTACATTCACTATGACCTACATGTATGGAACCATAACTACGGACACATAATTCGCCTTTGACAGGTAGTACTGAAATAGCAGGTAAGTCTGGAGTAGTATCAGACTGAACATTCAGGACCATGAAATTCGACGAATAATTACCTAAATTATATACTTCATTTTCTAGATCTAAACCTGTTCTGTGGGGGAAACCTTGCTTGTCTGGGAAACATGTACTGTTAAGAAAAGACATATCTGTTGCGGATGACGTTAACGTGGACCATGCTCCACACGAACCATTATGTGAAAAAGGATAAGGAAAGAGTGGCAGAACTCCCTTCGGTGTCTGGAAAGGGGGGAGTCGACCACACACCCAACAATTAGTGGCATTGCTGGTCTGGTGTGAGTAATGTAACATACGGATAAATGAGTTGTTGCGCATAGCGAGGCGGTAAGAATATTCGTGAGGAGGCAGATCACTAAACGTGTGCTCTACTGTAGCATTAGCAGACATATTTACATGAGGAACTGGAAAATACAGATAGAACGCATAGCTGATGCAGGAAATCATAATGCTGATGAATAATATGAAACTTAGAAAAACAATACATCTGATTGAACTTTGACTGACTCTCTCACTATGGGGGTCTATTTTATACATGTCAGAAACAGTCTAACCGTTTCACCTAGGGGAGGACTTATACAATCAAACTGACTGACTTATTTTGCTAGACCTGAGCTTTAACTTATACTCCTGCTGCGGAGTTTTCTCTAACCAGGGAGGGGTTGTAGTAATGTCTTTTGCGGGACAGTCCTTTAAAACAATGTTTTGGCAGTCTTTAGAATCTTGGGAATCCTTGGAAATGTTCTTGGAGACTGGTTTCAATCCATTGAAAAGTTTTACATGAGAAAGATGGACCCACCCCTTCCTGCCTTCCAACTTGACGGCAGTACGGGTGGTCAAGAGGACCTGACGTGGCTCCTTCCAACGTGGTTCCAGCGGACTTGATCTGTCAAAATTGCGGACCATCACAAGGGAACCTGGAACGATTTCATGCGGTGCCACCTCGGTGTTGTCTGGAAATGCGGCAGCAACCTGTGAACGACATGAGTTGAGGGCAGACATCAAGGAAGCTAGGTAATCTGTCAGCATATTACATGAAACATCGGTAATACTTCGGGGTCTAGGAGTACCCCACATGTTAGGGGGGCGGCCGTATACGACCTCATACGGGGACAGACCTGATCTGGAATGTGCGACCATGCGCATATAAAACAAAGCGACTGGCAGAGCTACTAGCCAGTCCACACCTTTTTCTTTACAAACTTTTGCAATACGGATTTTCAGGGTCTGATTATGTCTCTCAACTAGACCGGCTGCTTCAGGATGGCGTACACAATGGAACTTCCACTGGTACCCTAACAACAGGGAAACGTGCTTCATTAACTCTGAGGAGAATGGCTGACCGTTATCAGAATATACGACTCTAGGGAGTCCATATCTAGGGAAAAATTCACGAACCAACTGCTTGGCAGTGGTCGCGGCTGTGTAATCTGGGACTGGATATGCTTCTGTCCACCTGGACAAAGCGCATACTACTACAAGGACATACTTGAAACCTCGACATCGCTCCATTTGAATATAATCCATCTGGAGGACCTCAAAAGGGTGGTCAGGGGGCTGGAAACCACCTTGTTCCACCGGGACACTTTTACCTGGATTAAACTGACAACATATCATACAGGTACGGACTTTCTGTTTGGCTGCAGCTCGTAAATGCTTATTGAACCAAATATTCTGGATACTGTCTAACATAGCTTTTTCTCCTAAATGTGCTGGACTATGTGCGGTATTGATAATGACTTGAACCATAGAGTCGGGGAGAAACCATGTGGCTCTACCCTTTGTTAACCATCCTTGATCTGTCTGGACCCCTCCTTGTTCAGACCATTTCTTGATTTCTTCGGGAGTAGCATGTAACTGGATATCTATGACATCTTGTGTAGGGTCCTTAACTGTCATACATGTAGTCGGATCTGGAGTATGTGTCTGTGTCGGATTAGCTTGAATGTCTGGAGTCTGTGCTGTAAGCTTGGCTGTGCGATCTGCTAGATCATTACCTTGGGAAATAATGTCAGTAATTTTCGTATGTGCTTTGCATTTCATGATAGCAATGGATGTCGGTAAATGTATGGCATCTAACAGGGCTTGAATAAGGAGACCATGCTGAATCTTGGTTCCATGAGAAGTCATGAAACCTCTCTCCTGCCAGAGCACTCCGAAGTCGTGTACAACTCCAAATGCGTAACGTGAATCTGTGTAAACATTAACTTTCAGGTTCTTGGCGTGTATACAGGCTTGTGTCAGAGCGACTAGCTCTGCTGCTTGAGCGGACAGGGTATCAATACGGTGTGTTTCAATAACTTCAGTGTCAGTAGTTACTGCATACGCGGCGACTAGTTCTCCTATACTAGTTCTCATACATGAACCATCCACATAGAGTGTCAGATCGGGATCTGGTAACGGAATGTCTGTCAGGTCTTGTCTTGGCTTTGTCGTAATGTTAATTACTTCCACACAGTCATGTGGGTCAGAATTTGAACTAACTGATGGTAACAGTGTAGCAGGATTCAGGACGTTGCAGCGTCTAATTTCTATGTGTGGCTGGAACAGTGTCAATTCATAACCTGTTAAACGTGCAATTGTCAAGTGCTGAGTTTGTGTTCGGTTCAAAAGAACTTCCACGGAATGTGGGACTTGTACTGTCAGGGAATGTCCTAAAACTATGGAATCACTTTGTCTGATAGCTAGTGCTGTGGCTGCAACTGACTTGAGGCACACAGGCAACGCCTGGGCGACTGGATCTAATGTGCTAGAAAAATAAGCACAGGGCTTGTATTGTCCTGCTTGATCTTGTGTAAGAACAGATAATGCTGTACCTTCACGTTCAGTAACGAAAAGTGTAAAAGGCTTACTGTAGTTCGGTGTAGCTAGAACTGGAGCTTGGCATAGGGCTTTCTTTAATTCGTTGAAACTAAGTGTATGTTCAGATGTCCAAGGGAGGACAGTCGATACGGCTGCCTCCTGTGTCGTTAACTGTATCAGTGGCTTGGCTAGAAATGCATACTGGGGAATCCATTGTCTACAATAAGAAGTAAGGCCGATAAAGGCACGTACCTCCTTCTGGGTTCTGGGCTGGGGAAGACTCGCTATTAACTGGATACGGTCGGGTGTCAACTGCCTACCCCTCTTGGACAGCAAGTGTCCTAAGTATACCACTTGCTGGACACAGAATTGAAGCTTCGAAGGTGACACCTTGTGCCCCATCTCGGCTAGGAAATACAAGACTGTAAGTGACGCTCGCTCGCAATCACGTTCAGAACGGGCTGTGATCAGTAGATCATCGACATACTGGAGCAGGGCAGTGTCAGTTGGCATGTGAATATTGTCTAGTTGTCTCTTAAGTGCTTGACTGTAAATACTAGGGCTTTCTGTGAAACCTTGAGGAGCGCGTGTGAACATATAGCTCCTTCCATTTAAACAAAATCCGAAAAGAAACTGGCTGTCTGGATGAATTGGAACACTAAAAAATGCATTCTTGAGGTCTATGACAGTGAAGAACGTGGCTTCAGAATCAATGGCTGTTAATAGGGAAGAGATATCTGGGACTACTGGGTACTGAGGAATAATACATTTATTAAGCTCTCGTAAATCAATCACTAATCGATATACTGGGGGTGCATTTGGATCAGTACGTTTCATGACTGGAATGATCGGAGAATTACATACATTGGAGTCAGTTTCTACAACTACTCCTTGAGCCATGAGCTCGTCAATAATTTTGGATAAGGCTGCTACAGCCTCGGGTGGCAGTCTGTACTGTCTGATTCGTGGTAACACTACACCTGGTTTGAGAGTCACACGATAGGGTGTGATTTGCATGTAACCTACATCAGTTGGACCTTGCGCCCATAAATGCTGCGGAACTTTAGACAGTCTGGAATCAAAATCTCGTAATACATAGTGACCCTTGAAGTCACGTAGGAACAATCGTATTCCCTCTGGGGAACAGCAAATGACTGCACCTAACTCTTTCAGTGTCTTAATGCCTAACAGATTTTCTGGACATGACTTAGTAAGTAACAGATCAGTAGTGCGGGACAATGGACCTACTTCTAGAGTAACTGGCTTAGATATCTCATTAACTATTGGCTTTCCTGAAAATCCAAGGGAAACATTTCTTGAGCCTGAGAGCGGAGCCCCTGGAACTTCGGCATGACTAATTGTGGTCCTACTTGCCCCTGTATCGATCAAAAACTTTCTGTCTTTCCCTAATACTTGACTGTGAACATAGGGACCTTCTTGATCTACAGGTATCTCGATGAGAGGCAAGCCTACCTCCCTCTCTAGGCTGTTTCATGAATATGGCTGGTACTCTGGATACTCGGACTGTGCATACTGGTACATCTGCGATGTAACATGCTGTGTTGCAGCGATAGGCTGCGGTACTGTAACTGTCTGTGGTGCATTCTGTAACTGAGGAGTCTGTGAAACTTGTTCTTGTCTAGGCGGACGTGGTCTTTCTTTAGTCTTACCAGTAGCTATGTTGTGTTTCAGAACTGCACATTCGTTTATAAAATGACCTGGCTGTTTACAATAATTGCAGTTCCCTTTTACGGGAGCTGCAGGATGACTGACTTGATTCGGACCCCTCTTCTGACTGTCTTGAGGAACAGATTGTGCAACCAGTACTTTCATTTTCGTATCTTTCATACGTTTTCTCTCGTGTTCTTGCTCTTCCCTGATTCTATTCTGGTGATACTGGAGCATCTGGAGCATCTGGGACGGAGTATTTGCTTGCCAGGTGCTTTCGACTTTCAAAACTCGGTTTTTAATTTGTGGACTTGAATTCTCGACTAATTTAGTAACGAAAAGGTGAGGGTATGACTCACTACTTGTCTTGAGACCACTGTTAATACTGAAACATTTTTCAAACCTAGAATAAAAATCACTAATATCTTCATCTTGTTTCTGTTTACAGGCTGAGATTGCATCCCAGTCTTCTTTTCTCGTTGTCAATAATCTGGGTAAAACTTGAATCAATAATTCTGGTAATTCCTTACATTTATCTCCAAGACCGGTACCTGGTACTCGTGCCTTGTCTTCAGCTTCTAGAGCTGTCCAATCGATCTTTTTCTCTCCCACCTCCCATTCTTTTTCCTATAACTTTTCATACACCCCTGCGGGCAACAGGACTTTTAACATTTTAATGATATCTGGGTAAGTGTATTCTCCCATACGGAGCATGTCTTTTAATTCTCGATGGAACCCCGCTGGATCTTTGTCATGACAGGGAATTAATTTATTCATTTCAAGAAGTTCCATCTTTGATATTGGAGTGTATACAAACACTCGTTGCATTTCGCCACCCGTCCCTCTGACTGGGTGGACTTCTCGTAACGGATTCTGTCTGTCTATGTAAAATGATTTATTTTCTGGAGGTGAGACATGAACAAAATGCGGGTTCAAGAACGTTCTATATTTGTGACGCTGTTCTAGAATGACACTAATTAAATCGGTACCTAGACCTCTCCATTTGTACTGGAGTAACTCGTTCAGGATATCGTGCAATGGGCCTGGATCAGAATGCTGACCCTCATACAGAGTAATGAGGTGCTGGATCATATACATACCCCCCAGTCGTTGCTCGGCTGGGGGCAGTTTCAGAAACATTTGTGCCACTATTTCGTCTGGAAAAGTGGTAGAATCAGTAATCCATCGGACTGCTGATCGGGCTAGTTCTTGTTCATGCATAGTACTTAACTCACTATAACCGATTCGTGATTTCAGAATGTGATCGGTAGCTTGAAATACTTGTTCTAGAGAACCTTGTTCTGGTGCTGAATGATGAAAAATAGACTTGTGTTCTAGGCGTAAATGGCGATCTGGAAATCTAGATTTTCCTACATACGCTATTCTGGCGGGATTCTCGTCGTCTACCTCTTCAGTATCAGAGTTACTTTCTTTCTCACTTACTTGTGCTGCTTTACGTTGTTCGTGTATCTTTATTATCTCTTTACGGATTTTCTTGTACATACTCTCCATAGCACCGACGGTCTTGTGCTTACCCTCGGCTATATTATCACTCCACCTTGTCAGGATTCTCATTTCGGCGGAATCTTTAGACGGGTAATCTTGTTCTCTTATTAGACAATTGATCAGGAACTTTAATATCATGAGCTGGATCTCGGCTTTCCTTTGAGACATGGTCTCGCTAATACTTTCTGGATCATCCCCTGTGCGGATGAAACGGTATATTCTGTCTAGATCTTCTTTCATATTCGGTAAGGTGACTAGATACTCGGCCACCTTTCTTACGCGGAACGAATATAAAACCATATTATCCTCGCCTGGGACTGGATCATAGCAACATTCGGCAAGGGATTTTCTTATTTCTGCAACAGACTGATACCTAGGCGTACGCTGTAATGCTTGTGCATGTAATTCGGCTAACGTTAAACGCTTGTGTGGCGGCGGGGTTTGAGGAGGACCTCCTCCTGCGGCCCCTAAACTGGAGTCATCGACGGACATTCTTCGTGGCGGAGCGGGAAGTTGAAATGCTGGCTGGACCGGGGGTACCGTAGCAGGTACTCCGGTGTCTGGAAGAGCGGGAAGTGCCTGATTTACAGGGACTGGCGGAGCGCGAACAGGATTTGCATATTCGGGGACTGTGTCGTCCAAATAGGACGAAATAAAAATATCAGCTGCGGTCGGTTTGTGACGTAGCTTGGTCGGAACTAATGGTGGCGGGAAATTACTGGATGCCTCTGGGGTCGCTTTTGGCAAGCCCTCGGCAAGAAGAGGATACATACCCTTAATGAGGGCATGCCTCTGTCTGTCTGACTGTTCGGCTTTGACTTGTTCACCTATCTCGATTAATTCTCTTTCTTGGGCTCGTTCTTGGGATTCTCTACTTAACTCTGACTTTCTGACTTCCTTTTCGGTTCTTCTATGCGCTTCTTTACGCCATAACTCGATGGCATCTTTCTGTGACTGTCTGGCTTTCTTTTTCCATAATGCTTCTTCTACTCGCATGATACATTCGGCATCCCATGTACCCGATACGGGCCATCTATACTTTTCTTCTAACTGTTTGGTATACTCTACCCATAAATCTAGATACAATATGGCGCTTATGCCATGTTTCTGATACATAAAATGACCTGGACTGTCCCTAGGCGGAACAGGAACTGCTGCTTCCAGCAGACCCTTTCTAGTTTTTAACTGACGTAACTTGGAAAATATAGGCATGACTGAACTGTAATCTGGACACAATACAATACACAATAAACACGAAATCACGTCACACTCATACCACAACATTACAATACATGAAGAACATTATAAATAACAGTTTGAACAGAATATTACCTGGAATACTGAGAACAGAAATACAAGAATTTTCTCGAGAACGGAACAGACTAGAGTTACTAGATGCACTGCTATAACAGTACGGAACATACCGGTCCCATAAAGGGACACATCAAGACCCGTATCCACCTAGGTGAACACTTCGTTTGTGAGTCTGGGCACCACCAACCCACGGACCAGGAGTCAATTTAGATTGGTCCTGTCTAGATACTACCCCAGCAATGGTACTCACCGGGCAGCACGGAACGGAAGGCCTCGGGCTGGACTGGATTTCTACGACGACGAACTTCGGACTTCAGTTACGGGTGGGCCTCCGGATACCTCGGACCTTGGACTCTCGGCTTGGGCTCTGGTCGGGACTCGCCGCGTTCCTCCACCGTCTCGTTCGGACGCTGGACCGCCTCCTCCGTCTCCTCCGTGGGCCTGAGGGATACTTGGAGCAGAAATATCTGCCAGTGCACGGTATGGTTCCGTCACGACTGCAGAGGGTCAGGGGGTCGGCGTGGCTTCACCGACGCGTGGGGAAAGGGCAAGTCCCTGTTCGGGCGCCATTATGTGGTAAATAAATAAATAATACCCTATTTTTGACTAGGCATATAGCATAACAGATAGCTCAATAAATAAGAGTCAAGATTCGAGGTAGTAGGAGTTTCTGCAGGTTTATTACAGCATAAGGACAGGATCAGGACAACCTGCATAGGAATAGGACAATAAGGCCCGGCAGCTGCCGGGGCTGGGTCTGGGATGAGCGCGCTAATATTCAATAACAAAACACAGGCATATATACATAGCGCGAACACATAGCATTACATTGCAGTAGGCGTAGCAGTGGGTGGAGCAGAAGGCGTGACGCGTAGCAGTCGCGAGAGATAACAGTAAAAGTAGGTGTAACTGGGCGTGTACATAGACATGTGGTGCAAACGTAACAGAATATGTCATGAATGGGGCGGAAACATTGGAGGGGGCTACCTAAGGAGCCGGGACCTCTAACCTGGTGGTACGCGTAAACTGGCAATGACGTATTACTAGGAGAAGCTGGGGGCTATGAACTCTGTGCTAGGAGCGGAGACTAAAGTCTGGAGGGTCGGAGCGACATGTACCTAAACCCTATCTGGTATCTGGTGTTTAGGGAACATGTTGATATAAACTAGAAGTCATGAGGGGAAAAGCTAACTTGATTCTAAGACTGGACCATGCATTATTCTACATGTAGTGCGTGATGAAGAATATTAAATGACCATTTAAATACAGTATTTCTCTAACGTGGAGACGAGAAGGCTAGACAATGACGGAAACTATTGATGCAGTTCAGTAGCTTAGGAATGCAGGGAAGGAGGACTGAACTGATAGCTGGAACTATAACATACTTTTGGCAGACTCAGAGGCAGAGCCAAGCTGCACCGGGCACTGCGAGGCAGGAAGTAAGTGAAGGGTCGAGGATACAGGTGGGGGCTGTATCGCTCCTCAGCGAGGCTTTCAGGAGACAGGAGCTGAATCTAGTGTCCGGGCCCTGTTGAGGCCTGGAAACGGGGACTTTATAATGGAATAACGTGCACACTGAGAAACGTGGCAACGTAACTTTACATAGGCCTGATATTCGTAGTATTCACGAGGACTGGAAACTGACATACCAGAGGTGGACACAACTGTAATTGCGTCATTAATCAGACATGGGGAATAACATATGCATATTAGTCATGCACACATAACATATGATGGATGAGGCGTAGGGACACAGAACATGGCAAAATTTACTTTTCCACATTATTCGTCTATGTTGTTGTCAATCCATTGACAGTGAACCTCAGACTAATAGAAGTCCTACTTTAAGAATGAGGTCCAATCCTCCATTAAATTAACCAATCAGTTCAACAACTAATATGACTTTCATTTGACAGTTCCAGGGCAAGTTAGGATCCCAAAATCGGAGAATGAACACAAAGAGCAAGGTTGAATGGGAAGCCAAGGCAGATTTCAGGTAGGTTTGGGCACTAATTTTCTCTCTGAAGGGTAACTAGGAGGCAAGCGATCTATTCCTAACGGGGCGTGGTATTTATGTTATTTAGCCCCAATATGGCTATCAAATTTCGCAACAACCTGAGATCTGGTGCTCAGGCCACGTTCTCAGTGCTGTTTAATTCTCACGGTTCTGAATTCCCGTGAGAATCCAGACTTCGAAAGAAGATGGCAGCTCCACTCTCTCTGCGCCGCCACCCGTTATGAAATTACATGGCTGCACCACCCAATCAGAAGGACGAGGGAGCAAATGCAATGTCACGGGAGAGGGGGAGGCATCAGCTCTCTACTGCCTCAGTAAACTCTAATCAAAGAATCCATTTACTTGCTTCATGGAGAGAGGTCATGGACTCAGCAAATAGCAGTGAATATGCTGCACATTTAGTGACATACAGGCTTGGGATTCCAAGTATCAAAATATCTCATTGTAAGTAACACCGCTTCTATATCCTGGAACACCGCTCCCCACTGCTGCAGTAGCCCCTTTTTTGTGAGAGATCATAGAGGCTCCATCAGAGTAGCCATTCGGGGAATGAACTGGCCACAGTATTTGGCCATTCTCAGAAATCTTTGGATCTCTGTCACAGTGGATGGTGCTTTCACCCTTCAAATATCTGTAGCCTTCTGAGCTCATGACATCACCTTAAAAGACATAGCCATTGATTTCCAACCACACTGAAAGGAACAGACACTTATGTTGGTGAAAAGTGATGCCCCACTCATCTAGTCTCTTTAGCGTTGCCCTGTACCGTGTGTTGGGTTCATGAAAAGTCTCTGCATATACAAATATGTCATGACTCTCATTTAGCACTCCAGGTAATTCAGACAGTGTCTCTCTGATCAGATTTTGTAAAACCTCTTAGGAGGAGGAAATCCCAAAATGTGTGCCTCTTGTATCTCCTCAGGCCGAAATACATGGAGGATGTAATGATATTTCAACTACCCTCACTCAGTAGAATTTAATGGCATCCAGCATTTAGATCCAACATCGAAAACCACTGGTCCCTATTCAAATCATCTAGTAAATTGTCAGTAGCTTGTGTGATATACCTTTTTCTTTTGATCGCTTTTCTATGCAGATTCACACAGCACCTTGTTTTGATTTTTGTGTAACTACCATGGGGAACAAATATGGAGTGGGACCCCCAACTTTTAAAATCACATTGAGGTCTTTCAGCTACATTAGCTCAGCTTCCAGTGTCTCTCAAAAGGAAGAGGATTCTCTGATGTTGAAGTGCAGTGGGTTTCACGGTCTTATCAATGAGTGAATCTACATGTCTTCAAAACCCGTGCAGTACACCTGATTCGCAAATGCCACTAACTTCAAAGTCTCTGCCATGTTGCAGCTGAGGAGAGCGTAGTCCCCTGTAGCACTGACTAAGAATCTTTTCTTCATGCTTTATGTTGAGAAAACCTATTGCAGCGGGATCAGGTCTTCAATGCTATTTGCAAAGATTCTGGTTATAGTCTAGCCAAGGACAGGCAGGGGCTCGAAACTCTCAAACTAGGCTGTGCCCAAAACATTTTCTGATGTCCCATGTCAATGAGGACTGTGAATGAATGGCTCAACAGCTGGATCGCACACACCAGCCTGGGTCCATGAGGTTTGGTTGACTGTGTGTCAAATTAAATGATGAAGACTTCCTAGTATTAATCATTGTCTCCTACTTCTTCATAGCCTCGGGTTGCACCAGCTAGGTTTTGTTGGCTGCCTAGTGGAATTTTGAATGCAGTCACTAGGCGGAGTGTTCTGGTGGGCACTCTCGCATCTTGCCCTCATTGGTCTTGTCAGTCTCTGTGACACACTCGTGTAAAATGATTACTTCACCCAAAGTTACTGCAGAACTTGCCTTGGGCAGGACACTATTCAATCCAGTGCGCCTCAACACCGTAATATTCACAGGATTTCTGTTCAGTGGTATTTAGTGGGGTGAGACCAGCCGGTCCCCTTCTTAGGTGCCTTGTGAACCAGTGGCCATGGTCAGCTCAGATTTTATGGGCTTCATTTCATCCGGCTCTTCTTTTATGTGGATCTGTGCCAGGGCTTCTTCCATCTTTTCCGCACTCATGCTGGAGAGTATGTGAGAACAGCTCAGTATAAGGATGTCATTTTCATTATCATTTTCCTGAGTGCTGACCAACAGCCTTGTATTATTTGAGCCCTGATTTCTTTCAGAGGGTCATTGTCAGTCCATGTCACAGTCTTGCAAAAACCTATCTATGGGTTTGTGTTCATGTTGTATGGCTTGATGGATTTTGAAAGGCTCAAAGTCAGGGTTAAGCTTAGGGCCAAAAAGAGCCTCAAAGACCACAACCCTCTCATCATAGTCCTCCCCATCTCCCAGTAAATAGCTTGAACATCACTTCTCCTGCGTAATGAAACAGCAGGCAGTGTTACACAGCCCCATCCTGTTCCTTTGTAGCTTTCAAATAATTGCTCTGGTGAGCTAGCTATACCCACCAATGGAGCGGCACTGTTGCCGGATCTGCCAATTAACTGAACACAGAGAGTTTCCAGTCACTCCTCCCACATGGTGTCAATGAACTGTTATGGGGGCGGGCAAAAGTGGCTGAGCTACTATGACCTGTGGCGAGTCTCTCAGGGTGACACAGCTGAGGACAGGCGTGTGTGGTAGAATCCCTTCCTGGAGAGCAGACACATTCATGTCAGCCAATTGTCAACAGCATGTGCAGCCCGTGAGGAAACCTCCACTCAGCGCTGTCGGCAGCAGTGCATAAGCTGTTTCCGTGTGCTGTCCTTCCTACATTTTTTATGTGCCTTATCTACGGGGGTAAGAAACAGGGGCCTGACGGCTTCTGATAACTTTAAGAGTCTGGCTGCCACTTTCTAGTTTGCCCTCACATTCAGTGACAATGTGCGCCCCTTTAAATTTAACGTTGGGCCGTTGCTCACCTTAGGCACTGCTGTTGCTGCATTTTGCAGTCTTACAGGCCCCAAAGAATCTTTCAATTTAGGGTTGTGCCACCCACGTCACTCTGTGTGGACTACCACTTACTCCAGGAAAGGAGAGCGACAGCCACCAAGAATTAGCCCAAGCGAAGTGTGGGCCTTGTGCACCTTTGTCGTCAATGTGCTATAGTGGCACTGGTGCTTGTGGTACAGAGCAGCAGTGAGCAGTATACAGGTGCTTGGTTGTAAGTGCTGGTCTGTGTGCTGATATGTCCCATATACTGAGTCGGATGCACAGTAACCACAGTACATGTGTCACTGTGCACCTGATGTCATCAGGCTCCACCTATATAGACCCTTACATCACAGAGCTGAGCCTAGCCCTCAGGGTGCTTGTGATGTCACGGTGGAGCCATACTAGCTGACTGCCTCACAAGAGGCTTCCCTGTTTACTTTGAGAAACTTCTAAACAGCTAGAGGCCTTTAAAGACAAAAGCCTACTTTATTTAGTTTTTTACCATGCAGCACAAATAAGAACAAGCCATAACTTTTGGCTGGCTACTCTGTGGTCTACGTCCCCAACACACCAGTGGCGGCTGGTAGGGAACGGTGGCAGTGGGTGAGGGTGGGGTTAGGAAAAACATAAGAAGATTTACCTTGTAATCGCCGGTAACCAACTTCAGCCTCTTCTTTTGTCCTTGCTGTTCTCTTGGCTCTTTGCAGCACCCAGACTTCCATAAGCCAATTATGACGTGGCTGTCACAATGACAGAGGTGTCATTATTGGTCTAAGCACCGTGGTCTGGCACTCAGATGGGGACTGGAGGGATGTGCATGTTCTCCACCTAGGCTGTACAATACAGCCGGTGGAGAACATGCTAAGTGCGGATGAGGTTTTGGCCTGCACAAAAGTGCTGGCCAAACCGTCATGCACACTTGGTGCAGCAGTACCCACTCCTCCTCCCTCTCCTTGTGACAAATCTAGCTCCATCCCAACCCGGGTTGCTCCTTATAGAAGAAGAAAATGATAATAATGTAAAATTATTAACATTGCGTTATTATCATTCTCTTTTTGCACTTAATGGGGTGACGCTCCTCCGCCATAGCGAAACAGTCACCCCAGTGCCAAACTCAAAAAGCTGGGAAAGGAAGGGGTAATATTCCTTAAGTCACCCATGAATTTAAAGTAGTAACACCTACCTTTTAAAAACCTTGATGAAAATGACATCCTCAACAGTAACAACACTCAAACTATCAAATCACTTCTGCGATCTGCTTCCAGCCAACATCTTAAGCGAGATCAAAACTGCTCTTATACCCATCTGGACAAAGATAGTGCATGAATCTCTATTGCAAGGAACCCTTCCAAGCTGCCTTAAAGGAGGACAGGTAACCCTCCATTCTAAAAAAAACTACAGTTGACCACACAATTCCAGATAACAACCGTTCAATATCCACAATTCCTTCCTAGCAAAACTACTAGAGAAGTACGTCCATTCCCAACTATGCAACCATATACCCCAATTCCACCTCATCGACCAGTTCTAATCAGACTTTCGGCAGAATCACAGCACGGAAACTGCCCTGACTTACATCGTCGATGACGCACTGAGAATACTAGATCAAAATGAATCCCGCCTCTGAATCCTCCAAGACCTATCATCAGCCTTCAATACAGTCAAGCATAACAGTCTCCTAGACCTACTTGAGAACAGAATGGTATCAAGATTAACCAATCACTGTCCTAGACCACGCCGGTCACCCTGGGAGTCACTTAAGGTTCAGCTTTATCTCCTACCCACTTCAATCTACTCATGGAAACCTTAAACGAAATTCTGAAAACCTCCAATATCCATTACCACATGCATGCGGATGATACCCAACTATACCTAAAAATATCAGCGCCGGATGACATCAGCCTACTCAACACAACTTTACAAAAAACCCACATCTGGCTGACAAAAAAACACCTTATACTCCATGCACTCAAAACAGACTTTCCCCTAAACTCCCCACCACAAGGACATGGTGACAGTAAACTGGATGAAACACTTAACAATCTTCAAATGCACAGCTCACATTATCGATTCCACAAGATCACTGGAAGAATACTCAACAAGAATCTCAACATGAGGGAACATATCAGCACAGCCACCAGAGGAGCCAACTTTCGTATGAGCATTCTCAGAAACCTAAAACTCTTCCTCAATGACAACGACCTAAAAACAGCCGTTCAAGCTCTAGTTATACCCAGAATAGACTATGGGAATACAACCCTATGTGGCTTGCCGAGATCCAGTCAGGCTCCTTTAAGAGCCTCACTCAACGCGGCTGCAAGGCTGGTCACTGGCTCCAAAAAGAACAACCACATCACCGCTGATCTAAATGGACTGAATTGGCTCCCTTATGAGGCAAGAGCACAGCTAAATATTGTATGCATGACACACAAAGTCCGGCACTTCAACACACCAAAGTATCTAGCCAATAAACTGGAATTATCAGGCAACAGCAGAACTTTGAGAAGCACTGACAGCCTGCTAAAGAAACCGCAAAAATTTAGGAAAAAGAAAACCTACACACACCTTCTCTGGCCTAGCACCTAGGATCTGGAATGACCTGCCCCAGGCAATCAGAATGAACTCCTTAACAAAAGAAGTCAAACTACTTCTAATGAATAAAACGCTCTCTTGATTCCAGCCCTGTTGCGAGGTGATACCAACCAGAAGCTACTCACCTACCAGGATGCGTGATGAACTCTTAAGCGAGAATACCTAACACACTCCTGACCTTCAACGAGAACCCACAACATATACGGATCTTCTGTTAGCTACTCATTTCTATGTGACTAGCGCTCAACTTTTCTTTTGATGTAACTTTTGTAAAGCGCTCCGATACCCTCATCAGGTCTAGTCCGTGCTATATAAAACTTTATAAATAAATAAATACCTTACAGTGCTTAACAAGCATGGGCATATCCAATAGGTCTCGCCTTTGTTACCTTATAAGTGTTTAGTTATGCAGCACAATATCCTTGGTGCAACAACATCAACTGTTGCATGGCTAAACACTTATAAGGTTTCAAAGGCTAGACATATTGGCTATGCCAATGCTTGTTATTACAAGAGGCTGACAAAAATATTTTTTTTAAAGTTTTAAAAAACCTTTATTAGAGGCAAGATTTATTGACCACAGCATGGTGCTACATCCCTGGACGGGCCGGCATCGCAGAGCACTGTTTTTCAAAGCATGATAGATGGGGGGAGAGAGTACACAGCAAGCCGCCTACAACCACTTCGGGCCGGCCGTGTCAGGTGGGACAAGTTCTTGTTCAAGTTATTGTGGCTTATTCATAAAGACTCATGCAGTACACCTTCTATGACATAGATGGCAGTGATATCAAAGAACAAAATCAAAAACAAATTCATCCCAACCAACAACTCTGAGGCCATATCTTACAAGAGACAGGGGCAGATTCCATATGGTTACAACGGACATACATCATATACCTTAACTCTGTTCAGAAATTACATAGATACAGTATTCGAGGTACGTGGTGGGACATCCGTGCGTAAATAGATCAGCAAGGGTTCCCAAATATCCTCTCTAACGGCGAGATATAATTTAGTGACAGGTTTGTGTCGAGTGGAACTGGTGAGTAAAACATGAAATGCAAGGGATTCTGGAAGCTCTATGGGAAACGTTGGATACTAGGCACATGCTGCTTGTCTAAGTCTGTGTATCGAGAATGTGAATAATAGCGTCTGATGCTGAATGTAAGCTGTGTCAGCAGATGTTAAGAAAGAGCCTTTGGGGTACAGATCCTTCATTTTATCAATACCTGCCTGAGCCAGTAAATTCATGGCCCCCTTTTCATGTGTCACCGACAGGCCCTCGTGATAGGCAATAGGCAGTAGCGGAGAGTACAATGGTAGTTTCCCAGCCAGGCTGCGATTGTCGTGTTAATAGTGTTGAACGTAGCATGGTGGGCGAACCTGTTCTTATGTGTTATAACGGAGGTTAATGGAATGGGGTGCGCGTCCCAGTGTTCTATTGCAACATGTGGGGTAAAATTGTGATCAGTAAACCAAAAATGCGCCTATTGTGCATGCGCACATAGATAGTAGACATAGAGATCGGGCACCCCAAATCCTCCATGCTTGTAATCTAAGGTTAGTGTGCACCAGCTTACACAAGCCTGCTTTACACCCCAAATCAGGCGGATCAGTGATGATCACAGCATTTTAAAAAAGGGCTGTGAAAGGGGGATCTGTATGTTGTTGAAAAGATATAGGAATTTAGGCAATACCACCATTTTTATTAATGCAATGCGGTCGGAGAGTGAAAGCGGCAATCAAACCCATCTATCAATCTGTTGCTCTAACAAATTGACAGCAGTGCTGTAATTCTCACAAATGACTCTTTCGGAAACGCAATGTACCCAGATCCCCAGATATTTAACTGAGTCCTGCGCCCATTCAAGAGGAAATTCCAGCTCATGCAGGTGTGTGGCTTCAGTCAGTGGTAGCATCACCGACTTAGACCAGTTGATGTGTAACCCGGAAAATCTGGCAAAGCGTATGTACTCCCGCAGCATTGACGACAGATGTATATGGGGCTCACGAATAAAAAGCAACATATCATCCGCATACAGTGAGATGATGAGGGGACGGTGATGCAGATTAAGAGCCGCGTGTTTGTGATGTTGCCTTATGAGACATGCCAACGGTTCTAACTTTAATGCAAACAGGAGGGGCGACAGGGGGCACCCCTGCCTGGTGCCTCTGGTGATGAGAAAGGGATCCAATGTGTACCCACCCACCCGGACTCACGCTGAGGGATGTGCATACAGGAGCCGCATCCAGTTGTCAAAAATGGGGAGAAAAACCCATCCGCTGGAGAATGAAGAATAGATAACCCCATTCAATGGAATCAAATGCTTTAGCAGCATCAAGCATGACAGCTGCCGTTGGGAGATCATGAGAAAGAGTGTGAAAGAGGGCAAACAGAGTGCGAAGATTGTGTGAGGTGGAGCGCGTAGATATAAACCCATACTGATCGGGTAAGACCAAATTTTGCATGAGGGGCTGGAGACGAGTAGCAATTATCTTGGCCAATATTTTGGCATCTGTGTTTATGAGCGACGAAGTGCGATATGAATCGCAAGTGTCGGGTGATTGGTCTTTTTTTAATAGGGTGATGAGGAGTGCCTCTTGGAGGGAAGGAGGGAGCACGCCTGAATCGTGGGCCTCTGTGTACATTTCTCAGCATCTGCTAATTTAGCATGTTCAAGAATAGGTTTTTTGATGGATGCTAAGTTTGCATCGCATGGTGCGCGCTCATAATCTCGTTCAAGGCTGGACAGTGCGGTTTCCATTTTGGTAATTTGTCCCCTCAAGTCCTTTAAAATACCAGCGGATGTGCTGATACAGTCACCTCGAATGATAGTTTAAACCACTCCCACAGAACCCCGGCGCTATCAACAGATCCCTTGTTCTGATCAAAATATTGGACAATGGCTTTGCGAGTAGTTTCCAAGTAAAGGGGGTCAGCAGTGCCTCAGTGCGGAGATGCCATGTGAAGGCCCGAGGATCCTGCTGAGGTATGTTAATAGTAAGGCGAACAGGACAACGATCTGAGAGTGTACGCGGTAGATGCTCCACCCCTACCGCCCAGCCCGCTACCTCCTCACCCACCAACCAATAGTCGAGACGAGACCAGCTGCCATAAGCTGTGGAAATGTGTGTGCCCTCTCGTGTCTCCTTATGTCTGTGACGCCATATATCCAGCAATCCAAATTCCACCATCCCACTGGCGATCACACTCGCAGCCCCTCCTTACCACTAGACTTATCCCTACTGGGATCCAGATGAGTGTTAAGATCTCCGCCCCCCCCCCCCAAAGAATCACAGCATCTGGCCAGTTGCGCAGTACCGCGAGGAGGCGCTTGAAGAATCCAGGGTCATCTATGTTAGGACCGTATGAATTCACAATGGTGAGCAGCTTGCCTGCCAACATCCTGTGTACCAGGGCATACCGTCCTTCGGAGTCAAGATGCGTGTGATGTACTGTGAAAGGAAGGCCGTACTTAACCAATGTGAGAACTCCCCGGCTATAGGAGGAATAGGAGGAGGCCAGACGGTATCCAGCCCAGCGAGCCCCAGCCAATGTGTCTTATGGTGCATGAGATGAGTTTCCTGTAGGAGGGCAATGTTAATGTTATGACGTTCTAAATGAGCTATCACTTGTCGAATTGTTTTGGGCAAAATGAACCCCCGCACGTTCCATGTGAGGCAAGAGAGTGTCAAACTATTACTGCGCCTTGCAAGAGTAACTCATGCGGAATAAGGAATCTGCCTAAGTCCAATATATGAACAAAGGCGCATAAGCAACACCCAGCTGGATAGCAATAATAGGTAGCCACAGAAACAAACCCCAAAACAGTCCCCTCCCCCTCCTCACCCCCCACCCACTTTAGCAACGCCAACTCGCCAAAGCCATCCCACAACCCCAAATACAGATCCCAAGTGCAGCACCAGGGAAAGAACCATTTGTGGGGAACACCCACATAGGGGGACGCCAGAGCACAAACTCCCTCCCGGTGTAGTTAGGAGGTGGCCGAACCATCTTACAGAGTCCCTCCCGATCCCCGCAAACACATATCAGAGGACCACAAACGGGGAATCCCCCCCAACCATTAGCAAAATAAAACATTGTAGGATATCAGGAAATCAAAGAGTGAAAGATCGGTGAGCAATGATAATACTCATGACCCCTCCCATATATTCTTCCAAACTAGGCTGATGTATTATGGAGTCAACCCAGGCCACCTGCGAATTAACCACGTTCAGTATCTTCATCGTTATCTGCATGTCTGGGGGAGCGGTTTTAGCGGGAGACAGATTTGGCAAAGTCCATTGCTGATTTTGGGCATGTGAAGAATGTATACTTCCCATTGACCTCCACACGTAGCCTCACAGGGTAGAGCATGGCATATGGTATGTGCGCGGCCAGCAGCAATTTCTTGGCGGGTTGATATTCCCTGTGCACTTCTTGCACCGCCATGGTGAAGTCATGAACAATGGTACTCTTCTCCCTCGCAAGAGGGAGCAAAGTATCACGGTCTCTATATTTCAAAAGGCGGGCAATTATGGGGCAAGGTGGAACGCCCGGAGGCGGACGTGCTGCCAAGGAGCGATGTGCCCGCTCTACAATAAGGACCTGAGACAATTGTTCCTCTGCAAAGATGTCTCGCAGAAGTTTCTCAACAAAGGTCTCCAGGCGGCCCGTGTTGGTAGATTCCGGAAGGCCCGTAAAATGAGCAGCTACACAGGATTTAAGGTTTTTGGTGCGAATGTTTCTACGGTGTTCAGTGAGACGAGTCTTAATCTTTCTTTCAGTCTTTCCCACGTAGGGAAAACCACAGAGGAATTTGAGGAGGTATACCACGTTGGTGGTATCACATCTGGCATTAACTTTAAGATTTATAGGTGTTCCTTGTGTGGGATGTTGTATGGTGGTACCCTTGATTATGCTGTTACAATTGCCAACGTTGTGTTTCCATTTACTGTTTCCGTTCAGATTTGTGATCCCTTCCTGGACTCCATTTTTAGTTCCTGATTTATGCCCCATTTTCTCTTTTCTCATTATATTTGTACTGTTGCTCCTCTCACTGTAGTCCCATTCCACCCCTCTTTGTCAGGCCCCAGGGCGATTTTTCCCTAAACTCTTTTTTCCACTTCCTTATCACTATTTTTTCACTCCATTTCCCACCCCTTTTTAGGTCTCGCCTATTCCATTCCGCAGGAATGAATATGCGAGTCTAATGCCGCTGAACCACCGCTAAACCAAGACTTAAACCCAAGGCTCTCAAAAAGCGGATTTCCAACAGTTCACAAGAATCGCGTGACCACAAGCACGCGCATTTCCCCACATGAAAGGCATTAGCCTCCCTCCCACAGGCTTCCACAGCGTGCGCTCGGCCGGCCTCTGCCAGTTCTCCTTCCCTAATTATTCACTTCACTTTTCACGCATTTCTACTCCCCCCAGCCCATGTAGACACCTCCTGCCTTGAAGGCACACATCAAAGGCATCAGCCTCCCACAGGCTTCCCTCCCACAGGCTTCCCTCCCCGCCCCCCGCCTGCACTCCCCAACTAGGCTCCCATTACTTGTTTTTTTTCCACTGGCCTTTAATTCAGTTTCCCTGTCTGCACTCACTTGCTGGCAACTGACTCCATATAACAAATGTTTCCGAACTTCAGCCAATGCATTTAAATGCATCTTTTTGCGGGAGATCTCCTGTCTACATTTCTTTGTTTCTCAGATACTTTTACTATTTATTTGAGCCTTTAAGTAACTTCTCTGCCTTCACACATTTCTTTGCGTCTTCGCATTAGACTCCATTTAACTAATCTATGCATATTTTGTCCTCGCATATGAAAAAATCTTTTTGTGGAAGCACACACGGCTACATTTGTTTGATTATACTATACTTGTATTATTTCATGGGACATTTATTTAACTTAACATGACTGCACAAATTTTGTTTGCGTACTTTTGCTTATTTTCGCTGTTTGACCAGCAATGTATTACATGTAAATTTGTTAATAAAAGACAACAGGAGCATTATTTTCTGGTTACATGTACGCATCCCCCATGCGAGGCGCTTTCAATCAAATGGCAAACATAGCAGTTGTTTTACTTGTAGTTCAGCTTTTCACTCAGTGACAAGAGAGTTAAAAGGGCTCAACAGCCTTGTCTCTGCTGCTGGTTTTGAAAGCAACAGCATGGTCTTAAACAACCATTTGCAATGCAATTGGTCTTGCATTTATGCGAGTTTAAGCTATTGCCATTGTAAATGACTATCTTTTATTTATGTTTTATAAACCAAAATAAAAGGCATAGCCATTTACAATGCCAATAGCTCAAACTCGCATTACTGCGAGATCTATTGCATTGCAAATGCTTGTTCCACTTTTTTATTGTTCCATCTCTGGTATATTCATCAACCCCCCGTAGTTTCGTTTTATCTCGACGTTTATTGTGTTTCCTCACTATTGTTCTGTTCCACTTTCATATTATTGCATTTCCTCACTAACCTTTTTTCACCCCATTGACCACCCCATTTTACCTTTTTACTGTCCTATCTCTTATGTTTAGTTTCATCAACCCCCCGTAGTTTGGTTTTATTCCGATGTTTATTGCGTTTCCTCTTCAATATTCCGTTCCACTTTCATATGATTCCACTTTCGTTTGCCCCGTTCCATTTTTGCTTTTCCTCGCTCTCGTTTTTTTTTGGGTTTGTTTTCCCCTTTTCTGGTTCCACTTAGGTGTACCCGACACCTCGTTTATTTTTTGTCCTCTATTTCCATTCTTTTCTTTCTATTCTCATAACTTTATTTTCACTCTCCCGAGCAATCATTACCTGTTCAAGCACCAGTCCTCTTTCTAAGACTATGAGCAGTGTGTTCATAACGCCGCTCGAGTTCCTGGCGTTTACACTGCCTGACGCTTTCTCTGCTATGGTGGCCATTACTCTTTCACCTGCGTTCTTTGGGAGTTCCTTTAACCGCTTCGCAATTTTTATTGCTTCTGTTGTTCACCCGCGGTTTCAGAAGAAAGCGCACGGTATATAATTCTTGGGATTTTTTCTGTGGTATCTTTGGCACGTTTTAAACTGCAGCACGCCGCACGTATAATTCGGAATACTTTAGCTCACCGTTATCTTAGTTTATTCACATAATTTTCAGGTCACAGTTTATACTTTTCGACATGCACGCTCTTGCTGCTTAATCTTTCTCACAGCACATTACCATTTGTTCTCGATATACTTTTCGGTACGCACGTTCTCATGCTCTTGTTGTTCAATCTTTTTCACAAAAATCACCGTTTGTTCCCCATCGCTACATGTAGCACTTATGCTTATTCCTATTTGACCATTTCACTCCTGTGTCTGACACAATCTTTTGTCTTTATTATTTCGAGTCACCACCACAAGGAGTTTCCTATTTTTCCTCACTTCCTTTCTCTCTCTTTTTTTGCTCCTGCATAGCGATACACACATTGTTTTTTCTGATTCTCTTTATAGAAATTTCCCCCTGACAAAGAGCATCCGCTCAAAATGCATTGGGGTTGCATTGGTTACTGAGTTTACGGATACACCTTTTTGGATATCTGTTACCATTTTGGACAGTTTCAGTTTGGATAAAATGTACATAATTGGATTGGTTCTACATATGACGGAATATGATATGAATACCAGTTCAAAATAAATCTCCTTCCAAATGGAATACGCCTATTGATTACCCATCTATTACTATTGACACAGCGATTTCATCGCGCCCGGTGAATTCGAGATTTTAATCTTACACTGCGTAAGGTTTCTTCAGCATGTCCACTTTTTACGACATATGGTCCATACGAAGATTAAGATGATCAATCTTATCATCGATGGATTGCAAGCTGGCCTGCACCGCAAGTAGAGTTTTATCAAAATTGGTAAGATGGTCACTTGGCAGGTCAGCCTCTGAGTCCGATGCTGTATGCTGAGGAGCTCTGCCAGTTTTCAGGGGCTCGAAGGTTAGACGCGGCTGGCTGCGCTCACTCTTCCCCAGGTTTTTGCTTGCAGGGGTAGCAACACTGCAGGTCACACAGTGCCGCAGTTATAAAACAGTCCGCCTCACAGCAGAGATTGGGGGTAGGGTAGCAATGGGGGTTTCCTCGTTGTCAACCAGGCTAACCTGTCCATGCACAGCCCAAAGAGTTTAACTATAACGCAGCACAGAGGTTATTCCCTGCAGTAGCACTTATAATGGATGACGCAGAAGGTCCAAAAGACGCAGTTCGGGTCTCGCAGCGCTGCGGGGTGAGGACATTGCCGCGTCCAGCGAGGGGAGGAACATCTGCACCAAGAGACTTCAGAAGCAAGTCACCGGGGAGGCTTTCACTGTTCATAAACCAGGGCAGGGTGAAGATTTGGCCCAACTGTAGCATCATCACAGTTGTGCAGGGCGCCGTGAGAGACCCCTGAACACAAGATGACGGACCGATGTCCCCATGGGACCCCCACAGCAGGAACACAGATGAGCACTCTGGCCGCCCTTCGGCACAAGACACCGGGTGCAGAAATAATGGCCTTCAAACAATGACAGGAGTGCGGGGGGGGGCTCACCGACGCAGACAGTTAGATCCGCAGTGTGAACAACTGCACTCGATGGTCGTCTGCCAGGACCCTCCGGCTGCGAGGGTGCACGCTGCAGCCGATCAGACAGGCCACTGGAAATTGACTTGCGCAGCAGCACCCGGCAACAAAGCATGACCCCAGCGTCAAAGGTACAGGCCCGTATCAGCCCAGCAGCCAGCCACAATGCCAAAGGGTGCCGCCCAGCCCCCTACGTGGACTCGGCATCCGCAGTCACACAAATGGCTACCTGGAGGTAGCGCAGCCTCCCCAATCACCCTGCTGAGCAATCAGAGAGCGCCCGGTAACTCCTCCAGGCTCGGCGTAGCGCCTACCTAGCACTCGGACCGACGAGCCAGGCACACACCCCCCAGCACTCACCGCCCGCCATGAGGCCCGGCCCCGTCCTACCTCACTCAGCTGGTCCGTGCACGTCTGGGGTCGCCACGTTGCCAGAGGCCGATCCGGAACTTTTCAGCCTGTAATTCGTGCTGCAGTGACGATCCGGTCCACAGCGCCCAAGCAGGTCAGTCGGCAGATCACGCTGGTATCATTTTTGGCATTTTCATCACGGTGCGAGGTGGGATGGCAAGGATAACTGGCGGATTGTTATTGCGGCCGGCGGAATAGCTCTAAAGAGCGGCCATGTTGCTTTGCGCACTCTAGCACCCCCTCGAGGCTGACAAAAATATAAAAAGTTGCCTCTAGGAAAGACGTAAATGGGGTACTTAGATCCAGTACATTTTACTCCATCTATGGCCGCAAGGATTCTGGCAGGGCGTGTAGGACCAAGCTAGAAGTACCAGGCGGATATCTCCAAATAACATTCAAGCATGTCACTTCGTCTAGTAACAAGGACAGGGCTACATCATTTCAAATATGATGACTGGAGTGGAGAATGCCAGATTTCCATTGGGCACTATGATGATAGCCATTTCACTGAAACGCTCCACCCAGCACTGATGAGGACAAGATATTTTTCTTCGAAAGTGCAAGTACAAAACAGATTGTATTATCAGTTTAACACTCGCTTACTGATGTTACACTATGACTCACTCGCACGAGCGGTTCCACTAAAGTTAAAGCTAAAAAGGCAGCATTTACCACTAAGAAAAATGTTTTGAATAATTACAGAAGTAGAAAGACCACGAAAAATTCCACACGTTGTCGGATTACAGCTCTATAATACACACAAAAGAAAGGCAAAGCTCTGGCATTTGTAGCGTGCTACGCATTTTATGCTTTTGTTTGCAACCATACAAAACAAGTACGAGTGGTGCAAGGTTGAGAGAGAGGGGGAGCAGGAGGTGAGCCCACGTGTGGTGTGCGTGCGTGCTTGGGAGAGCAGTCTGCTCATTTTCAAGTACTGCACTCGTGCTTGTGGCGCACCGCTACTCGCTCCCGCAAGGTGGATGCCACCACAAGCATGGGTGTGTGCTTGAAAATGAACTGAGCAACGGCTAAAGGCCCTCATATGCAGCGCATTTGCGCTGCGTAGGCAGGGCTCGAGTCGGGGTACCACGAGGGTGGACGGCGCCCCCCCATTTATTTTACCGGGTTTTTACTGGGTGGGCACCGCCCCCCTGCCCAAAAGCTGGACTTCACTCTTTGGCCTCTCTGGATAGAGATCAAAGCTCATTCTGAGCGTCTGCCTACCTGTATTCACTGAGGGGGGATTAAACACGGGCACCTGCAGCCCCCGTGAGGCAGGGTGCACACCACCTTTCATCTAAAGGCATATGAATACCCATGAGATTCCTGTTGTGATGTACTTCCGGTGACAGCGTCCCCCCACTTCTTTTTTTCCGACTTGTGCCCTGTGCGTAGGCGAGACCTATAAAAGGGTGATGTGCAGCCTGATGTGCAATATAAAAAAAATAATTTATCACGTTGATTTGTTTCTTGGCTTAATTGTAAAGATATGGCTGTATATATCTAGGGTGACCAGAGTTTCAAAACTAAAAACAGGGACAAGCCGGACATGTACGTAGGACTAACGGGTGATAATGAAGATGGAATGGGCATATAAGAGCTCTCACTCACTCATTCTCTTGTGGCAGTGACCTTCAAACATTCTAAAACCTGTCCTGAAGGTTGCATTTCAAAACATTTTTTTCAGACTAACCTCTGCTACTTTTACAGATGTACAGAAACAGATATATTTAACCTACTTTTGCCTACAGAGTATAGATGGTACCTTGAGAGGTAAAGGGTATCATGAACCTTGATTTTCCAGAATAATGATGGCTAGCACAGACTCGTTCCGAAGGTTTTAGGCTCTAGTTAGATTACAGAGTTAATTTACAAGAAGACATAATTTTAAAGCATAAACTGTGCTCGCAGCCCCTTCTGCAAAGAGACTAATCACTTAAGATGTTTCTGACTTTAAAGGCATCTGTGGAAGCGAGGGCATATTCGAACGTTTGAATGTTGCTCTAAACATCATTCAAACCTCCCCTCAATAACCGGGACGTATTTAAAAGTGTGAAAATCATTGGGACGTCGAGACAAACCTCCAAACACCGGGACTGCCCGAGAAACTTCGGGACGAGCGACAACCCTACATATTTCCTAAGACGGACTAAAGCAGCGCTTTTCCCGTGTGACACATAGAAGCAAAACCTCCGGTCGCTCTTGCCCCGTCTTCTTCCGAGTGTGTGCGACGAAAGCAGGGCACCACGCCCAGAGAATGGGTAAGGTGAGGCAGAAGCCGCAGGTGCCTGAGTCATTCTTACCCTGACGTCACGGAAGTCAACAAGGGCTAGACCGCCCTTCTCTGGAACGTGATACTGTTGGGCAGTAGCCATGTTGGTATGGGGAACTGAACTAAGCGGCAGACGTTCTACACTAAGAAAGAGTTTCTACGCATGCGTCTTGGATTCTCGGTTCCAAGCGATCGTCCTACCCGGAAGTGCGAGTCTGGGCTCGGTTCCTTACCCTGCAGTCTCTGCTCCCGGTTCTCGTGTGAGCCTGTGATCATTGCGGCGCCCAGCAGACTTCAGCCGCTACTATGGCCACCTTCATTTCGGTGCCGTTGAAGAAGACCTCAGAGGTGGACCTGGCAAAGCCTCTCTGCAAGTTTATCCAGGTGACCTACTCGGGGGCCGGTGACGAGCAGGCCGAGTATTGCCGTGCTGCTGAGGAGCTCAACAAGCTCCGCAAGAGTGCTACCGGGCGCCCGCTGGACAAGCACGAGAGCAGCCTGGAGACCGTGCTCAGGTGGGGCTTGACGGCATCTGCTGCTATATGGAGGGCGCCTTCCATAGGCCAAATCTAACTATTTCGGGTGGGCGACAAAGTGTTTTGTAGTTGTAGAGTTCTGGCAGCATAATGTTCCAGCAGTTCTGCCTATCAAATTTATAATGATAATTATTTCCCTCCTGTAGGCTCTCCGATAGCAGCTTTGAATTACAGTGCATCTGAATGTGGTGGTAGACCACCGCTTTACGTGGTCTCTTTTTTTGTCCAACTTTAAATGAGTGATGGATTCTCCAAATGATTATATTTGGGGAGTTGTTCCCCTTAATTAATGTATAATGTATAATTAATGTATAACGTTGAGTGCTATTGGCCAGCCAATACCAGATTGATTCTACACTACTTTGTTTATCATCCCCACTTTACATTTACCTATAGTGGCTTTGAGTTGGGTCTGTAGTTGTTACATATCTGGTGATGGTTTTTAAACATGTATGTATTATGCATTGTTGTAATGAATTGTCAGTATCAGTTTACACGTTTGATTTTATTCCTTAATTGTAATTTAGCACACGCCCCACTAGAAAAACACAGTATATCCCAGCTTCTAACACCAATCACACTTTCTCGCCCTTAAGCTGCTGGCATGTGCAATATTTATCACTTAGTCACAGTTGTTGGGAAAGTCTTATGTTGGCACACACTCTAAACTGGTGTTTATGCATTTCTTGACTGTGCTGTAACTCTCCCCAAGTGTTAAAGGGAGACAAACTTTTTCCAATGTTTGAGGATAAAACCTACTTTCAGAACACACAACCTACATTCTTATGGAGCACCTTGGATGTGAATACAGCATTGCATTGCTCCATGATGCACAAGGTTAAGTGGGAACAGATCTCTCTGTGGTGTTTGCCTACTCAAAAATGGAATGGGAATCTTGAGTCGTGATGGTAATGTTTGTCTACTAGTTCCTCATATGGAGTTTGTACATGGTTCACCAGATGTTAGTCAGAAAACAATATGCTTTCTAAAGCAATGACGTTAACATTGAGAAAATAATAGAAATTAGTCATATTGGAGCCAGTAACCAGAACTGACTTGTAAATGAAAACTCTTGTATTTGCTTCACGTAGGAATTACCTAAAAGTAGGCAGTATGAAAACTATCCTGATTTCAAGTATTTCTTGACAACTGTGAATAAATAATAATACATTGTTTTTATTACTGTGGTTAACATTTATATTCCCTCCAGTTCTATTAAGGATAAACATCAAGCTCAGCAATTTACTATGAGCATAAAGACCGTAATCAATGACTTATCATCAAACTTGTTCTGTTAGCAGAAGAATTTAATGTCAACTTGTTTGTGGATAGTATAAACATGGGGTATGACATGGAGGATGATCTCTTTTTATATTCCACAGCACATTGTTAGGAAAACCAATACTTCTTATAGGGGAAAACACATTCATAACACGTTGTGGAACTTGGGTTTTTGTAAACTAAATGGAAGAACAATTGCTGACCAACTAGCAGCATACACTTTAAAGTCATCTGGCAACAACACAATTATTGACTATACGTTGATTTGTGTGTCCGATTTTCATGTATGTTCTTATTTTCAAATCACTGGAAGACCAGAGAGTGACTGTGATCGACAAAGTATCTGCTTAAATATGGAAGTCAGTTTGTTCACCATGGCTAGGCACAACGATGAGCATAATGAGATGATAATGCGAAGAATAGGTTAGAATAATAACTTCAGTGTGTTTAAAAAATATCTGGGCAGAAAACAAAGTTGTGGAAGCAATGAAAGTGATATTTCTGTCACTGGTGTGTTTATTGGGAATCTTTAAGGAATAACATATTTGCACTTGTATCCACTGCAGTTAATCCCACAAATAAAAAGGTTTGTAAATATAATTGCACAGACAGCCCGATTCGTAATGGAAAAAGGCAATCTTTTGGAGAGCTGACGAAGCTGTGTACATAAGATCACTAAAGCAGGAGTATAAAAAGATGGTTAAACAAATTGGTTAGCCCTTAAGACAGCAATTAATGTGGGAAATAATCATAAATTCAGGTCCATAACATCGACAGGCTTGCAACAACATAATCATAAGGTGGAATATCTTAACCTGTGCGACAAATAGAAAGCCTTTATAATGTCTTTATAGGGTTAAAGACCGATCCATACCGTGCCCTTTCCATTGATAAGGATTTTGAGCCCTACATTAGCATGCTGAAAGGGGTAGATCTTCTAACAAGAATGGTCGAGAATCCCGGACCGCTGTCCCCAATAGCATACCAACAGAGGTAAATTAATCAGACCTAGAAAATTGAAGTAGTGTTTTGTAATTATTTTTTAATCAAAAAATATGTCATGTGTTACCAACCTGGAAAGGTTCTTAACTACAGCCAATTTACAAAAAAAGGACTGAAATGTGAATCAAGTAGTTTTTGGCTTGTTGCCTTGTTAGATGCAGGTGACAAATTATTTGCTAAACACCATCAGTCCTTCCTATCATCCTGGGCCGAAGAGGGGATAATATCCTGATCAATCGAACTGGTTTTAGACTAAACTGTTCCATCATTAATAATATACTGTTTTTATCTACTTTAGTTTACAGTACATTATCCTTAAAACAAACTAATTGTTGTTTGTTTTGTGGATTGTTCTGCAACATTTGATATTGTCTGAAGATCTAAGCGCTGGGTAAAGCTATTGAAACTGGGTATTGACATAGCCATTTAAAATTTGCTAATAGAACCCCATACAGACACTTGGGTACAAGTCAAATTAACAAAGGTGCAAGGATTAACACCTAAAAGTAAGACCTACAACGGCTCAAACAGGGCTGTACCCTGTCACCTACACTGTTTGCGTTTTATATTGCTGACCCCCCGTATTCTTAAAAAGTATGGTGACCCACCTAATTCTGGTTACAGGACAATCTCACATCTAATATATGCTTTCGATCAAGGCCAACAATGGCTTACAGAGGCAGTTAAAACAGTTAGGAGAGTTTTGCTCTGCGAAAGGTCTTCTTATTAATTACAGCACAGCAGTAATAATGTAATTTGGAAAATCATAACCTAGGTTTAAATGGCGAGTGGAGAAAGAAATAGAACAAGTCATTGAATAGGTTTATCTATGTATATCCTTTGATTTAAATCTGACGTGGTTGTCAAATGTAGACTAGATTAGGAATAGACTGACTTCAACAGCCAGAGGGATTACACATTTTCAACATCTGTGTGGGGGAGGAGCTAAGGGCCCTGTACCAACTGTCGTTGTCTTGTTCTTTTATATGGTGCTGTAGTTTTTAACGAACAAAAGATGGAGGTGTTAAATTCCATGTTTATTAAAATTATTCGGAAAACTTTCAAGTTAAGATCTTCTACCACACATGCCTTGATAAGACTGGAATTTGAATTGACGTAGTTAGCTGCTTTAAATTATAGTAATATAGTTATTTATCTGTGTGACTGTGAGAATGCACCACTGCCTAGTTTAAAGGGCCTCATGCTGCAACAGCCAGTGAAAATAGATGGTAAAACATTTCCTATATGGTATCTGCCAGCCAAGAGTTTGTTTGGAATCGGAGTTCTGCTGGTCAATCTGTGATAAAGTAAGAAAACTGTAGAGGGGAGGGGCATTTGGGTGGATCCTCGTCCATTTGATAACGCTGAATAGTGTGTAGTAGATCTTTCTGTCCTGTTGCTGCTCCTTATTATTCCCTCCTTCATGGTAGATGTGTTGTCAGTTCATGCCTCCAAATCCTGCTTATTTTCTTTAATTTCTTGTAGAAAATATGTTTTACATTTAGTATGCGCCTTGTCCGGCTCAGTGGTGTTGGGTTCATCATTGATTCATCCTCTTTAAAAAATAAAAATTAAAAAATTTCCCATACTGAAGTGATGGCATTTGTATCATGTTAAGATTCTGGAGCAAAGGTTTCTGATGCTGATACTCTGTGTATTCCGGGCAGTTAAATTTACTTGATCCAGTATTTGGTGGGGTATAGTTTGCATCTTATAACATGTATCAATAAGTAATGAAGCAAGAATGTTCACCTTCTCAGTTTACTTAACTGCTGTGTTCAAGGTGACACCTTACACACCCAGGAATGGACAGGCAGTGAATCAGGTTCATAGTATGGATGTCTCTAATCTTTGAGTCCCATAACGTTATTTCTATATGTATGTCACATAAAAAAGAATAAAGCTAGCACCATGCATTCTTTTGAACATGATCAGAACAAAATAAAAATAGTAACACATTTCCTGATTTTAAAGATGTAGTTGGGGTTTGTGTCTACATATAATATAGGTTTACTGGCTCATATATGTGTGACAATTGATCTGCTGTAGTTTCTAACTGTATTGAGCGCAAATGTCCTAAGCAGTCAGGCTCACTAGGAATTTCAGCCTACTATTTTCAGGTCCACTCTGACCGCTAGTGTGAGAAAGTGCCCTCTTTCTTGCATGCTATGCCCCCACTTTTTGCTGAATTGCTGATGTACTTTGACTGAGTGCGCCCTGGGCTCCTGCCAATCAGCTACCCAGGGCCTGTGTTCCTTCCCTAAAACTGCATTGAAGCCTAAACCCTATTGGCATCTCTGGCCACATGTCAGCCCATGGTAAATGGTACCCGTGGTACCCAGGGCACTGTGACCAGAGAAGGCCCCTTAGGGCTGCAGCACTTATTGTGCCACCCTTAGAGGCCCTGTGCCCTGACACACACACACACACTGTCATGGCAGGCTGCGTGTCTTTGTGCAGAACAAAACAAAGAGTTGAGATGGCACACATCCCTCTGCCATGTCCACAAAACACTGCCTGGCATACATCAGTCACCCCTCTAGCTAGGTGCCCTATGACATTGGTGAGGGTTCAGGTGCATGAGCTCTGTACCCCTACAGTAACCATGTCCATTCCTATGCACTGTAAGTGAAGTGCTGCCATTAAGAGTATATGGTGCTGGGAGGTTGTCATTACGAACTCCACAGCACCATAATGGCTACACTGAAGACTGAGAAGTTTGGTATCAAACTTCTCCGGACATTAAACCCACACTGATGCCAGTGTGGGATTTAATGTAAAATGCACAACAGAGGGCATCTTATAGATGCCCCCTGAAACTCGACCAACTCCCAGTGAACTGACTGAGTGGCTGTTGAGGCTGCCACCCCCAAACATGTTTCTGTACACCTGGGTCGAGAGCTTGTGGCTGTCAGGGGCCTGAAACCATGCACAACCTGGGACAAGGTGCCAAGCCTCCTCCCCCAGGATGGGCAGGGTTCACGAAGGAGAAGCTTCAAAGGCATACCGTCTTTGTGAGCCTCTCCAGACCACTTGCTGTACTCAGCAACTGGTCCCCACTGGTTCTACCCCCCACTTTGTGCGGGAGACCCTGCGGGAAAAACAAAGTGAGGAAGAGAGGTGTGCCCACCTCTGGCAACTCCACCCCTAGGATGGGGAGGCGAGGTGAAGCACAGCCTCGAGTCCCTGCCATCTTGAGGATGGGGGGGACCCAGCCAACCAGGGACAGGCTCCTGCCTCCCTCCCACTGGAGAGTGGCAGAATAGGGGGTGTACCCACCCCAGGTAAGGGACCCATTGGTCCCTGACATTTACCTGCCTGTAACGTCCCTAAACCTTCCTCTCTCAGATCCAGCAACAACAAGAAAAGGACAAGAAGCCGTGTAGAGCTAACAAGAGGACGACGCCCACTGACTTGGCTCCAGCCCTACAGGCCTGTCTCCCCTCGAACCTGCTCCTGCAAAATCCCGGCGTGTCCAGCGGCCAGCAACCTCACAAACCCCGGAGTCACCTGCCTGCATTCACTTCCAAGCTGTTTCTCCCGCGAACACCGGATGTGTTTGAACTGCAGCTCCTGGTGCCAACCAGGAACCGCGAATCCAGCACACTCTGCACCCGCCGAGCCTGGCCCGCGTTTGACTGAGCAAACACCAGAAGGAGGTCTCCCCGGCGATCCTGACCCGAGATCCGGCGACCCCTGACCTGCCTCAAGCCTCCAGACAACACATGCAGCCTCAATCCAGAGGGCCCCCCATACAGCGACCAAAGCGGGTAAGAAAATCCGATGTCCAAAGGCACCTCTGCACCCTACGCCGCACAGCCTTCTGTGCCCAACCCAGCGGTGCCTAACCATCCCTCTACATCCCAACTTACTCCTCGAAGTGGTGATCACTCCTGGAAGATCCTCATTCCAGAGCCTGCGGTGTTTCATTGTCCCGGAGAATTCCCAATTGAAATCAACAGGGCGCCAGACCTCAAAACAGCACCCTGCACCTGGTTGCCCTAGCGCCGCTGAGGGTGCCCTTTTGGTGCTAACTTGGTCCCCAACGTGCCTTGACCTTAATTTAGGAGCTGAGCCCTATCAGCTTTGCTCCCACAACCCTGTGGCCTGCTTGCCAGCCGCCACTAACCGGATTCCCCCTATCCCTATGGATAACATTCGGCCTCAACACACTGCACCCGGCCGCCCGAATGCCGCTGAGGGTGCAACAACAGTGCATCACTGACCCTGGGAGACACCTGAGTCTAGCCCCAGAACCCTAACTCAAAAGACTGATTACTTACCTTGAAACCGATAACTCATTTTTTCCTCTTAGGATAACATTGACACTTTTTCTCCCAAAAAGTTTCTAAGTGTCGACTTTTGAAAACTGCAAATATTCCTTAAAAATCTGCCAAATAACCAAAACACATTTTCTCAACTGTGAATCCAGGATCCAACACTGAGTAAGAAAAAGTAACAATAACCTAACTTACCTGCTAAGTGAATTTCCGCCCATGGGATAACATTGGTGATTTTATGTGAAAAAGTTTCTAAGCGTCAACTTTTGAAATAAAATAATATTCCTTAAAAATCGTTCCTTTAACCAAAACACATTTATTCACCTGTTTTCAGGAAATGTCCCAGGACTAAATCCAGTCCTGTGTTAGAAAAAGTAATCTGTGAAAAGTAATTAACTGCATTTTACTTAAAAGCCCATTCAATTGAATATTATATATCTGCAATGTGTTGCAAACTGCTTTCTTAAAACTGTAACCAAAACCAGTACAAGTTACACTGCTATTTTGAACTGTGTTCATACAAGTAATTTACTACTGAAAAGTATTTTTATGCTTACCTGCACCAGGCTTTCTTGGTTCTAGAAATAAAACAATATATTTTTTTATACAAAACAATTGGCCTATAGTTCATTTCTTGAGTGCGTGAGACCATTTGCTGACTGAGTGTGTACATCAAATGCTGTACACTGTCCTCTGATACTGCCTTACTGCTTGACCAAGCTACCACTTTAGAGAGTAAGGTTCTATCTAACTTTAGCCTCTGCCAAACCTCTGGAGACCCATGGACTCTATACACACTGTACCTCACTTTGGTGCAGTATATATAGAGCCAGTTTCTTACAGCTAGGTACACTTGATCTTTTTAGGTCTCCGCCTAGCGAAGGCTGCGCTTGCGCAGTCTCGCTGGGGAGAACTGATGTTTTCCAGAGTGGGGCTTGAACCCGCCCCTCTTCTCCATTGGCTGGCTTCCTAAACGGAGGCCAGCCATTGGAGGTGAGGGGCGTCACTCTGTTTAAGCCCCGTCTTTTTGGGATTTGGGGGGGTGTTTTTTTAGGTTCTTTCTCTGTTCTCTCTGTCCTCTTCCCATTGGCTGGAATTTTACATTCCAGCCAATGGGAAGAGGAGAGAATGAAAAACACGCCCACCAATCCGAAAATGTCGGGGCTTTTCGGAGAGCCATTTCTGCTGGACAGCCGCCGGAAGAAGTAGAGAAGCTGCCGAGTCTTTTGCCCCAGCCGGTGAGTGCTTGCTTTTCTGCCCCCTGTTCCTTGTTGTGCTCGCTTTTCTGCCCCCCACCCCTCTGTTGCATCGTTGTGCTCGCTTTTCTGCCCCCTACCCCCCTGTTGCCTCGTTGTGCTTGCTTTTCTGCCCCCACACCCCCTGTTCCTCATTGTGCTCGCTTTTCTGCCCCCCCACCCCCTGTTCCTCGTTGTGCTCGCTTTTCTGCCGCCCTCCCCCGTGATCTTCGTTGTGCTCGCTTTTATGCCCCCATCCCCTTTTGCCTCGTTGTGCTTGCTTTTCTACCCCACCCCCTGTTGCCTCGCTGTGCTCGCTTTTCTGACGCCCTCCCCCCTGTTCCTCATTGTGCTCGCTTTTCTGCCCCTCTCCCCCTGATATTCGTTGTGCTCGCTTTTCTGCCCCCACCCCGTTCCTCATTGTGCTCGCTTTCCTGGCCCCCCACCCCCCTGTTCCTCGTTGTGCTCGCTTTTCTGCACCCCCCACCCCCCTGTTGCCTTGTGGTGCTCGCGTTTCTGCCCCCCACCCCCCTGTTGCCTCGTTGTGCTCACTTTTCTGCCCCCCACCCCCTGTTGCCTCGTTGTGCCCACTTTTCTGCCCCCACCCACTGTTGCCTCGTTGTGCTCGCTTTTCTGCCCCCCTCCCCTCTGATCCTCGTTGTGCTCGCTTTTCTGCCCCAAACCACCTGTTGCCTATTTGTGCTCGCTTTTCTGCCCCCCACCCCCCTGTTCCTCGTTGTGCTCGCTTTTCTGGCCCCCGACCCCCCCTGTTGCCTCGTTGTGCTCGCTTTTCTGCCCCCCCTGTTCCTCGTTGTGTGTGGTGGGCTCTGTGTGTGTGGTGGGCTCTGTGTGTGTGTGGTGGGCTCTGTGTGTGTGTGGTGGGCTCTGTGTGTGTGTGGTGGGCTCTGTGTGTGTGTGGTGGGCTCTGTGTGTGTGTGGTGGGCTCTGTGTGTGTGTGGTGGGCTCTGTGTGTGTGTGGTGGGCTCTGTGTGTGTGGTGGGCTCTGTGTGTGTGGTGGGCTCTGTGTGTGTGTGTGGTGGGCTCTGTGTGTGTGTGTGGTGGGCTCTGTGTGTGTGTGTGTGGTGGGCTCTGCGTGTGTGTGTGGTGGGCTCTGCGTGTGTGTGTGGTGGGCTCTGCGTGTGTGTGTGGTGGGCTCTGCGTGTGTGTGTGGTGGGCTCTGCGTGTGTGTGTGGTGGGCTCTGCGTGTGTGTGGTGGGCTCTGCGTGTGTGTGGTGGGCTCTGCGTGTGTGTGTGTGGTGGGCTCTGCGTGTGTGTGTGTGGTGGGCTCTGCGTGTGTGTGTGTGGTGGGCTCTGCGTGTGTGTGTGTGGTGGGCTCTGCGTGTGTGTGTGTGGTGGGCTCTGCGTGTGTGTGTGTGGTGGGCTCTGCGTGTGTGTGTGTGGTGGGCTCTGTGTGTGTGTGGGCTCTGTGTGTGTGTGTGGTGGGCTCTGTGTGTGTGTGGTGGGATCTGTGTGTGTGTGTGGTGGGATCTGTGTGTGTGTGTGGTGGGCTCTGTGTGTGTGTGTGTGGTGGGCTCTGTGTGTGTGTGTGTGGTGGGCTCTGTGTGTGTGTGTGGTGGGCTCTGTGTGTGGTGGGCTCTGTGTGTGGTGGGCTCTGTGTGTGGTGGGCTCTGTGTGTGGTGGGCTCTGTGTGGTGGGCTCTGTGTGTGTGTGTGGTGGGCTCTGTGTGTGGTGGGCTCTGTGTGTGGTGGGCTCTGTGTGTGGTGGGCTCTGTGTGTGGTGGGCTCTGTGTGTGGTGGGCTCTGTGTGTGGTGGGCTCTGTGTGTGGTGGGCTCTGTGTGTGTGGTGGGATCTGTGTGTGTGTGGGGGGCTCTGTGTGTGTGTGGTGGGCTCTGTGTGTGTGTGTGTGGTGGTCTCTGTGTGTGTGGTGGTCTCTGTGTGTGTGGTGGTCTCTGTGTGTGGGGGGGCTCTGTGTGTGTGTGGGGGGGGCTCTGTGTGTGTGTGTGGGGGGGCTCTGTGTGTGTGTGTAGGGGTTCTGTGTGGGGGGCTCTGTGTGTGTGTGTGTGGGGCTCTGTGTGTGTGTGTGGGGCTCTGTGTGTGTGTGGGGCTCTGTGTGTGTGTGGGGCTCTGTGTGTGTGTGTGGGGCTCTGTGTGTGTGGGGGGCTCTGTGTTTGTGTGTGTGGGGCTCTGTGTGTGTGTGTGTGGGGCTCTGTGTGTGTGTGTGTGGGGCTCTGTGTGTGTGTGGGGCTCTGTGTGTGGGGCTCTGTGTGTGTGTGTGTGGGGGGCTCTGTGTGTGTGTGTGGGCCTCTGTGTGTGTGTGTGGGGGGCTCTGTGTGTGGGGCTCTGTGTGTGTGTGGGGGGCTCTGTGTGTGGGGCTCTGTGTGTGTGTCGGGGGCTCTGTGTGTGGGGCTCTGTGTGTGTGTGTGTGTGGGGCTCTGTGTGTGTGTGGGGGGCTCTGTGTGTGGGGCTCTGTGTGTGTGTGGGGCTCTGTGTGTGTGGCTGTGTGTGGCTGTGTGTGTGGGGGGGTGTGTGTGTGTGGCTGTGTGTGTGTGGGGGGGCTGTGTGTGTGTGTGTGGGGCTGTATGTGTGTGTGGGGCTCTGTGTGTGTGTGGGGGGGCTCTGTGTGTGTGTGTGTGTGTGTGTTGCTCTTTGTGGCTGGGTGCAAATGCAATAGGTCTAGCATTTGTGAGAGATTAAGCTATTGACATTGTAAATGAAAATGCCATTTATTTATCTGTTTTCAAAACCAATACATAAATAAAAATGTTGTCATTTACAATGCCAATAGCTCTAACTTTGGCAAAGTCGATACCGTTGCATTGTAAATGCTTGTCTTGAACAGTTGAGTTCAGTCCCAATAAAGAACTTGACGGACAAAGCAGTAGTCCTCTCTCACTTGTAAAGCTGCTTCTTAACTGAGGAACACACAATTCTCAACTATTTGTACTGAAATAAGGTAGGCAAACAAATCCAAACTCAAAATGGATTATAACCGTCCATTTTCTCTGGATAGTAGGGCAAAGATGATGTAATGGTTTAATCACATCCACCCGTGAATGAGAGTCGTTACTGTGGTCCTGTTGTTAAAAGCACTTTCCTTTTCATGCATGATTCTAAAGAAACTATTGTTAAAAATGTTCTATAGTCTTATTAGAAGACCCACCAGCTGTCTTAATGAGTGGATTAAAATCAAAATTGTGCTCTTTAAACACATTCAACTTTATACATAGCATCGCCAGGTGATGTACCTGTTCTAGAGATCATTGTCAGATTTGAAGGTCACAAGTTCTGCTCCCTGTGGAAGTAACAAATGTCCAAACAGGACCTGCTCAGGCATCGTGGTAAGTAAAAATGCTTTTAAACACTGTGTGTGTGTGTATAAATGAGTGTGTGTAAAAGTGATTGTTAGTGAAGGAGTGAATCAAAGTGAAGACAATGAGTGATTAGAGGAGTGAGTTTTAGTGACCCTGAATGAGTGAGGGGAATGACAAGGAGTATAGCTATTTATGTGTGTGAGATTGTGTGAGTCAAGTCTGAGTGAGTTTTAGTGAGCCAGCGAATTAATGAGTCAATGTGAGAGTGAGTGGGACTGATTGAGTCATACTTAGTGAGAATGATTTAGTCTGAGTGAGTTTGAGTCAGAATAAGTGAGTCAGAGTGATATTAAGTGAATCAGAATGAGTATAACCAAGTGAATCAGTAAGAATGCTTAAGACTGAGTGGCAATGACTGAGGCTGACTGTCAACGAGTAAGACTGAGTTACAGTGAAATTGAGGGAGTCAATATGAGTGAGACAGAGTGTAAATGAGTGAGCCTGATTATGAGTGACAAGTCTTGAAAAATCATAAGAATGTTACTAGACCTTCAGGTCTGGTAACATAAATCATCTACTTAACTGTAATGTATTTGGCCATTAATCTGGTTTCATTATGTCATCCTGGACAAATATTTTATTTTGCAAAGCCTTGTTTTTCTATATTATTACATATGAGAGCACCTTCCAATATGTGAATTGAGCATTCCAGTTCATATTTAAAAACTCGCTTTAAAAAAAATATATTATTAATGCATGAGGTTGTTGTGCACCGTCTTTTACAGACAGCCCATTTTCCATTGTAATTGCCCAAAAAATTTCCCACTAGTATTCAGTTTTACTTCTAAAGCTATATAGTGTATAAAGAATAATCTGTGGAAATTGGGTCTTAGCAAATATATTTATCATTTCCAAATCACCAACTAAGGTGTTCTGATTTGTTTTCATCCTATTAAAATATTTTTGTTCCTCGGATAGAATTACAAAGCAAGGGCTTCCCAACCTACTGAATGTATTTTGAAATGTTTGTGCAGTACACTTTTTAGATGTTTAATCTTGCGTTATACTAAAAATTACATCCTACAGCCTTTCATTTCACACTTTATGTATAGCACTGTTGTCAGACAGTTCACTTTACAAAATCCTTACACTTTGCAGTCAGAGAACAAAATAAAATGTAGATGTAAACTGACTTGTGAACTCTGTCTCTGAACACAATAAATGTGACAAGATAAAATCTAGATTTAAAGGCAACTTTAATGCACCTTCATTTTATAACTGAATAGAATATCTGTTTGTCAGCTCACCAGAAGGGGCAAGTAAGCCCGAAATATATAGCTTACCCTAATAAAATCTGACTCGCAATAGTGAGTTAATTTATCAGGCCTGAGTGAGTCATAGTGAGTTTGAATCAGAATGAGTAGAACTGAGTGAATCAGGAAGGATGAGTGAGCTATTGGGAGACTCTGGAAAACTAGGTGGGAATGAATGAGTCAGAGTGGGAATGAGTGAGTCCGAGTGAAACTGAGTGAATAAGACTGAGTGAATCAGGGAGAACAAGTGAGTCGAGGGAGACTTAGTGGGAATGAGTCAGTCAGAGAGAAACTGAGTCAATCAGAAGAACTTGGAATGAGTGGGATTGAGTGAGAGTAACTGAGAATGAGGGCGACTGAGTGGGTCAAAGCGAGGCTGCATGCGTCGGTGGAACTAAGTCATAGTAAGCAAAAGGGACTTCTACAAATGAGAGTAAATAACTAAAACCGTATGAGGATGAGTGAGAGATTAAGACTGAGTGCAAGCAATGGGGGGCGAACCCTCCAAATAAGTGAGTTGGTCTCGCTCACTGGAATTCAAGCCAGGGATTACACCCTTCCACTTTTAATAGTCACCAGCTGCCACTGGGATACGAGTTAACCCTTTTTGGGCCTAACTTACTGTTTAAAATGGATTCTCAATGGAAAATCTACATTTAAAATTTCAGAGCCTTTTTGTTGGACCTGGGGTCTCCAGATCACATAAGGTAGCCTGGCACAGTGTAGGACAGTCAAACCTAAAGGCAAAAGAGTTAAGCTTGCGTCACACCCTCACAGTAACCTGGCATCCATCCATTAAAAAATAACGATACACCAGTTGTAGAAAAATACGGTTCACTTTTATAAAAGAATTCTGTATACTCTCGCTTATTTCATCGGATAGTTTTGCCACTATTCACATCAAATACTCCACCATCAGTCTTGTTGCATCAATAAAAAGAGAACTTCACATTACATTGCATTTGTTGGTACAAAATTCCCCTTCTCTCACTTTTAAATAACAGGAGACTGGTTGACAAATTCCGCAGTTTAAGGAAACATTACATAACTTTCACGATCCCAGAAGAAGGTCTCAGATCTGGTTAACTCTCTCTACAGGTGAACACAGTTGTACATTACCCCTTAAGGTCTCAAGAACAGTATAATCCGGTTGATGCAGGTTCTTAGTACAATTCCAGTCACATGGCCCTTGTGTCACAGTGCAAGCAGCTAGGGATCTGAATGGAGACAGACAAGTTTTTATTTCACCGAATAAAATTACCCAGCTTGCTCTAGTCTCTCAGAAGACACGTGGGATCCCTCACTCTCTCCTCAAGGGCCCACAGTATTCTGTATCAAATCAGTTACAGCCCCACACTTCACTACACCGACTTGACTCTGGGGAACTGCTCCTGGCAGTTTAACCGTACCAAATTAGGGAAACACTGCACCAAAGGAGATGGACCTATAGGGTCGTGGATGGGTTTCAGTACAGCGCCTGGGGCTATCCTGTAGTCTAATTTCAGATTGGCAGTCAGAACTGGAGTCCCGATGTAGTCCCAGTCTCACTCTCCTCCTCCCTCCAGCCAAGAGCCCCCTTCTCTCGCTTACTTATTCTCTTGAAGATGACCGGGACTTGGATCGCTCCAGTCACGCTACCGGACTTTCTCCTCAAGTGGCGCATCCCTCGCGAGCCAGGCCGTGACAATCAAGCCGGTCTTGAAGGGAGGACGCGCTGGCTTAGGGCTCCGATACTCTCCTTTCCGCCGATCTCACTGACGAGCGGTGGCTCTGAGCAGGCGCAGGGGAGTAGCGTTGCTAGACGGGGATCTCCTCCTTCTCCCAGGGTGCTCAGTGGTCCGTCTCTGAGCCTGCGCGATCGCAGGTTCTTCCTGGCTGAATCTCCGCCCCCTCTTGGAGTCGGCGATCTCCTCACCGGTCCGGCGCAGCGCCGCGCCACCACAGCAGCCCTCACCCTCTCAGATAGAGCGGGCTGGCCAACGAGCAGAGCACACCTCAGGAGCCCTCGGCTCTCCTCACCAAGGCCACCGACAGCGGAGGAAGAATCATCTAGCTGCGCCACTGAAGGAAGGTAGGGGAAGACTTGGTGAGCCAGCGCAGGTGGCAGGTTGGCACGAAGCACAAGGGGAGGAAGGAAATAATTAGTTCTCTCTGTCCTAACACCAACCTTCCAGTTTTTCTTAAGGTTCGATTTAGTCTTTAGTACTGGACAGGGCGGGGGGGCGACTTCCACACCCCTTCACTCCTTCATAAGTCTCTCAACTCTCCCAGATTAGGGATCAACCCTTTTTAACCGGAGTAGACTTCCTGTCCAGGTTCAACAGAAGCGCAGTCTAACTGGGTCAGGTCTGCAGGGAAAGGAGGCGGTGATACCATGAGGGGGCAACCCTTAAAAAGCAGTCCACCCTCTGAATGTCCTACCCCCAACTAGCGCCACAGCCTGTACTCTAGCTGACCCTCTCTGAATGACAAAATGGCCGCCCTACCGTTGGCCTTTTATACCCCTAGCCTCAAGTGTCCAGAACAGGCCAGAAGGTTCTAGATTCCCTATGTTAACCTATGGGCCCCTTTCCTTAAGTAACCGTTATGGCAGTTACTGGCCACCATTTTGGGTAACTAAGCTTTCCCTCAGAAAAGGAGGGATTTCTAGGCCTTAGAGGAACCATGGGGTCAAGGAGTACCTAACCCCCAGGTCAACACCTAAAAATTCCAGTGGACATAAAAAAAAATGAAAGGATTGAGGGGCAGAAAGGGCACAAAAATAAATAAACAAAAGGAGGGACCATCCAAAGGGCTGACAGGTCTAACACTTTTGTATTTGAAAACTCGGCAAGAGGTGTTTCAGATATTGGAATATTTTTGTAAAATCTTGACCATTCCCAACATCTTTACTTGTATAGCACTGTGTATTAACAAGCTGTAGTCGCCAATAATATTATGCAGAATCTATTATCATTGGGAGATTCTTGGGGTAGTGCGTATAATATTAGAGTGATCTAATATGACAGTTGGGTGTTGTGCATTGCTTCTGATGTGGTTTCGCAGATTGTATTGTGGAACAGTAATTCTGTTGTGTTGCCTACATTGCGACCGAATACATCATGTAGTGTTTGCTACTGTCTGGTTTACTCTAACCGATCAGTTAATCCAACACAATACTTTATACTTCATTTCAGAAATACCCAGCATAGATCTCATATGCCATGTTGTAATATTGTAGGTTATCATGCAGCAACCAACAGTACCTGCCCGTCAGTTTCCCTCTTCCTATGTTTAGTAACCAATTCCAACAAAAAGAATTGTGTAAAGTTGACATTTTAACCAGTGTCCTGTGCCCTTTTACCATGTTTGTTAACCAGAAATGCACGTGTCTCTTCTGCTCTGCTAACATATGTGATCCAGTGTGGGAGTTCTTCTCTACCATTTGGTTCCTCATCTTCCTTGAGGTGCTAATGTGCAGATGTGCTTCTCTAACTTCACCCACCTTTCAAATTCTTTAAGTGGTAAAACATCTTGCCTCGTGGGGAAGGGGTAGAAGAATTATGACAGTTATATTTCTGTGTTGCCTCTAAAATTGCTCTTCAGGGTCATTGCACCTAAGATTTTTGATTTCTCAGTAGTCCCATAGGCATACAGCTTTTCTATTTGTGACAGATAAGTGCCATCTTATGTGGGCTACCTCTGCATTCTAAGTAACCTAGTCTGTTTCACTGTAATTGAACAGCCTGGAAGGTACTGTCTGAAATCATCCAGATTAAATAATTGTTTACACTTAAACCAAGTCAGTTTTTAAAACCGCTCTAGAAGTTTGGTCTTTGTACATAGAATATTTCATTTCTTAAAGGAGTTACAGGAGTCTCCAGTTTATCACGTGCAAGATCTTGGATTATTAATTGGTGGAGAGTAATGTACCCACTCATAAGTTTAGTTAACCAGTCCCTTGTTAAACAAATACAGTTACAGTGACCAGAAATGGGTTTTTACATAGTAGTTATGGCACAAACATATAAGCCTTTCCTCAGAGAAATATATGTTGAGTATTTAAGTAGACCAAAACAATGTTAATGTAAAAAACAAATTTGTAAAATTACCAAACCAATTTAGTAAAAGTAGAGAAAATGTAATGAACAACGACCAACAATTTAATAATCGCCACAAGGTGAGCGAGAAATGTGTTATTTTAAGTTTAATTGTCAACAAGTGCTAAGAAATATCAAAGTACCAGTTTTAGTCAATGGGCATTTGTGATAGTGTCGCATGCTTCCTTTCAGGCGGACCATGATAGCGTACAGATCAGATGCGGCCCTTTAGTTCATTGGTTCACAGCCCATACTCGACAGCTTTACCTTCAGGCTCAGATTTATCTAAGGATTCCGTTACCTATGATTGTTCCACGAGGCCAGGTATGATGAATTCAGGTTCCCTCTAAAGCAGAGGGCTTCAATCTCTGGGGTGCGACTCCCAGGGGGGCTGTGGAGACATGGGAAAGGGGGGGGGGGCTTGCACATATTCCTCGTCCTCACTTCTACTTGGAATCCATAGTGTTTGGTCTTCGTTTTGGAAAAAGACAACTGCCCCGGACGGTTAATTCCGATAATTAAAATGCTTCAGCTGCAGTGTCATTCAGGGACTCTCCTGTGTTTTGAAACCGAACCCAGGCAGACAGCAAAACACACCTGTGTGTGCTGCTGCCTGAAAGAAATGCAAATGTGCACAACGAGTTAATCTGCAGATGTGAATGGTAATCTGCAAATAAAAAGAATGCTTGGGAGCCAATTGAGCGATCACTCGAAGCTTTGTGAAGACAATGATTTATTCTTTTTGAGTGGTAGCACAAAGAGTTAATAACTAATTTGGGAAGTGCATGCTTTTAATTGTCATTGTATTTACATAGCACTTAATATTCCTGAGGAGATGTTGAAAGGGCAGTTATGTAAAACAAATTGCATTATATACGGTCTGGGTATTACTAATGTCTATTTTTTAGAAGCGCCATTTTATCGTAAAAAGTTTTACGCATTTTGTAGCAGTCTATCTTATACTGTGTGTAATCGTATTGTAAAATAATGACTTTCATATTCGCAGTGCTTTCTGTCATAGCTAAAAATGCACAAGTCACTATTCTCCATTGCACTAACAAAGATTTAATTCTATGGCTCTTTTGATACACACAGCCTATTGCAGTGCAGTAACTAATAGAGGTTTCACTGGGTAACAACTCTATTTCAAAAGACTTTATTCGGTTATATCACATAAATAACCATAAAAGTACAAAATACAAACTTACACGATCAAAAAGAGTTAAAAACATACAGTTAAATATAGGCACAATACTTATGACAAATTAAATAATTATAGATTTCCGTGAATAAAAAACATTTTTAAGAAAAGCAGAGACAGATGCCACAGGAAACATATCATCAAGCTTCTGGATTGCTAAGAAGGCAGGTCGACATTGTCTTAAATTCAAATATCTTAATATGGGCATAATCCACCTTTTCCTTGGAGTTGAATAAAATTTACAAAAAAATTAAATATGGATATCAGATTGGGTGGAAAAATCATCACAAGGACATTTAATAATGCCGCTTGACCAGTCATTAGTAACAGGGAAACTTAATAACCTAAATAAAATCCCAAATCTAAAACGAGTCAATAAAAATCTTTCTTGATCTTTCATCTGCAAGGTTAAATAAGGCTGGATAACCTGCGGGGTTAATGTAAGTTGATGAGAGATCACCGTTTTTTTCTTAAACTCCTTTTTTTCCCTGCAGTTCTCTAGGTAAGTAATGCATAATTCTTTCAACACTTTTCTAGGAATCTGGGTCATCAACAGGGGGTCCTCAAAATAATCAAGATGATCGATGTTACCGAGAAGTGTCTTAATATAGCTCAACCACTTCACCCTATGGGCACATTCCAGTTTCAGAACATCCCCTAAGATGAAACAAAATAAAATTACATTCATCTGTAGTCCATACCCTATGCCACAAAAGAACCGGCTGTACCTTAATAATATCTTCCAAATAGGGAAGGCCCAGCTCAGTGTGTCAATTGTGGATGGACATACTCTCGGGTAAAGGTAAGAGGTACCTCAGGAAGCTGTTTCAATTATCTGTAAAATTGTAACATTCGCATCACCCCAGATTCCAGCTCCATAGGTGGTGACCGCCACACAACTTGCTTTGTAAATGTATAGAAGTTCCTTAACTGGTTTCTTCCCCATCTTTTTACTAAATAATTTTAAGGCCATGATTGACTTGATAAATAACAATTGTCTACTTTTGAATACGTTACCCCACTGACCAGTATGATCAAGCAATACACCCAGATAGGGGAACGTGTGAGTATGATCTAATGGTTTAGAGTCAATATACATTGTTCTCTTTTTATAATTTGCTCCCTTACCACAGTTCATACAAAAGGTTTTTGCACAATTTACCCTCAGGTCCAAATTGGTCATGAAAGTAGTGAATGATAAAATCATAGTTTGCATGGTGACAGGGGTCCTTGCCATCAAGACAGCATCGTCTGCATAAATTAGAGCTGGAATTTGACGATGCATATCTCGTCAGTCTTGCAGCAAGGTTTTCTCCAAATCATTAATATAAATGGTGAATAAAAATGGGGCAAGGACGCATCCTTGCCTTACTCCCCTCGCAATGTTAAACATGCTAGTGCATTCCCCTTTTTTACCAAATCTAATCGTGACCCTGGCACCATTATACAAATCTCTAAAGAAAAAAATATTATCCTCAACACCCAAACGCGCTAAAATTAACCACAATTTACTGTGGGTAACACAGTCAAAGGCGGATGTCAGATCCACAAAGGTTAGAGACATCCTACCTCCCTTGGCCTTAGTATATTTTTCTAAGAGGATATATAAATTGAAACATTGATCTATTGTCCCGACTCCTTCTCTAAAGCCATATTGTAGGTCGCTAATAACCTTGTGTTCCTCTGCCCATTTATGTAGCCTATTTATAATAACTCTGCCAATAATTTTAACAGTCGAATCGAGCAGGGATATGGGGCAGTAGCACACACAACTAGTCCTGTCGCCCTTTTTAAAAATGGGGACTATAATTGACTCGTACCAGGTGTGACCCAAACCCACAGAGCTGGCAGCATTAAAAATTCTTGAGTAATGGCGCCCATAGGATCATATTACTTTTCAAGATGTCCACCGGAACGCCATCCGGGCCTGCTGCCTTGCCTCCCTGGCTTGAACTAATGCCCTTAATAACCTCTTCTAAGGTGAAGTTGAGGTCTATTTTACCCTCTGGCGAAGTGGTCATATCCTCCCCAATCGGCTCCCTCTGTGTTTCCATCATAGGCAACGAGTCACTATAAAGTTGGCTCACCCAATCATCTTCGGTGATGGCAATCTCCATCCGTGCATTGGAGTTATCCTTGAAATAAGGTGCATTTACTGCTTTCCAGAAGGCTGTCATGTCTCGCAATTGAGAAGCTTCCATTATTTTCTCCCAAGCTTCCCGCTTCAACCTTCCTGCTTTTTTGCGAGGTCTTATACACTTTACGTAATTCCCGAATCTGAGTCTTGTCCCTAACATGACTGCTCAGTGCCCGTTTAAGTTTAGTATACGCCTTAGTACAAGCTGTATCAAACCAGCTCGTACTTTTGTTTTTTGGGTTCTTTAATTCTACCCATAGGCTGTTCTTAATGTGCGTTGTTATTTGCCTAAAGTTATTAATCGTCTCGGCGTTATCCGCTTCCATATCCAGGCAAACACTGAAGCATGTTTTACAGGCCTTAATTAATTTGCACAAAAAACTCTTCTGGTATTATTTTTGTCCATTTCAGGGCATATCCATTCTGTCTCGAGATAGCAATATCTCTCACTGAAGACCTGGATATATTGTCAGCGATAGGGACAGAACATGGATCTAAAATTTCAACCCTAATAGGGAAGTGATCACTTAAGGGGGTCTCCAGCGTGCTATAATTGGAAACACTATCACCATAACATGTGGAGATCAAGATGTAATCTATGGTAGAGAATGCCCCTCTTCCCATAAAAGTGGAAGAAAAGGGTACCTCCGGATGGCACATTTTATTGGCGAAACCTAAATCGTTCATAAACAAGATTTCCTTCAGAGCATCACCTGTTATTGTGTGTTCATAATGTGTCAATATGGACTCCTTGTCCATCATTAGGCCACAAATCCCCTTTTCTCCTCTATTGCATAGGGCACAATTGAAATCCCCCCCCCCATATAACAGCATACTCTTTACTTTCATTACAAGTTAAACTGTTAAGTTCAGATCTCAGGGATTTGAAGACTGCCGGCGTATCTGCAGATGGGACATTATTATAGAGGTTTATGATCAACCAACAGAATCTTTTACTCATGTGTAAACCAATTATGTGATAAAAACAATTGTTAAGAAAAATCTCCATACTCTTACATTTAAACCCTTCCGTGCTCATGACGAGCTCAGCTCGTCATGAGGCACGGTGCTCGTGTGCTCATGACGAGCTGAGCTTGTCATGACCACACCCATTTGTATTGATCCTCCGCACAGGAGGGGAAAACTCAAAGCAGCAAAGGTGTTAAAATTATTCGAAACATAGCCTTTGGCTCTGCCATGTGTTGAGCCTATTGCTGGAGTAAATATAGTTTTAAAACCATTCAAATGAAATACTTCCGTCACCCATGTTTCCTGTAAGCATATCATATAGTATTCATCATTCAGTTTAGTCAAGTGTGGATTATCTAGTTTTGTTCAGAGTCCGGCAATATTCCAAAAGATAATCGACCGTTTACACTTCATACGTTTAGTAACATCTGGGATAATCGTAGAATTTTGCACGTTACAATCAACAATTCCGTCATTCAAATTTCTGCCCCACGCAATTATATCACTAATCGTTACAATATCTATTATCTCTTTGTTGGCGACATTTATAGGAGGTTGTTCGGGGCGATCAATTGTAGCCTGATTATCCAAACCTGAATGACACAAAAGATTTTCAGTACTATTATCAGTGACATTCTCCGTTTTTGGTCAATCCACCCCCCCAAGCCCAGACAAAGATTCAAAAGGATTACTTATTGGGACATTAAAGTAATCTCCTGGGGGAAAGTAATTGCCATCACAATGGAATTTGTGGGGCAGAGGACCTCCATGCACAGCATAAACTGCTGGGACATGGTTACCTGATGGGTAGTGATTACTTCCACCATGTGAATTATAAGACCTTGGTCCACTAAAAACTGAGGGAGCCGGTGGGTAAAAATAAGTTAAATCAAAGGAGAATACAACTCTTTGTATGTATTTTCATTTAAGCTGCCCGTTATTTTATATGTAGGTACCTGAGGATGTCCTATCAAGGCGAACAACATTTGGGGAGGCTCTTAAAGAACTAGCAGACAATAAAACGTTGGGGTGCGACAGTTGAGTTTTATTTCACATACTCTACTAAACTGGTCCCACATCAAGAACGTTATACCACATCCCTTGGCACGGGCCTTCTTGCCTCTTCCACCAGAGAGGTGCTAGTGACATCCTTGCTGAAACCAGGGAAGCCCCAGCGAGAATTATCCTTGTATCGCCCTCTGTGGATATTGAACACTGAATATGAAATACTTATCTCGAAGGTTGCTCGTGTTGCTCCAATGACTAGTACATATAGACCAGTGTGGGTTTGTTCCTTGCCAAAACACCTCACTGAATATTCAGCGGCTGTTCAAGATAATGGATGCAAGATGAGACCTTTACCCATATGCCGGATGCCTCTCTCTGGATATTTGGCAAGCTTTCAATTCCCTAAGCTTGGATTTTATGGCCTAATTGTTATCCAGCTTTGAAAATCCATCTGGCCTCTGCATAAACGCAGACAAATCATGTGCCTGCTTCTTTGTTGACACGTATGCAGAGCCCACCCTTCAGTTTGGTGATTATGTGATCCCAGTGGCCCCTTGGACCTTTCGGTACCTTGGAGTTTAAATAGATAGAGATGGCCCTTAGATAATCTAACTCGTACGATCGCGGTGCTCAAGTCACGGGTGGCCTTCTGGGTTACATTGCCCCTGTCTGGGGCCCGACTGCTAGCCCTTGCGAAAACGAGGATGCTACAGCATCTGTTATACCACTTTGTGACCTTACCAATAGTAGCACCTGCATGTCTTTTTCAGCTATTGAACACCATACTGATTGAATTGGTGTGGGGGCAGGACCGCTAAAGAATCAGTCTTGCGAACTACAACTGCCAACTGATGAGGGAGGAATGGGGGCCCCAGATTTCAAAGCGTACTGTATAGCCAGGCAATTTCAATGCTTGGCGTACTGGCTCGCTGGTCACAACCTGTCCGAAATAGACCATATTAAGGCTCAGCTAGAGCATGGTCAGTTGCACCGCTTACTGTGCCCTGATGTCCTGTTGCTGCCCACACAAATGTTGCTATTGCACTGAAGTACTGGAAATGAGCCACAAAATGTACTGAAGTCCGGGTGCCTTATGCACCCGATAAACCTTTGCGAGGCCTCCCCACTGCCTCGGGCACCCTAACGAGACATAGACTGGAGCCCTGTGAGTGAGAAGGGGCCACCTTGTTGGGGGATTTGTTTGTGGATGGCTCACTAATGACACACAAGGATTTTATACACACACAAAATCTCACCAACTCCCTATTCCTCACTCAGGCTAGTATCCTTCGATATGTGCGTAAATATTGAGAAGCAAACAGTTGTGAACCCTCCGCTCACGCGCTCCTCCGGGTGCTGCACACGATGGGGCACGGTCGGCACTTGGTGCAATGGCTGTACAAAGGACTCCAGGAGCACCTAATGGTGCCACACTGATCCTTAAAAAGTAGGTGGGAGACAGATTTGGCCCGTGAACTTTCGGACAAAGAGTGGGGGTGTATGTTAGAATTTCCCAAAAAAAGTGTCTTGCAACTTGAGATTTAAATGCGTTCACGTTGACATACTTCACAGGGCATATTTTCCCCACACAAAATCAATCAGATATACCCCACCATCCTCTATGTCCATGTTGTCAAGTGGATTGGACAGACTTGAGTCACATGGTGTGGGCCGGTACGCAACCTTTAAACTACTGGGTGGGAATAGCTGGAGCACTAAGTGAGGTCTCGGGGCTGGCCTGTTGGGATAACATCGAACACTGTATACTGGGGCTGCCCATGAGTCCTAGATGATCCAAAGTGGGAGTTCTATTCCCAAAACAGCCACTATTGCTGCAGAAATGCCTACTCACAAGACTGGATGACTGGTGGGAGGAGGTTCATCTTTGGGTCTGTGGCCCTCAGGCAGGAGGAATACAGGGGACTGCACAAATTGCCCATCTCCATGAAATAGAATATGCTGTTGGAGGGCTTGAAAGGTTCAGATCCCTAATGTGAAACTGATACGAAGTGGGGATGAACATTTTTGTCTGGCACTGATTGCACCCTAGGTTAACTGTGTGTTGCAGAGTCTCCAACACCACCGGTTCTACCAAGTCCATAACTGAACTTCACCACACTTGCACTAACCTCCCTGGCAGCTGAAGAGACCGTTTTTAGGGGACACATTGGGTTTTGTTTAGTTTGATATTATGCTACTTAATCTTTGTTTTTTCTTGTTGCTTTGGCAAGACCAAGACTATATGCTACATCAGTGGCACTGTATACATATTATTGACTTTATTCACTTTACTTATTTGCAACTTGAAAAGTCATTCTCCCGTAATGCCTAATATTGATGAAAAGGCAATTAAGATTGTGTTAAAAATGTAGCTACCTGGCGGTGAACAACCTAAAAAAGTAAAGAATATTTTGTTTAGCCACGCCTTTGACCCCACCACCATGTTCAGACTCTCAACCCCTCCAGCCCCCCTCCCCGCCAAACATGACTGAAGTCCGCAACAACAGCAAACTAATATAACCAGGAGTCAGTTTTTGGTAAAATAGAACGTCTGTTTTCGTAATTTTCAAAAGAATTTTTGTTTTTGAAAAAGAGTATGAAAGATTAAGGGAACACTGGCTCCTCTGGAATTAAAGAATGCATCCTACTTGGATCTTGCAGTTCATCATTAATGATTGTAAATGGTTTGTTTGAATTATTATGACTGATGTTCATCAACCTCCAGTTCCATGCACCTGTAAAAGCCAGGCCATCTGCAGAATGTCTCAATCTGTAAATCTCAGCGCTATATAGGGCTGTCATTCCCCTGACTTACCTGTCTGTGAGACTTTGCGCGCGGCAATGGGCGTGTCTGTAGCAAACCTCCCTTATTTGCCCAACAACCTTGTGTCGGAGACATTACGACAATGTATTTTATTCCTACTGGATCTTCCTTCACTTGAAATGGACAAGGGGGTCTCTCAGAAGGAGACGCACACAACCTAATGTACATACCCAAATTGAGCGCATGTGTTGATTGTGTTTCGTACTCCTCAAGATGACACTTGCACATTGATTTTTGGCGATCGGTTTCATTAAAAAAAAAAAAAATCTTCAGTTGAGGAATCACTGACCATGTCAACTCAAAAAGATTTTTTTATTGCGACACTTGATACCTGTTCATTATTGTGATATTTGGGAACAAATAATCTGTCATGCTATAGATATGCTGCAGTGGAAAATTCCAGAAATTATGTGGATTTAATTCTAATGTTTAATAACAATAATTGGAGACCCTCTATAATATGTATGAGACCCTGTTCCATCATTATGTTGAGTAACCATATGCTTCCCTTGGCCGGCGCTCAAGTCCTGCAGCAGAAATAACTGCATAATATTACAAGCCGAAGGTGCCCTATTCACATCTAGCCTTTAAGGTTTAAAGGGACTATCCACTGAGTGATGTCACAATACATCTTAAAACCCTAGTTAAGGACATCACACAAAACAGCATTTTAGAATTCCTATTGTTGGTGATTATTAGAGGTCTCGGTTGATTAAAGAGGAGTGTTTCTTTTTACTCTACCCAAAATGCCCTCTTTAAATTGCTCTCAGCAATGAAAGCAGTAAAACTGAGAATTTTTGTTTTTAACCATAAGCAACACCTCTTATTGTAAAAATGTACCCAATTTAGTGCATGACATTTATGCAAATTCATACATGATGCAAAATGCCTTCCTAATTAAAATAAAACCAGCAATGGCATAGCCAATAGGTCTCGCCTTTGGGAACTTATAAGTAAGTAATTTCTAATTTAAAATATTTATAAAGCGCAGCGTGCACCGTACGGTTTCTTGGCGCTAGTGTTTAGCCATGCAACGGTTGATGTTGTTGCATCAAGTTTATTGTGCTGCATAACTAAATGCTTAATAAGGTCCCAAAAGCGAGACCTATTGGCTATGCCAATGCTTGTTTAACTCCCTATGCTGTCTATCTGTTCAGCTTTTGCCTGGAGTTCATGAAAGACAGCATGGAGAGTCTCCCACAACAAGCACAATTTTCAGTATTTTTCTGCTTTAAAAAATAAATACAGACAGAAAACGCATTGTTTTCTGTCAGTATTCATCTGTAAAAATCAGTAAAAACGGAAAACTGGGAGCCTTAATCATAATTTGGTTGCCTGGTAATAATGATGTAGGTGGGGGAACCCCAGTCCTCTGTCCGCTAATGACAGGCTCTATTTCTAGCCTATATGTAAGTTTCTAACAGGCTCTGTTGTTTCCCTAGTACCGAGGGGGAGGAGGGTTTCTGGAGAGGAATGGTCTGCATTACATAAAGTATTTTGTGGAGGAAGGTCATTTTAATAGCAGTTATCCAACATAGCATGGTGATGTTACCTCTCTTCCACCCCTTCAAGTCAGTTTGGTTGGTCATCCGCAGATTCTTGTACTTACGCTCCGCTTTTTTCCCCTGTATTCAGGCACACATTAGATTGCCCATGAAAAGGGGAAGAGGCTTTCCAAATGGGTTTTGTCGCTCTGGGGAACTATGAGGTTCAGGATTTGTGACTTTTGTAAATAGACTATAAAGCCAGATACCTTGCCAAAGGCCTCCAGCTCTTGTATAAGTGCTGGTAGAGAGGAATGTGGTTGGGCCAGGGCTATCAAAATGTTATCCCCATAGACCTCTATTTTTTGCTCTTGGTGGCCAAAGGAGATGCCCGTGGTTCCTACGTATTCTCTCTGCCATAGGACCCATATACAGGGCTAATAAGAGTGGGGACACAGGGCAGCCCTGCTGTGTGCCTCGCACTATGGTAACGCTCCGGTAGGCCTATCAGTTAGTTCTTACACATGGTGTGGACCCAGTGTAATTGCACTGACCTACCTCTGAATATGGTGCTTAGTCCTGTGCCCTCCTGTACCAGGCAGAGAAAAGGCCAGTGCACCTGATCATAGGCCTTTTTGGAATCCATCGATATTGGCATGGCTGGCTTCTGGAAGCATCCATTTGAGCGATGAGATGCTAAATCTGCTTTGTGTTGTCACTGCATTCTCTCTCCAGGATGAATTTGGCGTAGTCCAAATCTATCAAGCCTTTATATAGAGATTAAGGCCATTGGCCAGTATGCCTGTAAAGATTTTGGTAGCTACGTTCAGTAAGGATAAAGGGCGATAGGATACGCAGTTGGTAGCATCTTTCCCTGATTTGGAGATCATGGAGATTACTGTTGTTTTCATAGTGCTATTAAGTGTGCCTGTGTTGCCAAATGAGTGTAGAGATATGGGAGGATGGGGGCCAGTTGGGTGGCGCACCTCTTGTAGAAAGTGGATGTAAAGCCATCTTGCCCTGGGGCTTTGCTTGGCCAAAGTTTAGCAATAACTGCACAGACTCCATCCTCTTGGGTGCCATTGTCCAGAAGGAGGGCGTTTCTTGCTTACAGGCACACTGTAGGCGCTTCACAAAGACCAGTCGCAGCTTAATTGGTGCTTAGAGTCTCTCTGGTGTACAAGTCTGCTTAGAAGCATTCAAATGCATGCGCTATAGCTGTATCTGTGCGCAATACCTCTCTCGGGGGTTTGTGTCTTTCTTGAATTCTGCTCCTGTGCACTTGGATTCTCAACCAGTGTGCTAGTAGCCTACCCACTTTGTTGACTCTAGTATGGTACCTCTGCTTGATGCGAAGAAGGGCATTCCTTGCCTTATCCATGTCTAGGGCCTTGAGTTGTTTCTGGCTAGGGTGACTTGCCTCTTCACCTTGTAGGAGATAGAATGTTTGTGAGAGTTCTCCAGGTCTTTCACCTGGGTTTCCAGGGCCTTGCATTTCTCTCTTCAGGACCTATTGATTCTCACCTACATGACTATTTATCAGTGCGCCTCAGAGGACTGTCCAGGGTATCCCACAACAGTGAGATGGCAGTTGTGGGGGTTATCGTTGGTTCTTAGGAAAGTGGCAGTTATTTCCTAGAGCTCCTTGACTGTAGCTTCGTACGTTAGTAGTTTGGGATTCAAGCGCCATGTCCTGTGTGTCGCGGGTCCTTTTGAGACTGTAAGCACAATTGAGACCAGGGATTGGTCTGAGAGCGCTGCAACCTTAATCTCGACTTGAGTAACCCCCCGAGGCAAAGCATGTTGTGGCCAGGAAATAATCAAGTCGGTTATAGGTTTGATGTGTGGCGGAGAAGAAGGTTTAGTCACTGGTTGTGGGATTGCGTGAGGGCTCCTCATGGGTAGTAGGCGCTATTTGGAAGCAATTTACAATTACAATATATCCGATAGAACTTCCTCCTGTAGTCAGAGCAGGCCCTCTAGGGTGAAGGCATCTGCTGCCCTGTTCGTTGTGCTGAGCAGTCAGTGGATGTGTCTAGGACTCAATTAAAGTCCCCACCTATCGGTACGTCGGTGTTTGGGATGGTCAGTCTCTGCCCCAAAGCACGGAGTATGAACTGTTCTTTGTGTTCGTTGGAAGCGTAAATGATCCCTAAGGAAAAAGTGTTACTGCAGTGTGATTTGTAGAGAAAGGAGTCTTCTGCCTGCTCCGCCTGTGTTTAGAGTACCGGACTGTGAAAGGATGAGGAGAGAAGGATCGCTACCACTTCATTCTACACTGGACCAGAAGCAAGATTTCATCCACTTGCAGTCATATTTAAGGAGAGGTATTTCTTGCAACAAGGAGATCTCACGTTGGGAATCCCGAAGCATAGTGAGGAGTGCCTTTTCGCTGGGGCATTAAGGCCCCATACGTTTAGACTCAATATTTTAATCCTGGTGTGAGAGTGAGTGAGTGAGTGAGGATTTGGGCTTATTCCTAGAGAAGGGGCTGTGAGTGACATGTATGCAGGATCCTTGGCTGGTTGTGCATCAGTCCACCTCTATAGGCGCATGACTGTGTATTAACTGGTCAATGGAGGAACCGGGGATTTCATCTACTCCCATCATGGGAGTGATGCCAACATTTTGGACGGGGGTAGTGGCCATGTCCAAAGAGTATCGTGAGGCTCGTTGTAAGCAGGGGTGGAGGCTCCTCCAGCCCGATTCTCATTCAAAGCAGAGTAGGTGGACGGATGTGTATGTTGAGATGTGCTATGCCCTTTCAGGTTCAGGTTAAGCATAGGCTGTCGAAGGACATCCTGTGTCCATGGTCTGGTTCGGTGGGGGTGGGTTTGCCTTGAGTGGGCTCAGTTTAAGGGCTGGTCACAAAGTGGCCATCATGGGGAATCTTTGTATGGTGAGGACTCGTGGTGTTGAAGGTGATGTATAAAAGCAGAGCGTTCTCTGCCGCTTTCGTCCACTGTGGTCTGCTGGGTTTTCCTGTGCGCCTCTTGGAACAGCGTGGGGTCCGCTGGCCTGGTACTGCATGCTCTGGTGTTTTGTGATGGGTGTCTGAGGGGCGGCCTCTTCTTGGTCCGTTTCCAGACTTGGGATTGATTTTTCGCTTCCTCTGTGTTTCTTGTATCATGTGTGTTTTCTTGTTCACATGAAGGTCGGGTGAAACGGGTGGCCCCACCTGTATTTAATACCATTTTCCTGCAGGAAGGAGGTACTGGTTCTGAGAAGGTGGTGACATTGCATTGTACTTATACACAATCTAATATAATCGCAGTCTGGTCCAGCACCGCTGCCATGATGGCCTCCTCCTGGCGGAAGTGGTGAACACTTGTTAGGATGTTCTGGGACGTACCTGGTGCCCTGGAAGGTTTGTCTGCTCAATGCGTGCGGTCCAGGACTACCTCCTTTTATGCCAGGTCCTGCAAGAGGTTACAGAAGAGGCTGGTGACCAATCCCTCCAAGTCCCCTGCGTCCGTCTGCAACGGGACTCCTCTGATTCTGATGTTGGAGTGAAAGGCTCTGTTTTCAACATCCTCCAGGTGAATTTGTAGGTCTTGATGTTTATTCCGTAGGTCAAGAATTTCCTGTCGGTAGTGTTCGAGTTCCTCCCTGACATCACTAGTTTGCGCCAGTGTATCCACCCTGTGGTCAATCTCTGTGACATCCTTCTTTTTTTTTTTAAACTATTTTGATTTGAAACACAACAGCAGCATCGTAGACATTACATAGGCATCTCAGCAGGAGGTACACAATTTTAGCATTACATTACAATCTGCAGTACATCAGGAGCACCTAATATTACACAGCGTGAAAGGCTTATTCATACAATAAGGGTCACCATTACGCCTTCGCGTCAGGGAACACCACTTGCACACAAAGTTCTTGGTAGCACGGAGTTTACGTCATGATGTCATCTCCCGCCCCTTCCAACATCGTAAGTCTCTCCCTTCTAAGTTCTATCGTAGGGGAGATCCAAATTTCACCCCTGTATTTATTCCAGCGTCCCCACTTTTGATCCCATTTTCGTGGGCATCCTCTTCCATTATATACAGTTTTCTCCGCTACCATTGCATGGTCCATGTCTTTATCCCAGATGTAGTAGCGCGTCCGCCCCCAACTTTTGGGCAATGTTTCGTTTCGCTATACTCCACCCCATGGTGGCTCAGGATTGTTCATCTTGGGTGAGGTCCGTTGCCTCCTAGATGTTAAGGAGATACAATTTGGGAGATGGATGTATGGGTTTGTCACAGGCCCTTGTCAGTTGTCGGGTGACGGCTATCCAGTAATGTTGTATGTGGGGGCATTCTCCTAGGATGTGTATGAATGCACCTGTTTGGTTACAGTGTCGAAGGCAGAGTGTATCTGGTCTCCTACCTAGTTTAAATAACCGTTTAGAATCAAAGTACACCCGATGGAGGATCTTAAGCTGAACAAGCCGGAGTCGCATCTGAACAGCCACCTCTCGGGTGGAAGTCAGAGCCTCTATCCAGTCCTAGTCAGTCACTGCTCCCAAGTCCACCTCCCAACTCGCTCCTAGCTTCTTCTCTGGATCGGCCTGATTATTGATCAATATATTGTACGTTAGGGAGATGGCCTTGCGGTCCATTGGGTCCAGCAATAATTATCCTCGAGAGGAGTCTGGGAGGTGGGTGTCTTTAGGGAGGGCACAGTGTATGGCGTGGCTGATCTAAAGATAGCGGAAGTACTCTGATGGTACTTATTGGTGTTTGAGTGGAAGATCTGCAAACAACGCTTTCTTGCCCTTAATCCACATATCCACCACAGTGGATATTCCGATCATGTCCCATTTGTCGAACCGTGCACAAGCACTTAGTCGTCCCAAGATGTCGGGTTCCACTGAACACCATGCCACACTTCTACTGTACGGGCCGTGGGGCCAGTCAAACGCAATTTCTTATGGTTTGCGTATAGTGCTCTGGTATAGCCTCCCTTCCCCATTAAGCAAAGGTCATGCGGAAGCTGAGGTTGGCATGTGAACCAAACACCTATTTGTTGATGGCAATTAATTGCGACACATGATAATAGAGGCGCATGTCTGACAGCCCGATGCCTACATCGTACCACCTCATAGTTAGTTTGTTTATGGCTATCCGAGGCGGCATGTTATCCCACATTAAGTCTCTAACTGCTGCCTCAATCTGCGAGAAATAGGATTCAGGGACCGGAATGGGAGTATTTTGCAGGGCATAAAGGAAGCGTGGTAGGGCGAGCATTTTGAATAAAGACGTCCGTCGCAGAAGAGTACGGGGGGGTATCTTACCGTGGGTGACATCCGATTTAAACCTCTGCAACGGTCCCAGCAAATTCTGTTCATAAAACAAAGTTGCGTCGGTTGTTATAAAGATGCCCAGGTACTAAAATCCCCGGGACGCTCCTGAAATGGTATATCCTCGAGGACTTTGCGGAGGGTCACCCCAGAGGGAATACATCTGGGATTTGGACTAGTTTATCTGGTAACCAGAGTGGGCCCCAAATATTTGGAAAATATGGAGAACGCAGTGGAGTGAGTGCACTGGTGAGGCGAGATGAAGCAGAATATCATCTGCATATAGTGATATGCGATCTTCATGTTCGTCCGTCCATTTAATGCCTATAATATTTGGGTCCCCTCTAATCCAGAACGCCAAAGGTTCAAGGATCAGGGCAAAGAGGATCGGCGATAATGGACAGCCCTTTCTCGTACCCCGACAAAGAATTAGAGTGATGGTTGTTCACTGAGACGTGGGCAATGGGAAGCGAATATAAAAGCCCGATCCACCCAAGCAACTTGGGCCTGATCCCTATGCGAGTCAGAACCGCGAACAGATAATCCCACGTCACTGTGTAGAACGCCATTTTTGCGTCAATTGCGAGCAATATCGCTTCTTCCTCTAGTGTCTCTACATGGCCCAGCGCGCCATGGACTCGATGTAGGTTTTGCGCCGTATTCCGACACGGCTTGAATCCCAACTGGTCAGGGTGAACCAAGTCGGTGAGATAAGGGAGCAGACGGTTAGCTAGCAATTTGGCCAGAATTTTGGCCTCCATGGTTATCAGTAAAATGGGTCGGTACGATGTACACTCTTCCACCGGTTTACTGGGTTTGTGAATGACCATATGGTGGCCACACGGATCTCCGCTGGGAGGAGGCCAGTTTCGTAACATTCATTATATAGATTCAGCAAGTGGGGGGCGAGCTTCGTGGCCATGGGTTTTAACTGCTCGATCGGAAGCCCATTAGGGCCCATCGCCTTACCCGCTCGAATGTCCTGGATGGCTTTCTGGATCTCAGCAACAGAGATGTCAACGTCTAGAGCCTCTCTATCCTGTTGGGAAATGCATGTTACATATATAGTAGCGAGGAGATCTGCCGCCAACGGCGCTTGTGAGTGGTGTAGAATTCCGTATATTTGCTCGTAGTGTTTCGCGAATGCCTCCGCAATGCCCTGGGGATCGGTAATCGGAACGTTATCAGACCCCTTAATTGCCCGCACCCATCTCGCTAACTCTTCCTTGCGTTCCAGCCAAGCTAATAATTTCTCAGTTTGCTCGCCCTGTTCGTATATTCTATGGCGGGTGGCGAGAGCACGCCTGTTGGCGTCCTCCAAGAGCAGGTACCTATAATCCTGTCTTTTAATACTAAGGTTATGTTGAATATACTGATCAGGGTCCTGCGAGGTGGCGCGTTCAAGTGTCAAGATCTCATTTTCTAGTTCGCTCACTCGCCGGTTGCGCTCTGCCCTGTGGCCCACCATCATAGACAACGCTCTCCCCTTTATCACCGCCCCATATGCACCCCAGAGTGTAATTGCTGACTGCACAGATCCTATATTCTCCTCAAAATAGTACTCTGTGTCTTTCCGTAAGTTTTCCCTGATGTGCAGGATCTTTAATGCCCAAGACTGGATCATGATGGGACCCGGTTGTGTGGCATGTTGTGCTCCGAAGACCACCAGGACCGCCGAATGGTCTGACACTCCCTGCGGGAGGCAAGCAGAGTCGGTAAAGTCCTGTTTGTGTTGTGCGTGGGTAAACAAGTAGTCAATTCTTGCCATGCACACTGGATTGGAGCGTGAAGAGTGCGTTGTGGGAATGGGACCATCTCCAAAGATCCACCATCCCCAGGGCATTAGTAAAGTCATGTAATTGTGAACCGTGTGTCGAGTCACATCTGGGCGGGGATCGGTCCATTTGGCCATTCATCGTCCGGTTGATGTCGCCCCCAACACCAGAGTACCCACATGTAAATTCAGTAATAGCGCTCCTACATCTGTTAGTGTCATGTGTTGGAGACCCGGTGGGGCATACACTGAGATAACATTAAGGATTCTGTCCTCCCAAATGCCCATACAAGCAGCATATCTACCCAGCGATCAGTCCATGTATTTTGCATCACGTAAGGGCAGCCTTTACGAAGGAGGACCCCCACACCCCTGGATCCTGTGGTGAAGCCAGAGTGTGTCCCCATACGATATCCCTTCCTGTTAAGGGCCATGCTGGAGTTACCTATTAGATGGGTTTCTTGAAACAACACCATATCCAGCCTTGGACGGTGGATATACTGTAACACTATACCTTGCTTAATTTTGTCCCCTAACCCAGTGGTTCCCAAACTTTTTTGACTCTGGGGAGGGGGTGGGGTGGAATGTAAGCCCGACCTCAGGAGTACTTCCTGTTGTCTTCCGTAAATTAATTGGGATGCAATGAAGAATGAAAGTATAATAATCATATTTGTACCAAAATAAAAATATAACAGTTGTTCAATAACATCTTGTTAAGTGAGAAACATTACAAGATTAATAGCGCACACACGCTTTGAAACTACGGCTATGTACAAACCAAGTGCAAGTAGAGAGGCTGCTATTGCTGGAAAGAAAACATAGAGTCCCATTCATGAAAGGAAACATAAAAACATGGGCAGAGATTTACTTCTCCGACTGAAGGTATTTTTAGGCTGATTTCATATTCACCAACATTCCAAGTAGAGGGCATGCAAAGCTGCGGCAGTGGAACGTTTCCAGGCCTACCACTGGCGATACACAGTTTGGCACCAAGCAATCTCAATCAAATGCCATGCCGATCTTCTGCCCAACCTCCGTTTTTTTACTTGAACTACATTTTACACCCGTGTTTTACATGATCTTGTCAGTATTTAAAATCTAGTTCAAGTAAAAAACTGAGGTAGGGCAGAAGATCGGCATTGCATTTGATTCATAGTAGTATAGTTGCTTCCTTTTGGTAACACTGGTACTGATAGACACTTTGCCCAATCTGCAACTCCTTTACCTTTAAAATGTATCAGTCAAAAAACTTGGGATCGCAGAACACTTTGTACATGCATTCCCAGAGGTTTTGGAGTGTTTAAAAGGAAAAGCAACATCTAATTATTTTAGTTACTAACATTATCTTGCAGAGTAACCTAAATTGAGGACTGTCAGGAAAGGCAAATAGTGTCTGCAGAAAGAAAACCGTATCCATCACATCCAACATTACCAAAGGTTTGCAACTTTTTCGCTGAGGGGGAATACTAAGGAAATACCAATGTTAGGCCTGAATGTGCTGTTTAAGTCATGTAGTAATATGATACCAATATGTGCTGCTCATCCATGACAGCCAAAACTACTTCTATCATATCATTTCCAATAAATGTTAGGGGAGCCAAATGTGCATCTGTACGCTGTTTGGACCTGGGGGGAACATCATGCCCGCATTCTGAGTCCAACGAGCTCCGTGGAGCCCGCCTTTTTACACTAAAACTAATGCAGGTGAAACAGGTGTAAAACGGAGTTTGGGCAGAAGATCGGCATGTCATTTGATTTAATAATTAATGATAATGAAATGCCATGCGGATCTTCTGCCCAACCTCCATTTTACACCTGTATCACCTGCATTAGTTTTAGTGTAAAAAAGCGGGCTCCACGGAGCTCGTTAAAGAAATCAGACATAGGAAGGCAAGCCAAAGCCTTCTCTCTGGCTGCTTTAACAAGCTCCGTGAAGCCCGCTTTTTTTCAGCCGGGCTTCTTGACTTGTGTATCACTGCCGTACTCCTGTTTTACTGAACGGGAATCCCTCCCATGCCAGTTCCTTACCTTACTTGCGAAGAGGATCCCACGGTGGGAAGCAATAACGTGCCTCAAACGGTCAGAGGCGAGCTGCATATGCCAGTAATGGCGACTACTACGCCTGTGAAAGCACGACGTGTTCGTACCTGCGCTCTTGGGCCAAATCATTTTCCCGGATTATGCAGACGGCAAGAATTTTGCACTGCAGCTGCAATAAGGTTAATTTTCCCAACGTGAGCGCGGGCCCCTGGCTGCTCATGACGGTGCACCGGGGTGCCGCGGCGCACAGTTTGGGAACCACTGCCCTAACCCGTTGACATTCCATGTCATGAGTCTGAGTCCTTGACCTCTAGCGATTGGTCTCTAATATCGGTATAATGGAATATATAAAGTGTCCATGGCAAGAGAAACCCTCTATTGCCCCAGTCCGTGCGGCTCCTAGAGTGTGACAGCCCAACATAACGCTTTGAGGTATGAAATCAAAGATCTGAATGTTAGTACCAGCGAAGATGCACATATACCAGATGCAAGTTTGTCCAGCTGCAATGAAACAATAATAAATACCCCCCAATAAAAGAAACCCAAACTTACCCCGCTTTGCTGTAACTTACCCCCTTCCCTGCCTCCCTGCTTACGGGACTAGAACCGGCCGCCACCCCGAACATGCAGAGCGCCTGTCGCCCACCCATAAAACAATTTGAGGGAACGTGAGCAACCCCACTCCCAGTGCAATCACATATAGTCAGTAGTTTCCTAGTCCCCCGGCCCAACCCCACCCCAACACAATGTATAACGCCAGGCCTAATCCGGTTTCCAACTATCACCCTGCGGTGTCTCAGATCGAGGATTCGCGCTGCAGCGGCCCCCATATAGGAAACAAGCCCCATCAAGCGGTTAAACATGGAGAAAGAGCATATCAATTACAGTGTAAATAGGCATTTGAGCGCTGGCTCAGTCTCTTGAACAGTGGCAAGTTTTGACAGACCATCAGCAAGGGTAGTCCCCCTCCCCCCCTCCGGCTCCCCCCTCACCTCCCGACCAAAACCTTAGTCATTGTTCTCACAGTTAAAAGGTTAATATTCAGAGTCTACATCTAGAAGTGTACTGTAAAACTCACGGGGACCGGGTGTAATACTCCATAGTCTTACCAGCGTCCTAGGTTAGCGCCCCCCTGTGTGTCTCTGGGAGTCAGAGTCTGAATGTGGAGGATAATGTCTCTGCTGACACCAATCCTCTGCGTCATCGGCCGCCGAGAATCCTTTCTGTACCTTCTTTTCGACCATGCGCCAGCCCTCCAGCCAGACCCATGTTTCCTCAGGGCAAGTAAAAAACATGACTTCCTGTTGGCTTCCACTTGCAACTTGGCGGGGAACATCATTGCATACTTAACTTCTTGGTCTCGGAGAGCCTGTTTCACCCCCAGGAAGCTGCGCCTCTGTTTCTGCACTCTCAGTGTGAAATCGGGAAAGAACATGATTTTGCTGTTTTTCGAGGGTCAGTGGCGGGGCCGCCCTTGCGGTTTGAAGAATGATGTCCCGGTCTCGGAAACACTCTGGCAAGGAGTGGTCTGGTGGGCGCTCCCGGCTTGGGTCGACCACCCGGTACACGATGGGCTCTTTCAATCGAAAAACATTTTGAGAGTCCTCGGGGCTGTAAATGCTTAAGGACCATCTCCTCGACAAAAAGGTTCGCTTCTTGCCCCCCTGCACTCTCCGGAACCCCTATAATGCGAACTTTGTTTTGCCACATTCTGCCTTCATAATCTTCTAACTGTTGAGCCATCGCTTTGCGGGAGGAGTGCAGTTTAGTGACTTGTCGCTTGAGAAGGCTGGTGTCGTTACTTAGTTCCTTGGTTGTACTCTCTACGGTGCCCACACGCTCCGTGATTTTTTTCATGTCCTCTCGGATCAGTCCCACACCCATGGCCACCATATCGATCCTCACCTCGAGGGACGATCTGATCGCCTCAATCGCCTCGAGGAGATCTTTATTGGTGGGTTCCGCCGCACCGTCCGGGGCCCTCAGCTCTCCACGATCACCGCTCTGTAGCTTTTGCCAGGTGAATTTCCCCAGCTTGGTTTGAGCGGTTTTTCTGTTACGTCCGGACACCATGATCGCCGTCCCAGCATCGGGGTGCAGCCGCTACTCCCCACCCCATGCAGTGGAATCTTCCACCCAGCCTGTCTAATTTCACAGAGGGCACCCTAACTAAAGGGGTATGCATGAGGTTATATGGTGCCAGTAGAGTTCCAGCGGCGCCCCACCAAGCTCACACCGCGGCAAGAGGGGACCGGGACAGGAGCGAGCCTCCACCAACAAAGCACTTGCGTCGTCTTCTCCGCCACAATTCTTGCTGCACCACCTTCTGAGCTGACCAAAAGCAAGGCGGGGGCTAGGAGTCCCGGTTGCAACTGATAATATCTCCCCCGCTGGCACTCCATGTACCACCTTAATCAGGAGCAGTCCGTGAGTTTACAGGACCCCGGCGTGAAACACTCTGGGCAGCCAGGGTCCCACTAACAAGCCACGCTAGGTCTCAGCGACCCAGCAGGGAAGCGCTGTGGCCGGGCGTCAGTACAGAGTCTCCTCAATGCGCTTCAGGGCCATGCATCCGCCAGACTGGGCACTTAATTGGTTGCAGGACAGCCAGGGAATATCATGCCACCGTGATTCAGCTTGCGAGAGGCCCCCTCAGGCCCAGTAGTAGAGGTCGCGGGCCGCTTTCCACTTACTCACGTGGATGCCCAGGTCTGGTTGTCGTTTCCCCTCCAGGGGCCGGCACCGCCCACACTCCGGCCCCGTCACACCGGAGGACTTGGGGAAGCACTCTGCTGCCCTCGCTGAGTCCCGAGTGGAGCGCCGGCAAACGCGCCTCTACTCTCGCCCCCGCTGCCGGGGTGGTAGGCCGCAGCTGTGGCCACGCGCGGCACATCCCTCTGGCCGTGTTGCACCTCTCCCAGCGGGGCCGCCTGCAAAGACGCGGTCAATGGAGCCCCTCACGGGCACGGGCGCCAATCAGCCCCAAACTTGTCCTCAATATTGCAGGGCGCCACCGGAGATCGAGAAGGCATCAGGGTGCAGGCCAGGCCGGCAGAACAGCGGATTAGCTGGATAATGCGGGAGTGGCGCTCCGGAGTAAAGCTACCGAGCGGCCATTCCCGTCGGCGGTAAGCCACACCTCCCTGTGACATCCCTCTTAACCTCTTTGATATCTCCTCCCGTAGGGCAGCTATGTCTGTCCGAAGCGCTGTAAAGAGTCTCCATAAAGGAGCAATTGACTAGTCCCGCTGTCTGAGTGCTCCTGAGTCTTTGGCTAGTGGGGCGTCGGCAAAAGCTGTGAGGCCTAACCGATCTGGTCTATCTTCTTGGCAGACAGCTTCATGGGTAGGTCTTTCAAAGTGGAGTCCTTTTTAGGGCTCGGCCTACGTCAACCCTGCGTCAGCAGGGGAGGCGGAGCTCCGAGCTCTTGTGTTATTAAAAAAAAAAAAGTTTCTTTAGGGGTCCGGGTTGCAACGTTCCTTAGTGCGCGCGCGTTTTTTATGGCATCTGCATAGTGATTCGTCTTCGCTGTGCTGTGTTTTTAGTAGCCTTGACGCGATAGGCTTAATGTAATTTGTCCTTCGCCATGTTGGCATTTTCTGTGTGGTTACGCGCACAGCAGTGCATTAATTTCAATTAGGAGCTGTCAGGGTGCCGCTATAATGTAATGCAGATGTTGTGGGCGCGTTCACCAGTCTGCAGTGAATGGCGCGCGTTCGTGCTTTTCTTGTGTTTTCTTTCCGTGTAGGGCAGACGTGAAAGGCATTTTTTTAAGAGCAGAAGGCCATATATCTTCAATTATCTCGCCATCACGGCGGAGATAATTGAAAACATGTGCCTGGAGTGGCGCGCGCGCGAGGCCGAGAGCTGAGCAGGATGACTCCATGCCACAGTGTAAGCAGTGCTTAATTTGTAGAAAAATAAGTCCCGGTGCTCAAAATCTTTCTTATGCGGCGGCCGCAACTTCTCACAGTTATTCACCTGGTTAAATTACTACGCCACCCAATTGTACCATTGTTATGGCCACTGCCTACACTGACAACTCTGAAGCAGCCAGAATCAAAAATAAACTACTGCTTGAGCATCACGACATCGATTATAACAGTCTACTTATTTCACAACTGCATTCATTCAAACAAAATGCATTTGAAAGTGCGTTCCTGGGCAAATTGCTTTCATGTGCCGAGTATTACGATCTGCTGCAATAAAGAGGTGTTTTTTAGAAACAAAGTTGGGTAGATTGTTAATTGCTATATGTAACAAAATCAGACCATTCAGTTTAGCGTGTAGAAGCAATTTACTTGAGAATGTTTTTGCATGAAAGTATAGCCATTCAAACATGTCAAGGCACTGGATTGTCCAGAGGGGATTAAACAGTCCACCTAAATACTTTTTTATTTATTTAGTAGTGAATTTATGAGCGTTTATGTAGTGAATGCCACCTGGTAGGCATACGCCTTTTGGTGCAAGAGCTTTACATTCTTAAAATGTATTAGTTTGTAAGGGTAGTCCACTGTGCCTCGCAGCGCTTTGGTCGCCTTTGACTATGAACATGAAGCAGCTTTGGAAAAGTGCGTTTTGCCTACTAGCCCCGAACTAGTTATAAGTACAGGGCCAGTGTAATGCCCCCAATAAGCAGCGGGTGCTGGTAAAAGGTAGCAGTGGGCATTCTTGGCACAGTGGTGCAGTGTGCAGCCTGCAGTGGAAGGTAACCACGAGCGCAGGCAAGTGAGTGTGCCCAGCACCTGTCAAAGACTTTAATGCCTCTGGGCACATCCCGGGTAACTTGCCGTTATCGTGTGTGTAGTGAGTGCAGAGTGGTGAGTGCAGAGTGGTGAGTGCAGAGTGGTGAGTGCAGAGTGGTGAGTGCAGAGTGGTGAGTGCAGAGTGGTGAGTGCAGAGTGGTGAGTGCTGTTGAGTGCTAAGTGCTGTGTATTGACAATGTAAATGACAATGCCATTTATTTATGATTTAAAGAAAAAAAAGAAATGTCATGAGCAATGCCAATAGCTCTACCTTTAATGATGCCGAGACCATTGCATTGTAAATGCTTGTTTGACCATGTGACCTGCCACTCAGTTAGCACTGTGAAGCGGTTTCTCTTTGTTTCTGGGAGATTTAGTGTGCAATAGCTTGCCTACCACTTGATTGTCGGTGCCGGGTGGAGTGGTATAGCTGTCGCCGGGCGGCCTTTCCCAGTGCCCTGTACGGGTTAGCCTTCTAGTGTGGCTGTGTGGTGCTGGACCGCCCGACAGCAAGTCCCTCCCCAATCTGCAGTTTCGCAATTACACCATTGAGGGTTAGTACTATATTTGGAAGTCCATAGTCCACCCGGCTTTATGGCAGTCCATTGTGCCAAATAGCAGAGAAGAGTAGATTATGTCCATATAAAAGAACACTCCCTCCCCTACACCCCGAAAAAATGACAAGGAGATAATTACAGACTAGTAAAGTACATAAAGTATCTTCACTTCCCAGGAGCAGGAGCTTCTGGATCTCGATGCAGATCGCACCTTTCCCCACGCCAATTCAATGAATCCTTGGAGCGTTGGCCAGATGTTCTGCAGTCTACCTCCTCCCGCTGGTGATGCGCCCGGGAGGGGCCCTCATCTAGCCATTGTTGGGCCTCTTCTGGCGTCATGAAGAACCAAGACTAGTTGCCGTCCACAATCTTTAGCTTGGCGGGGAAAAACATCATGTACTTGAGTCCCCGTTCTCTAAAAGCTTGTTTTATCCCTTCAAATGAACGCCTCTCTCGCTGTACCTTCAGAGTAAAGTCCGGGAAGAATCGGATTGTCGCATTTTCATAGGGGAGTTTGCCATGGACCCCTGCTTGCCGAATTGCATCCCGATCACAGAAATTCAGAATACTTGCAATGATGGTTCAGGGTGTGCTCCAGATTTCGGCTTGGGGATTAGGTCTTTGTGCGCCCTTTCCATGGAGAATAACGACAACAGTCTCTTGGGCTTAAGGTGATGCAGGATAAGGTGTTCAAGGAAGAGATCCATGCTGGGGCCTTCCGCCCCTTCAGGCACCCCCACCACCAGGATGTTGTTGCTACAGGCTCTTCCTTCTTGATCATCCAGATGTAGCACCATTTCTTTATGTTGGTGGATCAATTTTTGAACCCGTTCCTCCAACTTACGCATCATAGACTGCTGCTCCCCTATATGTTCCTCCGTTACAGTGACTCTGTCAGATGTTTTCCGCATGTCTGTTCTCATGAGGTTCATCTCGATCGTGACCGTGTCAATTTTGGTTTCTAGATTTGTCCTCACTGCCTGTATCGCCGCAATGATTGAGCTAAGTGATGGTTCTTCTGTGGTCGTTTCTTCGTCCTGCGCCCCCTTCTCCGAGGTCATCTGTAGTGGAACCGCATATTTATTCATTTTATTAGCTTGTATAGAGGCCGCAGCCCCATTCGGCTTCGTCATGGTGTTGTTCGTCTCCGAGTGTAGGCATCAGGATATGGGCGGGGGACCCCACCGCACACCTAGCCAGTGTCCACTTTCGTCCAAGGGCTCTCACTCTCCCAAGTGTCGTGGGATAGCTCGGCTACATAGGAGTATGGTGCAGGCCCACTCCGTGAAGGCGTGGGCCTGCCACGTTAGTCGGGCAGTGAACTTTCCACAAGGAGGGGGGAGTGTTCAGATATGCTGCCTCTCAGAAAAGGAAAATGTACAGGTTTTCTACAATAGCTCTATGCTTGTTTATTTGCGTCTCCCTGCTCCTCTCCAGCATTAGTTATAGCGATCCTCTGAGGCCTTCGCCCGGGGGTCCAAATTACAGCTGCGTTGTAATGGCCGCCGGCCGTCCCGCATGAGGGCGGTTGCCCCTCCCGTTCTAGCCACAGTGGCCTTGTGGAGTCAAATAGGTATCTGCTGCAGTGACCAGCAGTCCAGTTGCATTTAATGGCCGAACTTTCCTCCCCCCACCTGCGGAGCGATCATGGGCAGGACTTACAGTTCTAGCATCAAGGGAGAGGTCCTCCTCAGTTATTTTGTAGCCTGGAGGACTGCGGGGCGCACCCACGCCTCACCGCAAGAGCCCCCGGGGGTTGCCGCCGATCAAGGCATCTGGTCCTGTGTGAGAGAGGGTTCCGACCACTGGTTCACTGCACGGGCCGCGGTGGTTGCGCGACTCCGCCCCCCATATCCGGCTCCACTGCTAAACCAGGCCACGTCCCTCAGTGCCTGTCGATCGTCGCCACCAGTTCTCCTTTGCGGTTCTTTCGCCTTGGGGCACTTTCTGGTATCAGCGCCGCTGTAATTCCCTCATCAGTGTCGCAGTAGGGACGGATATAACGGGCTACGCCACAGGCCCGGACAGAGCTCGGGGACTAAGCCGCCATCGTGGTCAGCGCCAGGCCACGCCCCCCCTGGGGCCATATTTGCTTCCTACAGGAGACTCATTTGAAGCCCAACGACACTTATAGAATGTGTTCCAAGGCTGTTCCACACCAATACTATTCCCTAACAAAAGGGCCGGGGTAGCCATCTTAGTCGCACGTACGTTTCCTGGGAGGGTGGGGACCATGGTGATGGAGGGTTAAGGGCGGCTCCTGGCACACTCTGTGATAATAGGGGGGCACACCCTCACACTGGCCACTATATACTCTTCCAACGTGGGCCAAGAGGCCTTCTTACACAAAACAATAGGCGACTTGACCTCTACACCTGTCTTGCTTTCGCTTCTCAGATAATACAGCTCCCACACAATGGCTCAACACTCGGCGAAGCAGGAGACATAACACAATACAAACAACACCTTTAGAAAAGGGTTTTATTTTACAAAATGCAAGGACTCTCTCTTTTAGAACAAGGCTTGGGGTTTTATTTCACACAATGCTCTCTAACAGAAAGGCTTTCCCAGATACCAAATGCAGAACATTTTTGAATATATATATATATATATATATATATATATATATATATATATATATATATATATATATATATATATATATATATATATATATATATATATATATATATATATATATATATATATATATATATATATATATAGAGAGAGAGATATATATGTGTTTATATGCAAGCAATAATAACACACTTGATAAATATAACAGCTGAATGCATGAATAATACTGATGAATAAACAAGCTGAAGCAGCAAATAATATGAAATAAGACTCAAGCAAATATACTGGACGTCCTGCAAGAGATCAAATGATTACTTTGGATGTGCACCTCAACTCACTCACACATCACAAAGAAAAAACCTCAAATGATCAAAGCCACTGGCCAAACATCAAAATGGCAATAATCTAAGCTCAAGCACCTCAAATGACCACAGCCACTGGAACCACACATCACACTGGAACTATTCGAAACTCAATACTTCACCTGGTGCAAACACTGCATCTTCGCCCATTGTGGGGGAATTAAACAGACATGGTCAAGCGCTCAGCAACCAGGGTTCCGCGCTCCAAAGTATACGCGTCCGTCCCCGGTCGGATTCCAAACTCCCGGTTTCTAAGTCAACAACCGTCAACTTTATAATCGCAAAACACACTAGAAGGTTCGAGAGAGACCTCCCCCCGTGCCAAAGGAATCTTTCCAGAACTGGCCAGGTTCCAAGCAAGCATTTCCTGGCTGGAAGGAGGTCCCACGTCCCCCTCTCCAATCTCGCATGTTCCATCCTTTATCTTGACGAAGCTCACAAAGCCTTTCAGAGTACATTAAACTATCTCTCACAAAAACAATCCTTGAACGTGAATAACCCAAACAACTTACAAGTGCTGCTGTGCACGTAGTTAAAGCTCAAGCAAGGCAGAGTCAGAATTCAGAATGACATGAGGCCATGTCAAAGCCAAAAGTAAGAACGTCATAATTCTACCAATGTACAACACAATGCACATTTGTGAACACACTGCTTAACGATTCACATACATCTCTCACTGTTCTATAGCATCATACTTAATCTCTCAATGTACACCGAGCATATTTGTGCATCACTGCACTTCGAGACCAAAAAGTACATTCCACACATCCCACACATCCCTCTCATGTTTTCAAATACACATCCCACACGTTCTGTTCTTGGCAAGGCTGTCCTACTCCGTGACAGCTCCCACTGAAAGACAGCAAGATTACAAGATAGAAACTTTTAAGAGAAATGGGCATATGCAGGACCGTCATACATTCAGGCTAGGATACACCAAAGGCAGTTAAAATAATGATAGTCAAAGTTCATCACAGGGTGTCAGACCACAAGAGTGCCTCTAGCACTACAACACCCGACCGACAAATTCTTCTTGGGGGTGACTTGAATATAGTGTTCGACGGTCAGCTCGACCGCTCCGCTCAGAGGCAGAGGTCAACGGGGTTCTTTCGCAAACTCACCTCCAATGGTTGCACGATTTGGGGTTAGTGGACATGTGCTGGTACCTCCACCCCCACATGCTTGACTACACATTTTACTCTCATGCCAGGGGGACTTGAGCACTAGACCGCCTTATTCATGAAAGCTTAGAGACACACGCCTACATTGCCCTGAAGTAGTCACACGCCTCACAAAAACGTTGGGAGACTTTTTAGCTACAAACGACACACATGACCCTTCCATCGTCTCCCTTTGGAAAACGCTCAAATTAGTGGCCCTGGGAGATCTCATAGCCACCTCCTCTGCAGACAATAAGGCCCGTAAAGAAAAGAGGGATGAGGTTACTGAATGAACAAGTGCTAGAATTGGAAGGGATCCATAAAAGGACGAGAGCCCCACGAATTTGGAGGAAAATGTTATTTATTTATGACATTCATGAAGCACTCTATCACCTAACAGGCATCCAGGCGCTGACATATTGGTGTACAATCAGACTTGTGTTCCGGGAAACGTATGAGTACCCAGATTACGCACTCGGAAAGAGCCAAGTTTTTAGTCTCTTCCTAAATGCGAGGAGGTCCTCCATTTGTCTCGGCTCCAGTGGAAGCCTGTTCCATAGTTGAGCAGCTGAGGTACTGAAAGCCCTCCCTCCTGATTTTATTTTTTTGAATCTTGGCACCTTCACCAGTCTCGCTGAAGAGGAGCGAAGGCTTCTCTCCGGAACATACCAAGCAAATTTCCTCCTCAACAGTTTCGGTCCAAGCCCGTGCAGGGCATTAAAATTGATACAGAGGGATTTAAACTGGACTTTCTGAGTATCGGGAACCAGTGCAGCTCTGACGGAGCCAAATAAGTAGAGAAACTTCTTGATTTCCCCAGGGCTAGTTTAGCTGCTATTGCTTGGATCCTCTGGAGCCTTTCCATTAGATATCTCGGGGATTCCAGCAGTAAGGCATTACAGTAGTCCAATCTGCTTACGATGGTACATTGTACTATCAATGCTCGAGCATGTACTGGCAGAAGCGGAAGAATTTTACGAAAGACTCTAATAATAGCAAAACAGCTCCCCACGTTTTTACTAACCTGTGATTCAAGCGTCCGCTTATTATTAAACATAACACCCAAGTTTCGAACCTTCTCAACAGGCAACAGAGGGCTGGTTGTCGCGGATGGCCAGAAATTCGGGGGGGGGGGGCCCAGCAGGGTCCTTCCTCACTGGGCAGTAGAGAATTTCGGTTTTCTCCGAGATAAATTGTAGCAAATTCTCCCTTAGCCACTGAGCAGTATCTCAAAGACAGTCATGAAACACGTCAAAAGGTGTAAATAAAAGCAGCCAGGGCACAACTGGCCAGTCTTGACCTCGACAGGGCAGAATACACTGCGCTTCGACTGAAGCATGCTTTTTATACTGGGGGGACAAATGTGGCCGCTTATTGGCCCAAAATCTGCAATCGCAGAAACGGGCAGCGACAGTCCCACTCATCCTGACTGCTAAGGGTGTTGAGCGTACAGATGGCGAAGACATAGCAGACACATTCCGAGTCTTCTACGCCACTCTGTACTCCGCACAGCTGCTGCCCAACCAAAACCCTTATAGGTACTGTCAGGACGTAACACTCTCCAAGCTGAAGGCAAACCAGGCATTCCCATTAGGCCTGAAGAAGTTATCTCGGCTATTTCCCAACTTAAACTTCTTAAATCCCCGGACCGGACGGGTTTACCAACCTTTTTTACAAAACTTTTTGTCCCCTCGTGGCCCCCATACTAACACGACTTTTTAATTCAATTGACGACTCTGGGGAACTGCCACCTACCATTCTTCTGGCATCCGTGGCAGTGTTGCCCAAGTCCGGAAAAGACAATAGATATTGCGCCTTGTACAGGCCGATATCTCTCCTGAACATCGATTTCAAGATCTGTACAGGGATCCTCGCGACTTGTCTAGGGCCCATGATGCCGGGCTTGATCGACTCGGACCAGGCGGGCTTTGTTGCAACCAGGCAATGTAGCCATACCAGACGGCTATTACATCTCTTAGACAAGTCCCACCGGCAGTCTGAGGAGCATGTCTTCCTATCAATAGACGGCGAGAAAGCATTTGATAGGGTCCAATGGCCCTTTTTGGAGACTGTCCTGGAGAAATTCGGGTTTGGCCGCCGCTTTTGACGGTGAAAGGTGGGTCTTAAGTGGCTATAGTCACCCATCAGCTACTGTCGGAGTGAATGGTTTTACTTCTGCACCCTTTAACATCACCAGGTGCACGCGAGAGGGCTGCCCACTCGCCCCCTTACTATTTGCTCTCTACTTTGAACCGCTAGCTCAGAAGATACGGGAGAACCAGCTGATCCAGGGAATCCTCTTTGAAGGAGAACGTCCCACAGCTAACCTATACTCGGATGAAGTGGTTGCAACACTCAAGTCCCCTCACCCCTCCGTCCCGGCATTCCTGCCCGAAATGGAGAAATTCGCAGCGGCTTCTGGCTTCAAAGGTAATGTAGCTAAGTCCCAAGGTTGAGCTTCTCGTTGAAGCAGACCACTATCACAGCCCTTCCTTATGCATGCCCAATCAATAAATGGTCGCCACCTTTGAAGCACCTGTCTTGTTTGTCCCAATAGCTGAGATTAATTGAGGGATTTCGTCTCGGGTATGGATAGGGACAACAGAATGCCCAGGTTGGGCATAACTTTGTTGTCCGCAAAGTTATGCCCAACTTGGGCATTCTGTGTGTCCTCTTTTCTGGCTTGTGCTGGTTTCCATTCATCACTCGGGGTGTGGCACAATTTACTTGCTTGCGGTTGCATCAGACAGCCACTAGGGGTTACACGCTGTGCGCACGCTCTTTTCATGCTTCATGCTGGGCTTGTTGCCGTCTTAGGCTTTTCGACCTCGTTGTTCTTGACTGGGCATCTTTTGGCTCCTTGATGCTTCTCATGGGGGTTGAGTCTGTCCCTTCAAACGACAGGGGTCTGTGTGGTGCTCACTTTGCTAATGCCAGCATCCTTTTGTTCATGACGGTGGCCCACTGTCATTCGGGGGGGTATGGTGCACTCAGCCAGAGTCCTAGCTTTCTGTCTGTCTCTAACAACCTCCTAATGCATTCCCACTTTTGCAGTTCTTGGTGTGTTGTGGCACTGTGGCCACTAGGTGGTGCTGCAACCACTGTCCTCACTTGTGACCGGCCCCTGCACCGGCTCTATCAGAGCCTCGTGTTGAGACCACTGCAGTGTTTGCCTGGGTTGAGGCACTCCACACCTCACTGGCCAGGATACGGCTTATGGGTGCAGATCGTAGCAAAAGATTAATGGAGGAAGGGTTTTTCATTAGCACGTAACACTTCGTGTCGGCCCCCTGCCTCAAGACGCTTCAGCACCTATGCTTGTTCTCCAGGGGAAATTCAGCTTCTAGCACAGGGCTGGGCAATGCCGGTGTGGCAGGGCAGCGTACTTTATAATTTTTTTTTAATGAGGCTGCTCCAGTTTCTCTAACTTTAAGGCGGTTCCGGAACTTCACACCTGTTACTATCCTAATAGTTATTGCTCGTCCAGAGGATGGCTTCCTGTTTCTCCCTTGTAATCTAGCTCCTGGGCAAATGTTTGTAGAGTGGTGCTGCCATTCTGTGTCTGTACAATTTGTATTTTGTTCCTGCCAACTCAAGATAGTTGAATCCTACCTGAAGAGGTTTGCACTTTTACCCACCCCGTTTTACTGCACAGGTGAATTTAACTGTGTTGGACATTACCTGGGTGAAGCTATTTGCAAATAATTGTTGCATAACTTGGAACTGAGAGACTACTTATGAACCAAAGGTTTTCATGAGCTGAAACAGTTCACTTTTCTTATTTCCAGCATTTAATAATGGACTATATATTTCCAAACTGTACTTCTAGATGGCAAACTAAATAGAAAACTATAATGTACTATGATGTGAGTAAATTATGTTCGGTTTAAGGAATTGCCTTATATTTGACCACAATATTTTATCCTGTTTATTAGGTATTATGATCAGCTGTGTTCCATTGAGCCAAAGTTTCCATTTACTGAAAGCCAGGTAAGATTTTGTTTTCCTTTTCTTATGCTGCTTTATCTGTCCATTGCATTTACACTTATTGATATTATAAACATTTTCTCTGCATGATGTTTTAAGTCTGGGTAGAGAGAGAGATTTAGTTGTTGCAAGAGCTCATGTTGTACCAAAAAAGAAAGTAAAGAAAGGAGCATATATAAAGGGCCTTTGGATATTCATCAGCCTCTGTATGGCATGTCCGCAAGTGATTGCCCAGCAGTTGTTAATCTGCCAAAAGAGTGCTTCTCTGTTTTTATATAATCAACTATTTTGGTTTTTGCAAACAGCACAGTACGCTGCTGCACTGTGACAGATGACACATTTCATTAGTTCCCCAGTCATTGCTTTAACTTGCTAAGCCAGATGTATTACGTATTGAGATTGCATGTTACCCTCCTCCGGTTAACTTGACGTCAAAGGTGGCGGGCAAGGATCAGGTAAACTGTTGTCGGCTAGTGATTCAGGCACAAATACATGCTTCTGATTGTCCACAATCCACACCAAAATCAGTATTAAATATGGGAACACTCAAACGTCAGAAGTCGAAGTCATACAGTTATTTATTATTTATCCGGCGCACTCTTTTTTTTTTTTTTGCTTTGAATGGTACAGTGCCGTTTCTTGATTGCCCGCCGACGCTCTCGTTCCCTTTACACAGGTTTATGATCTTCTCCTATCACTGAGCCTACGCATTGTTCGTGTGACTTTGCTCCCGCCCCCTCCTGTTGTCCATGTTCATCACCTTCCAGGTCCCTCCTCCTCTCCCTTTTCTGCGCACACTGGAATGGCATGGTGAGCAAAAAAACGATGGATTAGGCCCAGATGTGTGTACTGGGGAGAACGTATGACATTGTTCTGTATTCTGTCCATCAATTGTTCTTTTTAGACGTGGGTCCTGTGCTCTCCATGCCACTGTAGTCAAGCTATCCTGGCTGATGAGGGCTAAAAGCCAGAAACCCGTCCTAGGATGCTTGTTTCCAGTCCAGGGTGAACTTGGCCTGGCAGTTGAGATGGACTGTTCCCATTGGGCGCAGGGTCAAGACTGATTTGTATATGACTGGGTCCAAACTGAATGGCATGGTGAGCAAAAAAGCGATGGATTAAGCCCAGATCTCTGTACTGGGGTGAATGTATGACATTGTTCTCCATTCTGTCCATCAATTGTTCTTTTTGCACTGGTCCCGTCATTGAGCCTACACATTGTCCGTGTGTCTTTGCTCCTGCCCCCTCCCGTTGTCCATGTTCATCAACTCCCAGGTCCCTCCTCCTCTCCCTTTTCTACATATTTTTTTGTTTTTATTTAAAAAAAAAGTTTCCTATATGAAACAATAGGAGATAAGCCAACATCCACACTGATCTCCTATCTCCACGATGCAGCTGCTGGAGGTCTTATGCGCTCCTCCAATCAGCACGCTGACGCAACCTTTTATTCTCCTGCAAGCTCACTCTGCTCCTCTTTACTCGCTGCATGGTTAATTTTATGCTTCCTCCCTCTTCCTTTGTTTGGTTCATATTCCCACTTTTCAGTTTTTTTTTTGTATCTTCTAATACCTTTTTGTTTATTTAACCCCATTCACTTTCAGTTATGTAAACTACCTTCCCATCCTATTTCCTCAGAGCCAAGGACCCCACTTCCGCGGTCATTTTACGTTTCGCTTTTTTTGTTTTTTTTGTTCACATCCTCTGCTTGACTCGTCTTAGTATTATAAATGAACCGGCACAACGGGTTGTATACATTACTCTGGGAAGACCATACAAAATATCACAGAACTAAATTAAAGAAAAACAAACGAACCATTCTGCACATTAGCGAGACTGTAGCATGTTGGTTTAACGAGGGAAGTGAGGCGGCTCACATTTGAAGATAGAATCAATGGGGGTGCGGAAATAGGCTGTCAGTCAATCCCAGCCTGTGCAGTCCGCAGGCAAAAGAAAAACAAGCATTTGCAATGCAATAGGTCTCGCATTTATGCGAATTTGAGCCATTGGCATTGTATATGACAATGTCTCTTATGTTTTGGTTTTTAAAACCTACATAAATGGCATTTTCATTTACAATGCTAATAGCTTAAACTCTCACTCTAAATGACTGCTACCTTTGTTGATAATCACTAGCAAGATGACTCATTTACTTAAGTGTGGAACATGCAACTGGGATTTCATCAATACAACATCAATAAATTGGTTAATTATGATTCATTTTATGGACAATGCTCTGTCCTGCCAAAATATTCAGCATTAAATAATAAAATTAGCTATAATTTGTTAAAACTAAGAACAATTTTTGCTGTTAACACAAACGTCTAGACTTATAATACCGGTGTACTTGGAATAGCTATGTTTGGCATATGAAGTCTGGATCTGAACAATTTCTGCAGCTTGAGGGGCAGTCAAGATGCCAGCATTTGTTCTATTCCTACAGGCGTAGAGCCAATATGCTGCTGCAGGAGGTGAGGATATTTACATAACAGCAGAGCGGATAAAACAACTAAGGTGAGTAATGCAAAACTGAAGGCTGGTTATACAGATACACAACCAAGGACTTTCCACAACCACAGACTAGATGACACCACAAGAAATCTTACAAGAAAAGGGTAGAGATGGCCTATAATGGACCAACACGGTTAGAATCAAACTCTGATTACAATTCAACTGCCTCTGTAGTGCCCACGAAGCCATTTAAACAGATAAACCAAGATACCTTGGCAGCGAGCCATTCCTTCCTCGTGCACAACCAACCCATCTCTTCAGACTCTATAGAAACAGAACCTCACCCATACAGGAGCCCATTTGTACAGAATTGCGAGACAATTGACTATGGTACATCATTCAACTCAATGGAACCAAAACCAACCATCCATGCTTTAGTAAACGAGTCAGTACAACTCTTCTGCCATCCATTTCCGAAACGGATTGACTCAGTAGCCATAAGGTTACAGAACCCCTCGATGGCTACTCATTTTCAACATCTGGACTGGTGTGCCACTCCTTTCAACACGTTCACTTCCACGTAACACCTCATTCACAGGTGCACTCGCAGTCACGCAAGAAAACCTTTTTGTATCCAAACTACAAAGACATACTCAAAACAGAAGCCACACCACCACCTGCGGCAAGCACCTTGCAGAGAAGGTGGAGAGAAGCTGTCACACAGAGTGTCACATAAGGACAGCGCTGCCGTGATATTGGCTGATGGAAGTGTGCTGTGCCTACAGTACTCCATTCAATCAAAAACGAGGAGATTATCAACAAAAAGTGCCAATGAGCCAACGCAATACTTGTGCAGCCCGCTGACCAAGATGTAAGACTGGGGTCCCTGCTCAATTTCGTCTGTTTAAGAGTCCTTTTCAGCATCCCTTCTTTTAACGAGGCATACTTACTTACATTCATTCATACACACACAAGTACCGCCAGTGGCACGAGAAACCCCTGGTGCAGGACCTAATGCCTTGAGCCTGATCGTGTTATTAAACACATAGGCAATGAAAGTCGAGATGTTGCCCACAAAAATACAGTAAGGCACTCGCCCACTTCCACCATCTTAATTAAATATAAAGCGCAGCTGCCGGAAAGCACCCGGCCGTACTGACAAAGCAATTTTGAGATCGGAAGAAGCGGGCGAGTGCCTTACTTTTATACACAGGGCTTCCGCTTCAACAAAAATGCAGACATGGCCGACGTTTTGTAGTTTTAATTAGAGGTCTTTATGTAGCATAAACCCATCTTTCAAGTATTGCACAGAGGAGCTTGGGGTTATATTACGTCATATAATGTTGGTTAAAGTATAGAACAACATTTACAAAACCACAGCTCAACAGAGGGCTATGTTAGAGAGTGCAACATTTACTTGGTAAAAGGGGACTCTTAAAAAGCATTGAGCAAAGGAAACAAAATTCAATCGCTGGCTAGTGGTCATGAAAGAAAGGAAAAATCTGCAGTGCCCAGTGGACGGGACGAGGTCACGTAGAAAGGACTGGGGGAGGGGGGTGGGCGGTGGAAGTGTTGATGCCTTTTAAACATTCAGGAGTCTTAAGCATCACAAGGAAAATTAAAATAAACCTTCTAAATTCGTGATAATGCGGGGCAGGAAACAATCAAAGCACATGCCGTGCTACATTTAAATCACAGCACCAGGGAGGAAACAATAACCAGCACCGCCTCTCCCCTACCTCTTCCACCACCGAGGAACGTGCAGGAATGACTGCAAAAATGCAAAAAAAATAGGCGGAAACATGATAATGAATCCCGCCCCTCTCGGACTGGTGACCTGACTCATGGTTGCCATGGCGATATTTTAGAAAATACGCTTGCAACACCGTAAGTCACGTCACCCAGTCCTCGAGAGGCGGGATCACAGCCGGACAAATCATCCGAACACGGGCTTTGTCCAGTGGCAGGCCTCCGTTTTGCGAGGCCGGCCAATGGAAGAAGGGGCGTGGTTTCATGCCCCTTCTTGCTAACAAGAACTCTCACCTGCGACAGCACATGCGCTGCAACGCAGGCTTCGACCTAACAACTCCACGGAAGTGCGACATTCCTGCATTTAGAGCATTTAACATAAGGCTTAACGCTAAGAGGGAAAAGTTTTTGTTTGGTACGCATGTAAACGGAAAGCGGATTCAGTGTGACTTCGCAATCATTACAATTTTAAATGCAGAATTTCCTGTTATAACACAGCTATACCACCGTGTCAGGTTACTGTCCTCTGCATTTAGGATCACATGTAAATTCACAATGAATGTGACGACCACCTGGGACAGAAAGAATTATGTAATCATAACACAAGATAAAAAAATATCAGGAGATAATGCGAACTTGGTGATGCAGCAGTCAAGGAAAACAAATAGACTGGATGCGCTTTGAGTCACTTATTTACACTTCAGTAAATACGCCGTTTATGAAGAACGCCAAGTTTTTATATATGGCGTTTATATATTTTATTCTGTATACAATGGGATTGTCGTTTAATATATATAGGATCTGGATATGCCCTGTTTTTTATGAGATTAGTAATCTTTTATGGTTTTCTATTTTGTAAACCGAATAAAGTCATTGAACTGAACTGAACGTTGCACGTTAAACTGGCAGCAGCAGTTCTTTGTGTGTGTGATGACTCAGGCCCAAGTATCACTGTCAGAAGATGAGTGACAGCCCGGTGGAACAAGCAATTGCAATGCAATAGGTCTTGTATTTGCGAACGTTTAAGCTAGTGACTTTGTTAATGATGATGCCTTTTATTTATCAGTTTTAAAATAACAAATAAATACAAGGCTTTGCCATTTACAATGTCAATAGCTCAAATTCTCGCAAATGCAAGACCTATTGCATTGCAAATGCTTCTTTCCTAATATTGGTATCTGAAGACTTTTATTTGCTCTCTATAATCTGACTTGGGTACTACAGTTGAGCTGCATTTATTAAAACCCTCAAGCAATTCCATCCGTAGTTACCTTCATTGAATTTGAATAAAGAATTATACTGCCTCCACTTACAGTTCAGAATGTGAAGCTTTCAGGGAGCATAGAACGATGAACTGATATACTGCGTTGAAAAGTATCACCAGAAAAGTATTTGTCAAGAGGTTTTCAAGCCTGCACTTTGTTTCAGCACTTGAATGGTCTTGGGAGAAAGCTGGGTTGAAAGATTTGATCAGTGAGATGTTAATGGTAATGGGATTTATAAAGTGCACAAATACCCGGGGGTGTCTTGGCACTGAGAACACATTAGGCCCGAGCCAGCGTCTAATTCTGGAATAACCAGATCAAAGATGTGCCATCTCTGCTTCATCACAGAATCATTGAATCAAAATGGCACCCAGGTTGTTTGAAATCTGGCTCAAGAGCAGTACTAAAAAGCACCTATTAAAATCCTTTAAGTAACACTTAAGGATTCTGGCATTTGTTTGGTTTGTTTATTAAATGTAAGGATTTAGCCATTGCATTTGTTTTAAAAACATATTGTTGATGTTATAATTTTGTAATGTTGCAAACAGATCTTGTTGATTATGTGCTGTATATATTCTATGCTTGTTAGGTTCAGCACTTGGGCTTAAGGAGATTCTGTGGATGGGCAATATGTACAGATCTAAAACTATACAATTGATTTTGTCCTTTTCGTTTTCTAATTTTCACGACTTATTTGAGTTAGAAAATGTCTCCTAGGAAACAGTGTAACCAAAAATATAAAAATGTTTATGATGTGCTTAGGGCCCAATCTTTAAATTCTGCTGCAACCTCTTTCTCTGTGGTATAGTCAACTTGGTGTGTCATGTGAAAGGTGAAACGTTGATGCATAGTCACTTGGAATTCAACTGTTTCCTTTTTGAATTACAAATGTTTATTTTTATTTCTTGAATACAGCAAGTATAATAATCTGTCCTTTTCCACCCAGCTCTGCTTGACGTTCACTTGGAAAGATGCTTTTGATAAAGGATCCCTGTTTGGAGGTTCTGTTAAACTTGGTATGTATTTTCGATCGAAAAGTTTGATCTTTCACATGCTCTCTGATTTTGTTTCACAGAATGGATAAATTATCAAACAAATCATGGCTGCTGGGTGATATAGAAATCTTATACTTGCTAAATCTCTCGCATCAGGCCAATAACTCAGATGCAACACAACTATTATTGTTGTTATGCCTACATTACAAAGTTTTTCTTTTAACTAAGCCCCCAATTATAGTTTTTGAGTGTAGCACTCTAAATTTGGCATATGTACTCCTTGTTCAAGTCAAAAGCACAAATGGTAGTTGGAAATATCCCAGCTGCTTACTCCCCCCTCAATGTCAGCCAGTTGATGTGGGTTTTAGAATACTTCTTTTTTTTGGTGGGGGGAATTTATTTTATAAATCTTTATTTATCAATAAGTACGTAAAATGAAGCCAGCTACCAAGATTTTAAAACAACGTTCACATGTGTGGTACAGCAGGTTACCAGGAAGAAAGCTGGATATCATAATAAACAAGAGACCTAAATGAGGGGGCAAACTTGGAAAGATATGACATACCTCAAAAAGCAAAATGGCATATTAGGCGTCATACAGCAGTACAGGGGAGTGATGAAAATAAAATAGGACAAAAAACCAAAATGTTTAATCTGTTGCTTCATCATCCATAGAATTATCCATAGACAACAAATAGTTCTGCAGTGGTTTCCAAATATACTTGGGCCTGAATGTAACTGGCTGCAGGGAGGCTTAGAATTCAGAATTAGTATCACAGTAGGGCAAGTCTTTCAGCGCGGCTGCCACCATGGGGTGGTGTGAGCATCCCAATGGAGTGAAATGTGTTGCTTAGTTAGAAGTAAAACAATAGCAGTAGAGTGGCATAGTCCCAATGGTTATATACCTATTATAAAGCTGACCACACCGTGCAGTAAGCTTGAAGGATGTAGGATTTATTGAAGATTATCATCCTATAGTGTAGTTCCTATACCCCTAATATACTTTGCGCATTGAAATAACATACACTATAGATTTGACATAGGACTAAGGTCAGTATGTCTCTATCGAGTATATTAAACTTAATTGTGTGTGCCAGCTAACTCAGAGGTCACTAGAAACTTTCTCGAATAAACAAGAAGGGATTAGTCTCTGACAACCGCATAAACATGACAACTGTGTTTCCCTAGGACTGGAACAAATATCTTCAGAGTCGTGGAAACAATAGATAACTATTTCACCTAGTCAATCGTGCATGGTTCGTTTCTACAGAGTTGCATAGAAATAGAGACACAGGCATTTCAATAAAAGGGTTTTATTGAACAGTCTTATTTCTCATGCAAGACAAATGAACTGCTACAATTGTTAGAATGCAAAGTATAATGCGTACAGCATGAACAGTAATATAAAATAATACTGTAATAGCATTGACTGTTGCTATGACATATATAAAAATACATACATAAATAACACAGGCTAAAATACTCAACTGATGCTTCTAAAATGCTCTTTCCCCAGTGTATCTAACCTAGGTCTAGTACGAGGGAAGAAGTAAGTGCTGCCTTAGCATAGGTTTTAGTTCTGCCAAGAATTGCCAAAGGTTTCTCTAGGTTCTAATCAGCTCCATACCTTAGAATGAGAGAGGTTGGTATCTCTTTCTTTGGACTCATATTTCCCAACACCCCGCAAGGGGAGTCCGAAACACCGGAGCTCGATTCTCGGCAGGGGGATGACAGCGTCTAGTCAGTGCATCAGCTGGGGAGTTGGCTTCCTTCGGTACTTGCTGTGGCGAGCTCCGTCGTGCAAGTAGGTAGTCGAACTGCACCGAACCACACCGTGCTTTGCCATAGCAAGTAGGTATATTTATACCTTGAAGGTGTTTAGAAATGCCAGTATTGACGTAAAGTCGGGCATATGAACGTCATGAATGAACCCCTAAGGAATAGATGTTCATGCACAATTGTGGCGCCTCGGGGTCTCTATGTACGTCGAGCGAGGCAGGGGGTGGGACTACTGTCCCTTCAAACAGACTGACATAGACCGGTAGTCGGGGTAACGCAGGTTTTATTGCTTTAAACGTTCTTTTACGGTGTACTGTCTTTCTATAGTACGGTAATGCTGTCTCCGCCTCTTCAGAGAGTCTTTGTAGGCGTTTCTCCGCTGCTGCTCTTCGCACGTCCCGGTGGTTTCTGGGACTGGTGGTCCTGGAGCTCTCCTCCACGATGTCGAGCCGTCCGCCGTGCAGGGGAGAAAAAAGAACAGCGTTTCAGCTGACTGGTTGAGACCAAATCACGGGTAAGGGAGTGAGGGTTCACAGTTGCACAACTCCTTCTATGGACTACGGTGGTGGTCGGTGAGGGAGGGGTAGTGCTTTAGGGTGTGAGTGACAAACTACTTTCGTGGTCTAATCCACTTAAAGCCCGCCCAGCCTGGAAGCCGTGCACGTACCTCTGGAAGCCACACTTCCCTCGATGAAGTGTGGCTGGGCGAAGCGCCTTCCTGGTGGCCTCCTGGCTTGTCGGTTTCTCCCTTCAGCTGTCGACTCTCCGTGCTTCTTTCTCTCTCCTCGTCTGGGACAGCCTCCTCGCTTCCTCGCCGTTCTCCTGCTCTTGTCTCTGCCTCTGGCCTCTGATGTTCCTTCGTATCCCGGCTCCGCTCCGCTCCTCTGTCTCCCTCGCTCCTCAGCTCCCGGCTTTCCTCCACCTTCTTTCTCATACTCCTCTCGACTTCGTCCTCTCCTCGCCAACCGTCCGTCTCTCCTTCTTCACCTCCGAGTGTGTAACACACCTGTGCGGAGTCGTGGGCGGCTTTTACCTGCACATAGGGGGCGTGATCAGTGACGTGTTCCCTGTCCAGCTCCGCCCAATTAAAGTAGCAGGACTCTCCAGCCTCCTCGGGGTCCGGGTCGTCTGAGTCTACCGCGTTCCTCCAGGCGCCTGCATGCTGGTCAAAGAGAGGTGAGACAGGTAAGCCTGGCAGCCCCGGTCCCACCCCGTCACAACAATAAATGAGTTCTTGGAGAAATCAATATCCAAGCAAGGGGAATACCCTAAGGGCTTTAGAGTCTGGTTTTCTTAGAAATCGCTGTGACGTAGATGAACGCATGGAAGTGGCCATGCCTGTATTTGGGTAGCAGGGACTATGCCTAAATAAGGACTGGATTTCTATGCCTATATAAGGGTAATGTGAATTATACCTATATATGGGCATGTTCATCGGCAAATTCATACGGAATCTAAATCGATATACAACAATCCATAGAAGAAACATCCTATCCACACAACATCTAAGCAGCAACTGACAACTCAGAATTCTAAAGAGCTTCAGAGAATAACATTCTAGAACTGAACCAATACACATGCAAAGGGCAAGCATCTTAAACATTATCTAGATCATTAGTTGAACATAAAGTCAGCACATATTAAATATCAGGTTATAACACACCTTTCCCCTTTACATGAAAACAAAACAAGGGAAAAAACTACTGTAAAACAAAGTCACGAAGAAACACTGGAGTCTTCTTACAACAATAACTGTTGTGTAGCATAGGTGCTTTTTCTGACGACTCTTAAGGAACTACAGGCACATAAGAGCCTCTAGCACGTAAAGGAGCAATCGTACTCAAGTTCCAAATGTGACCGTCATTTAATTTAATAGCTTTTTGAAAAAGCTTTTTAACAACAAATGGAGATGAAAATTTAGAAAGACCTCCAGCTTTCTGGGGTAAACTAACTTTCACTTTGTCACCCACACGCATGCATGTGTGCGAAACAGCATGTCTAGCATCAAAATAATCCTTTCTTTTTAAAGCCTTCATGTTTTGTGATCCTTGACAAGGAACAGCATCAGAAACACCAACACCAGAAAATCCTTCTGAATTTGTGCCAACATGTTTATCTCTCATCCAAGACTGAAACAATTGTGGATTAGGACTACGCCCCCTAAACAGTTCAAAAGGAACTTTATTTGTGGTGGAATGAGGTGCAAGACGATAAACTCTTACACGCTCTGCATTTTCTAAATTCCAGTCCTTACCTTGAAGATTAGCTAATTGAATCGACTCTTTGAGAACGCGATTAACCGCTCTACCATGATGATAGAGAGCACATCGTTTGTTTCTGATACAATTCTGTGACAAATACTCCTCCACCTCTCTTGAGACCAATTAGACCTCATTATCTGTTAAAAGACAGTCAGGAAGACCCTCCCTAGCAAACATTTCTTCCAGAAATTTAATAACATCCTTGGTTTTAGTGCTCCGTACAATCTTGATCTCTGGCCATCTAGAAAACATGTTCTTTAAAACCAACACGTAACACTGACCAGAACAACCAGAAATGGATCCTAGAAGATCTAAAGCAACTTCTTGCTAGCACCTGGTGGGCTCCAGACGTATCACCATAGGTTGAACTCTCGTCTTTAATGCTTTGTCACACTTATTGCACACTGCACAGTCTCTCACCGTTCGCTCAACCTGAAGATCAACACCAGGCCACCAGAAATGCAAACAAATCCTCTCTTTGGTTTTCGAAACACCCAGGTGTCCCTGTTGTGCCTGATGAACAATTCTTGATTTAACAGAAGACGTAGGAACTAGTTTCGTACCCCTCCATAGTACTCCAGAACTAATGGACAATTCATCTCGAACATTCCAAAACTTACGAACTTCCTCATTTAGTCCGTTTATACCTTTCCACCCTTCGGTTACCAACTCAGATACTTTCATTAGAACAACATCATTACGCATTGAATCTTTCAATTCTTTTTCATTCAAAACATATGTTATTACTTCACATACTTTGCATTCATCATCATCATCCCACAAGTCATCCAAACCCTCAGGAGTAGAACTTAAATTGGTCTGAACAAGGCGAGAAAGACAATCTGACACTTTGTTTTCTACCCCAGCTATGTAGTTTACAACTAAATCATAGTCTTGAAGAGCAACAATCCACCTGCAAATTCTTGAGGAAACAGCTTCCAGACTCTTTTGAACAAGTCTTTCAACAGTTTGTAATCTGAGAGTACAATAAATGAGCTTCCCCAAAGATTTTTTTTTCGTTTCCTGATGGCCCCCAAAAGGCACAGAGTCTCTTTCTCTATGACTGAGTGCTAAATTCCGGTCCTACCAGTGTTCTAGAGAGAAACATAATGGTCACTTCTTTACCATCTTTGACTTGTTTAAGAACTGCACCCAGCCCCTTTAAACTAGCATCAGTAAGTAAGATAGACTTGGCTGTTATATCAAAACTGCGGAGTGAAGGAGCACTACTCAAAGCATTCTTAATATCATCAAACTCCACCGTTATTTAGGTGACCACACAAATTTCACACCTTTCTTTGAAAGTGATCTCAGAATGTGCGTGAAGCAAACTGAGCATCAAATTTGTTATAATATTCTGCCATTCCTAGGAAAGTGACCCACTCATCTCTGGTTTGTGGTCTATCGTTTTCACCAAATGATCCCTTGGTTTTACACCCTCCTTAGTCAATTTGTGTCCCAAGTAGTCAATTTCAGAAAGATTAAACCTGCACTTACTCTCACGAAGGGTCAATTCATGATACCTAAACCTAAACAGGACAGCTATAAGCCTCTCATTATGTTCTTTCTACAAGGAACCATGTATCAGAACATTGTCCTAATGTATCTTTACCACTGCCAAACCTTGCAAGACGTCTTCCATGGCTCGCTGAAAGACTGAAGCAGCAGAATTAAGACCAAAGGGAAGGCGTGTAAATTTGTAAGTCCCAAATGGTGTGATGAAAGCTGTCAAAATAATGGAATCACTATCTATCTTGATTTGATGGTATGCTGCTCTCAGGTCTAAAGTAGAACAGACCTCCGCCACCTCTAGTTGGGTCAACATTTCAGTGATATTCGGGAGTGGATACTTGTCTGCAACAACTGCACGATTAAGGCTGCGAAGATCAACACAAAGCCTTATGTCACCTGAAGCCTTATGTGCAAGAACGGCCGGAGCTAACCAATCACGTGCTTCAGTCTCCACTATGATGCCTTTCTTTTTTAACTTCTCTAGCTCACTGCACATGGAGTCTCTCAATGCCAAAGACACACTGGGCACTTTGCAAGAGACAGGAACAGCATCTGCTCTAAGAAAGATTCTGTGAGTATAATCTGAAAGACACCCCAACTTTTCCCTGAAAACTTGTTCAAACTCACTACGTAAGTCATTTACTTGGGTGACATTAACTGAATCCGGTATATCCTCCATTTTGCAAGTTGGAATACTCTCAACCTTACAAGTTGGAGCAGTAAAAGACTCATTACAATACATGGATCTTCACCAGGAGTCAACATCACTCCAAGATCAGCTTGATGAATCCAGCTCATAATACAGTCTCCCCTGCAGGATATGTATATTTTCCCAGCAGTAAATTTGCCTTTATATTCAATTTCCCCCCAAAAAATAACTAACTCTGCTGCAATTCTACTGCCAACGCTGGGACCCTGTGTTTTTTTAACTTTGATATTCAGCCTACCTCGTGCGGAACCCGCTTCGCGGGTCCCGCTGCGTGGGGGGTTCTTTGCTGTCATCTACGGACCCTGCCTGTGATTGTGGGAGTAGGTGAACTGGTCAAGCAGGGCTGCGAGCGCGGGACTGGGACTACCATTCCCAGGAGCGCCCGCCAGCCCGGATTCACAGCACCTGGGCCGCTCTCCCTGCCTGCTCCTCCCCACCTTTGTGCTTTTAAGCCCCAGCCTCCGGATCTCAACTGGGACGCTCTGCTGCAATTCTACTGCCAACGCTGTGACCCTGTGTTTTTTTAACTTTGATATTCAGCCTACCTCTTGCGGAACCCGCTTCGCGGGTCCCGCTGCGTGGGGGGTTCTTTGCTGTCATCTACGGACCCTGCCTGTGATTGTGGGAGTAGGTGAACTGGTCAAGCAGAGCTGCGAGCGAGTGCGAGCACGGGACTGGGACTACCATTCCCAGGAGCGCCCGCCAGCCCGGATTCACAGCACCTGGGCCGCTCTCCCTGCCTGCTCCTCCCCTCAATCTACAGTCCTATTAATTGGTCTCCCTAGTTCAGCTGCGCGGAAGCGCGCGGGAGCGTCCCGGGCTTAATTGGTCTCCCTAGTTCCGCTGCGCGGAAGCGCGCGGGAGCGTCCCGGGAGAAGCCCGGGAGAAGCCCGGGACAAGGGCGGGACCGTCTGTGGCCGTCAGGGGCTGAAGGTGGCTGGGCTGGGCCCGCCCTCTGACATCGTGCCATTGACGACTTGATACAGTACGTTCCTTGTCTTGAGAGATCCCTGGTGTTTGCTCATATACTATTGTTTATTGTTTGCTGGTTGTAAAGTATGTCCTCTCCTTTAAATACCACTGCCCAGATCCCTACCCAGGCTGAAGTGGGGTTAGCTACTCTGGGTCCTCTAGACAAATACTTCAGTTGGGTAACCCAAGATATTGATAAAGAAATCGCTTTGGCGGAGAGGCGCGCCGAGCGTAGGTTATCTATTGAACTCCTAAAAATTCCCTTGGAGAAACGGCCACCTCAGGGTTTCCCGGCACTAGCATTGGTTCCTCCCTTGTCATCTTTAACCCTCCCAGTTGTACTGGAATCGCCCTATGCCTTTCCCCCCTCATCAGAGCTGTTGGCTGGCTCGCCTGTGGGTCTTGATGTGCCCTTTCTGTCTTGCACCTTGCCCCCAATACCAACCGGCTTACCTACAGGGCAGGTGACCACTGTCGAACCGAGCATGTCAATTCACGTAGATAAAATAAAACCAAGTACCAAAAGGAAAAGTAGTGCTGCTACGAAGAAGTGCAATCTTCCCAAACATCCGAAAAAAATAAGGAAAGTTGGAATATCCCAGCCCCCTTCTTGCAAGCCCATTGAGGCTGACTCTGGTGGGGTTGAGACTATTAAGGAGGGAGTCGTTCCGGCTAGTCCTGTATCTAACGCGAACGACCATTCAGCGATGGGATCGGCTGAGACATTATCTTCTGTTCCAGCCCTGCTTCTCGAGTTGGAGAGGCTGATGAGGTCTCTCCTGATTCCTATCGAGGAGCGAGTTAAAAAATTAGCTGATCGGTTAGATCATTTTGAGCAGGCTACTTTAGATAACTTTTTTTCCACCAAAGCCTTAATTAAGTCCCACCCTGGGACGGGGATAGCATTAATTTTTCGAAACCAAAAGGCCAGGCAAATGGCGTGTCCATTGCTGTGCCCCCTCCCCCCATAGCCAGCATTGCAAGTAAACATCAGTCGAAGGGACAAATCCCCAAGACCAACTTAGATTTGTCGGACCGCCTAAGTACTAATACCATCAAACAAACTAAGCTGCCTGGTACTATGGCGATGGGTAACAAAGAGAGTTCCAAAAGTGGCAACCCTGTACCTAATGGTTCCCAACCCTCACCAAGCAGTTTAAAACCATGTCTTGGCGCTCCTGCTAAGGGTAACAAAGACAGCTCCAAAACTAACAACACTGCATTGAATAGTTCCCAACCACTATCAAGTATTCCAACATCCTGTCCTGCTGCTTCTGCCATTGGCCTGCCCAACACCCTCCCAATGAAGGCACCGCGTAGGATACCTCCAATGAATCTCACCCCAGATTCTTATCCTTTCGTGGTTGTCCTCACGAATGTACCTCCTTTGTTAGCCGGGCAAAGAGAATCTTTCCAGATGCTAAAAAACAAGGTAATGCACTGGTTGAAGGCAAATAGACCACTGCCCGGGGAAGTGGATGGGCTGATCATTGGAGTGAGAAGGACAGATTGGATAGGTTGTACTCCTAAGAACTTGGGGGGAGAGTGTATAGTTGTTAATTTTCAAGATCCCAGGGTGGCACGTATAATTACGAAGCAAAATTGGGGCACAAGCAGCGGTGGGATTGGTGTGGTTGATCTTACATTTTTTTATCCAAGACCAACAGGTGTTCAATTTGGTATGACAAGTGAATTGGGTTATTGTAATAATTTCCCCTCCCCAGGGTTTGTTCCTTTCCCTGTACCATTACAACGGAGCAATTTTTATAATGGACCAATGTATAATCGTTTCGATGTAATGAAAGATCTAGGGTGGGTCCATTGACAAAATTTTGATTATTGCCTGAACAATAGGGAAGGTATGACCCGTTGGGATATATGTGAGAAGTTTGTGTCAACTGATTTGTCTAAAAATGTGGAAACTAACGAATTGAGAACTGGTTGGGCGACTGTGATTTTGGAGGAAACTTGTGGGGAGTGCATCCCAATTTCTGGGGCTTCTGAAAACGAGGAACCAATTATACTTAGTACTATTGGTACCCAGGAGGTTGACCATAACACAGAGGATACTATCCGAGAGAGGGAGGGGCATGATGGATTTTCAGCAAAAAACTCTGGGATGTCCTGTCTAGGAGCTGTACCCAAGGAAGGCCCCAGTTTGGGGACGTTTTTCTCATGGAACATCACGGGGTTGAGTAGCAAGCTGACTTCCCTAAACTGGATAGATTTTGTTAATGGCTTTGAAGTCTGCTTATTCCAGGAGACATGGGCTTGTGACCCTATATTTCTTCCTGGTTACTTAAATTTTTCAATTCCGGCCAGTAGAGGTTCCAGGGGTCGACCGATGGGAGGCCTAACTATTTGGGTAAGACAATGTCTTCAGATAACAACTAAAGTGGTGGATTTGGGTTGTAAAGATATCCAAATGCTAAGAATAACCTCTGAAAAGTGGGGAGGGATAGATATATACAATATCTATGCCAGGGGTAGCTCCACTGGGAGTTCACCCATCCTAGAGGCCTTGTCCACCTTTTTGGAATCACAGTCCATGGGTAATAAAGTTGTAGTAGCTGGTGACCTAAATAGGACTTTCGAACCATTGGATAGTTCGGACGATCCCCTAGGGCAAGAAGAGGACACACAATGGGGTGTACCGACCTTACATCTGGCTCCTGTGAAGCGGTGGACAAAAGATATATTACAACTGAACGCCATCTGCTTGGAACATGGGTTGAGAGCCCTAAATGGGAGGACGAAGGGCGATAGGGAAGGTGCCTGTACATTCGACAATGGTTATAACCAAAGTCGGATAGACTATGTCCTTTGCAGCCTTAATTTGTGGCAGTTGGTATGCGACATGAAAATCGAAGGCAGACTGGAAAGTGACCATAATCCCCTCTGTGTGACCCACGATTGGTGGATGGCCATATCAGGGAACCCTCAATCAAGCGATGGTCCAATGTTTACCATGGCTAATGACATGCGCAGACTCAACTGGCCGAGTGTACTGGCGAATGCAGAGTCTATGGACTTTATAAGTTCTGAGGTGGACACTGCAATCGCTGCTATGGAGGCTGTAAATTCTGTAATTCCAGGCTCAAGAGAAATAACGGACATACACAACAAACTCTTTTCCCTTTTAAAACCGCATTTTTTAAGGTCCAGCAATACAAATAGGAAAAAACCACCCAAACCAGAAAGGTGGTTTAACCATCAGTGCAGGGAAGCCAGGTTAAGCTTGGGAAGAGCAATCAGGAATAGGGATAAAGCAGCGATTGGCGAGGCTAGGAAGCACTACAAGGTCAGCGTATCACTAGCAAAAAAAACATGGGATGAAAAGTATTGGGCAGAACTAAAGGAGGCTTCAGGGGCTAAGGATTCCAGGTTATTCTGGAACATTGTCAAGTGGGGCAGAGGTGGATCTCCAAATAAACCCGACAATAATGTCTCTGAGGGTGCCTGGGTGGAGTACTTCAAACCCCAATATGCTGAGACTACCGAGTTTAATGATGTGGAGGTAATTTCAGCTGTATTCCCTACTGGGAATTTATTCTCCCCTAAAGAAACTGAAGTTGCAATATGCGCTGCCAAAGGGAGAAGGGCCCCGGGTTTAGATGGGATACCCTCTGATGTTTTTATAAACGATAAGGCGAGGTGGGTTAGGTATGTATTCCTTCTTGGGAATGCAATTGCAAAGGGAACGGCAGTCCCAGAGTTATGGAAGGGAGCAACTATTATACCTTTATATAAAAAGGGGATCGGTCCCTCCCGGCCAATTATAGGCCGATAAGTTTGATTGCCACTATCCAAAAAGTGGTGGGGGGGATGGTGGTAAACAAGCTAATGGATTGGGTAGACGAGAACAACGCCCTGTCCCCATATCAGGCTGGATTCCGGCGGGCTACAAGCACAGTCGATCATGTGTTTCGCTTTGCTCTGCTGCAGTGGGGGACGGTGGTGCTTGGCGAGGGCAGCCTGTATGTTGCCTTTGTCGACTTGCGGGCTGCCTTCGACCTGGTCCCAAGGAGAAAGCTCTGGGCAGTTCTGAGCGAAATAGGCCTTCCGGCTGAGTTACTTACTCTGATAATGAGGTTGCACGAGTGTAACTTTGCCAAAGTCCAGTGGGGTACGACTGGTGAATCATCTGCCGACTTTCCAATTGGTCGCGGAGTACGACAGGGGTGTGCTATGGCCCCCCCTGCTTTTTTCCCTATTCATTAACGGAATTGTGGCTCGGATGCTGGATGCCAGTGTCGATGCACCTTCGTTGGCGGGCCTCAGGGTCCCGATCCTGATGTTCGCCGACAATACTCTGATTTTATCTAAAACACCGGCCGGCTTACAGCGAGCTTTAAACATCTTTACCTCTTCTGTGGGGAACATGGCCTGGAAGTTAACGTGGGCAAGACCAAGTTGATGGCCTTCTCACCGAAACGTAGACCCCGGCCTAAAATACTTTTGAACAATTGTGTGCTAGAGGTTGTTACTGTATTTACCTATCTTGGTGTGCAGATAGCAAATAATCTAAAATGGTCCCAACATATAGAAAAGGCGGTTTTGAGGCACCAACAGATTTCGGGGGCACTCCGGGTGGAACACAAAAAATCAAAATCAAAGCCTATAAAACCAGTCCTGGCAGTTTATGATGCCAAGGCTATTGGCTCTGCCCTATATGGGGCTGAGCTGTGGGGCTTCGATAGGCTTCTCCCCTTGCAAGTATCGGAGAATAGGTTCCTTAGGGGAATCACGGGTCTCCCCCAGAGTACACCACTAATCCCGCTTGGCCTTGATCTAGGGAGAAGATCAGTTAGTGACCGAGCGCGATTGCGCCCGATTCTCTATTGGAGACGCCTCTGGACTACCCCAGAGATACGGCACTATGCAGAGGGGTTCCTTGCCATAATTAAAGCTGACACCTTTCATAAAATAGTATGGTTAAAAAATCTTAGGACTGCTCTAGGTGACCTCTGCCTCTCCCACCTATGGGATAATCCATCTGGGGAACCCTTTCCAAGTAAAAACATAATTAAAAGCTTATATTGGGATTGGATGGATGGCAGACTTTGGAATAGAACGAGACCAGATACAATGGCGGGGCGCTTCCTAGAAATCAAATTGTGTCCTATATTGGAACAATACTGGGATAGCATCACCAACCCTGGGGATAGGAAGCTTTTCTTCCAGTTAAGATCAGGTGCCCTTCCTCTGAGATCACTGACGGGTAGGTGGAGGAGTATAACTACGTCGTGCTGCCCGGTTTGTGGTGCAACCGAGGAAAGTATAGGTCACTTTTTATTCTTGTGCAAAGCTTACGCCACCCCGAGAATAGTTTGGCTAGCTCCCGTTTGTAGAAACCTAGGGACATCCAGGGGTGTTGAGGCGTTACGAATTATTTGCACAGCCACTGATATGCCTATTGTTCTAGGAACAGCAAAGTATTTGGGGTGGGCATGGTCCATTAGACGGAGGGCAATTTCCATTAATGTAATTTAATTAGGGTCTAAGTGATTTCTGTGTAAAAGTATATGAAAGATTTCTTTTTTATTGCTTATGTATGTATAAATGTTTCAAAAATATGTATAAACAAGATTTTTTTTTTTAATGGGATAGATTTTAAATGTATGTTTGTGCTTTTATGAGTCTATCACTCGAATAAAGCTTTTGAATCAGAACTAAATCATTTTATAGGTTGACCTCCATAAGCAAGAGGTCTAATATCTGGTTTAAAAACGTTAACTTTGTTAACCAAAGTAGAGTCACAAACTCTTTTTGGGATTAATGTAATCTTTGCACCAGAGTCAAAGAGCATTTTAACGGTATGACCATTTACTTGAATGCCGTCAACTGGGCTCTTGGAGGCCTTACTAGAATCTTCGACTACATGAACTAGAACCTCACCACAATGAAGTTCATCTGACTCCAAATCTGAAGCATTCTGTATGAAAACTTCCTTCACATCTTTGTTCTTTTTGTATACTTTTGTCCTACACACTTTTGCTATGGGACCTATTTTACCACAATTTTTACTCTTAGCGGACAGAGCAGGACAAGATTTATCATTGGCTAGGTGACCAACAGTGTCACAGCGATAACACTTAACTGTAATGTTCTTCTTAGGTTTTACATTCGTCAATACATTAGATTTAGAAGTATTTGGTTTTGTCACACGTTGTACTTTTTTACCATTTACTTTAGTACCAGACTCCTTTTTAATTACTTCATCACAGGCAAGAGAGTGTTCCAGACGTTTGGCAATGGAGATAATTTCCTCCAATTTTGGATCATCCTTCTGCCACAATTCATCTTTGACCTTTTCTATGTTACAACCTAACATAAATTGATCGCGGATGCGTTCATCAAGTGCATTATCAAATTTACATGTCGAAGCTAATTTCCGTAAATGTGTAACATATACTTCAACTGATTCTTGTGGAAGTTGCATACATCTTCCAAAATGGTATCTCTCTAAGACCGTCATTACTTTCGGAAGATAGTGTTTGTCTATTTTTTTTTGGCAAATCTCAAACTCATTAAGTCCAGTGGATTCTTCATCATTCAGATCAGGTAGATGTTCAAACACATCCTGACCCTCTGACCCCAAATAATACAGAAGTAAAGCAGACTTCCTTTCAGCGCTTAAAGAAACTCCACATACTCTGGCGTAATTAAGCGATTCTAGGACTGAACCAAAACTCATGCAAAGGGCAAGTATCTTAAAACATTACCTAGATCATAAGTTGAACATAAAGTCAGCACATATTAACCCCTTCTGTGCTCATGACGAGCTCAGCTCGTCATGAGGCACAGTGCTCGTGTGCTCATGACGAGCTGAGCTTGTCATGACCACACCCATTTCTATTATGGTCCAGCACAGCAGGCAAATATCTCAAGCAGCCAAGGTGTTAAACATCAGGTTATAACAATACCCCAGTAAAGCAGTCAGCGGGAAGTGGTTGTTCAACCATAAGGGACCGAGTGGAATAGATGTCCTTCCAAAAGGATGCTATCACTCCACACGTACCAAGAGGGAGAAGTCTGCATGGTCTTCCTGACATTTTGGGCACTGGTGGGATCTAGTAGGGTCACATTTCTAAAGTGCATCGGTGGTGATATTTATAATGTATTAGTTTATGCCGGCGTTTTCCTGAAACCAGTTTAGTCTGCATACAGTAGTAATACCAAATCTTATCCAAAACTGGGATACCCAGGTCACGTTTTCATACAGCCCTGGCTCTCTCCATTCCGGCAGGTTTTAATTGTAAGAAAGTGTGATATAATTTAGAAACAAGATGGCTATTATCTGGGGAGCGATCATTAACATGAGCAGTGAGAAATCTTTAGGTTCAGTCGGGTAGGCAGGTATCATAGCCCACAAAGTACTGTGTATACAGTGCAATGTAAATTTTTCCATAGTCCATATCCATAGTCATCAACTGTCCTTCCTAAGGCATAGTGGAAGTGGGCTTGAGCACCCCATCTATAAACAGGTCACCCGTGATGTGTTATTTGTGTAAAGAGTACACTTTACCAGTTGCTCAAGAGTGAGTGTTAGCCACGGGTTGTTTATAAGTAGTATATGCAGGAAATAAAGTGCATCCCTACCGAGATAGCGCAGGAGCTTAAATTATGCTCAACTAGCAGTGGCAAGGGTCTGTATTGTATTGGGGTCACACGGGAAACCTTGAGGCAAATGGTGGCGAATGGGAGATGCAATTGCTGTGCCTTCTCAGGTTTGGGAAATGCCTGTCGAGTGATACTAGTAATAAGCATATTGTGCTTGGACTACATAGAAATAAATTTGGAGGTCTGGGACTCAAAATCCACTGCGTTTATAGGAGAGTGTGAGGACATCCCAACAGATGTGGGGCTGGAAACTGGCCCATATGAGGCGAATGAGCAACCCATGCAGGGAGGTAAAACACTGCTGGTAATGGAAATGGGAATATTTTAAAAAAGATAGAGAAAGCGAGGCAGCACAACCATTTTAATGATTGCTGTGCGCCCAGTCATGACCACCAGCAGCCTAATCAATCGCTGGACTTGCATTTCGAGTTTTACCAAAGCACATCCATATTTGTGACTGATTACTTCTGAACGTTCCCCGTGGTTATGGATGCCCAAGTACCTGGCGGAGTCCATGCACTATTGTATGGGGAATTCAAGGTTGCAAGGCACAGTGGCATCCGTAAGTGGGAATAATTTGGATTTACTCCAGTTAATATGCAGGCCAGAGTAAATACCGAATCGCTGTACCTCCTGAACAAGTGGTGGTAAATTGATTAAGGGGTCACAAACTAACAACATTATGTTGTCCACATAGAGGCTAACTAACTGTGTCCCTTGTGGGAATCTAAGGTCCCTATGGAGATATTTTTCCTGTACACGGCGGACTAAAAGGTCCATGGCAATTTTAAAAAACATGAGAAAGTGGGCAGTATTTTTTGGTACCGTGCATAAAGGGGAACTGCTCTGAGTACCATTGTGACAAAATTGGGCCAAGGGATTTTGGTATAACAGGCGAATAAGATTGTGGAAGCCGTTAGGCATGCCCAGTCACTGCAAATAAAGTGCAAAGGGTAATCTAAGTGTAATGATGTGGTACATAACCAGTTTGCAGGGGAGGAATGATGTCCATTAATAAAGATAGGTGGGTAGCTCGAACCCTGGTCAGTATATTGATATCAAAATGTATGAGGGACAGTTGTCAATATTAAGAGCAGTAGAATGGAGGGTTGTTGCGTTTGAGTAGGAATGTAATGACAGCTTCCTGCATCGTGGTGGGGAGGGAGGGGAGTCATGTTCCAGAGACTCAGAGACTCGGCATACATATCTAATAAATGAGGGTCCAGGAGTGGTGTATAAGCTTTATAAAAGTCGCCAGTGAACCCATCCAAGTCAGGAGCTGTGGAGCCACTCAAGTCATCTATGGTCTGAGAGTTCCTCACACCTCATGGGAGAGGCGAGGAACTGCTGTTGGCTTTTGAGCCAAACCATAGCGATTTCAGATAAGTAATTGATCAAAGCATCTTCATCTATGCCTGGGCGAGATGTGTAAATTGTCTTGTAGTAGTATGTAAAATCTGCCAAAATGATAGCGTTGTAAGTGACTTCTCTGTCATCCAGCAGCCGCAAGTGAGTTCGATATGTGGCATGGTAAGGGGAACGAAGCAAACAAGCCAGTGTTAGATCAGGGCGTTCACCCTCACCACACCGGCGCGCTCTAGCATACTTGACGACGTAAGCTTCCTCCAGTTTGTCAAGGTCCTGGAACTAGTGTAATAATTTTGATCTATCATGGAGCTGATGACGTTAACAGGGCTGAGTAAAAAGTATTATCACGCTGCCGCAGGAATTTGACGTAATGCATCTGACAAAAGGAATGTGTCAAGAAGATCTGTAAGGGTCTGTAGGGGATGAGGTTTAGAAATTGCTGTGGAACCCGTGGAATCAAGCACTGGTTGTCGGGTAAGGTTTAGGTCACTGCCCAGTATAATATATTCAGTCTGGTATTGACTTACTTGTGTGGATAAGTCTGTAAAGAAATCCGGGGAGTTCATGTTTGGTGCACATACCTTGCCAAGCAACACTGTCCGACCTGCCAACTCTCCCAACACTAACAAATATTGACCTGCAGGGTTTGGGACAGTCCGTATCAGCTGAAAAGGGACACAGCTATGTATCAAGAGGCACACCTATGTGATTAGAAACTATAGTGAAAGAAATAGCATTGAGTACCTCATGAGGATGCACAATTGCCAGCTGGTCTGGGTGCTAGGTATATTTCCTGAAGGAAGGCCATTTGAACCCAGTGGCGTTGTAAATAAGCAAGGAGCAGTTTCCCTTTTCTAGGATTATTCAAACCTCTGAAGTTCCATGTCATACAGGAGAGTGGGAGCACGGAGTCTTTACTAGTGGGTGGAGGCATAATATCTGAGAACAATATTGCATACAAATAAAGCTTGTAAGGGTAAGATGTTCAGGTGTACACTAATTGTGATGTATTCTTCAAACTCTCATCATGATATACACTCAGTCTGTATTCCTCAGGCTATTCTGTGAGCCGTTTTACTAGTGTTGATTGAAATTAATTGGTTTCCTCCTCTGACTTGCATTGCACTTAATTACCTGCTGTCCATTTTCTAAATTAGTCAATTTCCTGCCACTTATTTCAGCAGTAAGCTAAGAACATATGAATACAAATGCGTGTTGCACAGCTACATCACAATCTTGTGGCAGAGTTTGCTTCCCAGAAAAACTGAAACAAGGTCCTCTTCCTAAGCTTTGGAATGAGTTGTCATTTTAGCTGTGATGTGCCTGTCCCCTTCCTTTTATATTTTTGTGTGCTAATACAGAATTTTCATCTTCGCCCTTGGAGCCTTTTGTAGAGTGCTCCTTTGCCATGTACTGAAAATATAATAAAAAAAGTATACTGGCCAGCTGCTTTTAAATTCTCAATGCTGTTCTTTCTTTTCCACTTTGCTACCTTTGTTTTCTAGGTTTGCCCAGTTTGGGATATGAGAAGAGCTGTGTTTTATTTAACATCGGTGCATTGGCAAGTCAGATTGCTTCAGAACAGAACCTGGATAATGATGAAGGGTTAAAGGCTGCAGCAAAGTTTTATCAGGTATCAACATTTGCTTGCTTATGTGTACCTATATTTTGTATGTTCATGATTGGGACTAATACAGCAGTTCAAGACTGACAAAAACAGGGTGATTCTATAAATTAGAATGCTTAGTTTACTTAAAAGTAATCCTTTGAATTGGAATATTAATGCAAACATTTACCAGTTCTTGGTTGCTAGGAAATAAATCATTAGCTGTAAAATGTGCTGGAAATCCAGAAATAGTGATGCAGATTGCACGTACTTCCAATTACTTTTGTTATAAAGTGCATTATCTCTCAAGGGTTTCTCCAGTTCTTTGCGAATAAGAAATGTAGATCATGGTTGACCGTACCAGAAATTAGCCTAGGCTAAAAGTTGCAGAACCAAAAGAAATGTAAGCAAAAGTGTATATCATGGTTTGTGGAAGACTTTGAAAAACAAAATAAAAATAGATAGTAAGATTTTGTACCAGAAATTTCCACATGAGTTTACAAATACAGCATGGCAGCACCATATATTACAAGAGTTTCTGTTAACTGGGCTATTTGTCAGTCCTTGAATAATACTAAGGAAGTTGTATTTATTTCTGTTGAACTTCTCATTTTTTGTTTTGAGAGATTTCACACTGTGTGATCTGTAGTAAGTATTGTCAAAGGATCATGTCTGTTAATCGCCCTATTTAGTATTGTATGTGATGTCTGGGAGTTGCCATGATAGTTCTGTAAAGTTTTGTGGCTTCTTTGATTGAGTTATGGAATGTTCTTATAGCCCCACATTGAGCCTGTAGTGTACGGTCTGCTGCTATTTGCAGATTTAGAAAATTGTCAAGCCTCTCAACTTGATTGGTACGTAAGCAGAGGGTTATCCATTGGTGTAGTACTAGTCCTCTGAATTATAAGTGATTTGGTGTATCTGCTCCTGTATTTTCCAGCTGCTGGAACAATGGGTCTCCTTTTACGGGTCTGAACATGTGTTCAGTCAAGTTGCTTTGGGCTGCAAGTGCAGCTCAGCCCTAGTCCCCAACTTCTGCATTGACGCTTGCCCTAATGCATGTTTCCCCCTGCCAGACCACATCTTCCGCTACTCTCTGCCACTGTCCGCAAACCCTTTCCCATGCTGCCCACCTCACCCCACCCAGCAGATGGTAAATATTAATCCATACAGAACTGGGAATTCTGAGTAGAGTTATGCCCATAAAAAACGAGTCTGCGCAGCTCTTCCCCCATTCTACAGGCATTTACTCATAAGTGTTGTTGGGTTTGGAGCTACTGTCTGGAATTGATTGCCTCAGCATCTAACTGAAGCTAACTCTTAATCGCACTGCATTGCCAAAATGTGTGAAGGAGTTTTCCTGGCTTCGGTGTTGACATCCACTCTGATTGGGTTTGACTGCCTCTCTGATGCCAAAATCTATGCCTGTGATTTGTACTCTGGTGCCAAAGGAGGTCCTTCTACTTATACTGTCTGACTTCAAGCCAAACTGGTCTCTGACTTGACTGAAGTTGTGCCTTGAATCCACTTTAATGCATGCAGTTCCTAAATAGTCAGATTCAGATTGCCTCTGCCAAGGAGCTGCCCTCCGCTTCTTCACCAGATTTTTGGTTCCCATTCTTATCACAGCCAGCCATCAGAGATGACAGTGGAGATGATGTGACAATTTCCCCCTTGTTATGATTAGGTCATCGACATGTACTTGCCAGGATGCCAGTTGGCTGCAAATGAGGGTATCCAGGTGCTGCTGTAGGGGGGCTCAGTTGAATAGCCAGGTCTTGAGTCCTTTTCTGAATTCCAGCAGGGAGGACGAGGTCCAGAGGAGAAGTGGGAGGATGTTCCAGGACTTTGCGGTGTCCAGCGGATCTCTGCCTGGTGTGAGGAGTACCAATATTAGAGCCTCCTGGAGTGAGTCTTGGAGCAGGGCCCTCTCCTATGCCTCATTGTACACCTCCAGCAATCTGGGAGATAGCAAGGCACTGAAGGCGGCATAATATTCTATGGGGAACCCATCTGTGCCCGGGGCCTCATCACAAGCAATCTGCTCTATATCCATGAAGGTCTACTCGACCTGCAGGGAGGCATCAAGCTCTGCCAATTGCAGCGGAGCCTCTGAAAATGTCCCCAAGGTTATCTGCGGAAGGACAGCAGCTTCCGCGTACAAGGTCTGATAGTAGACAACAAAGGCATCATTAATAGCTGCCGGAGTGTACCCAAAGTACCTTCTTAAACAAGAATTTCTCAAACAGCTGAACGCATTTACACCAAACATCTCTCCTCTCTCTCCTCTCCTCTCCTCTCCCTCTCTCCTCTCTCTCCTCTCCTCTCCTCTCTCTCCTCTCCTCTCCTCTCCTCTCCTCTCCTCTCCTCTCCTCTCTCTCCTCTCCTCTCCTCTCCTCCTCTCCTCTCCTTCCCTCTCCTTCCCTCCCTCTCCCTGTCATCTCGCTCTCTCCCTCTGTCATCTCGCTCTCTCCCTCTCTGTCATCTCGCTCTCTCCCTCTCTGTCATCTCGCTCTCTCCTCTGTCATCTCGCTCTCTCCCTCTCTGTCATCTCGCTCTCTCCCTCTCTGTCATCTCGCTCTCTCCTCTCTGTCATCTCGCTCTCTCCCTCTCTCTCTGTCATCTCTCGCTCTGTCATCTCTCGCTCTGTCATCTCGCTCTCTCCCTCTCACTCTGTCATCTCTCGCTCTGTCATCTCGCTCTCTCTGTCATCTCTGGCTCTGTCATCTCGCTCTCTCCTCTCGCTCTGTCATCTCTCGCTCTGTCATCTCTCGCTCTGTCATCTCTCGCTCTGTCATCTCTCGCTCTGTCATCTCTCGCTCTGTCATCTCTCGCTCTGTCATCTCTCGCTCTGTCATCTCTCGTCTGTCATCTCTCGCTCTGTCATCTCTCTCTCTCTGTCATCTCTCCGCTCTGTCATCTCTCGCTCTGTCATCTCTCGCTCTCCCTCTCTCTCTGTCATCTCTCGCTCTGTCATCTCTCTCTCTCGCTCTGTCATCTCTCGCTCTCTCCTCTCGCTCTGTCATCTCTCGCTCTGTCATCTCTCGCTCTGTCATCTCTCGCTCTGTCATCTCTCGCTCTGTCATCTCTCAGCTATCATCTCTCGCTCTTCATCTCTCGCTCTGTCATCTCCTCGCTCTGTCATCTCTCTCGCTCTGTCATCTCTCGCTCTCCCTCTCTCTCTGTCATCTCTCGCTCTGTCATCTCGCTCTCTCTGTCATCTCTGGCTCTGTCATCTTGCTCGCTCTGTCATCTCTGGCTCTGTCATCTCGCTCGCTCTGTCATCTCTCGCTCTGTCATCTCTCGCTCTCCCTCTCTCTCTGTCATCTCTCGCTCTGTCATCTCGCTCTCTCTGTCATCTCTGGCTCTGTCATCTTGCTCGCTCTGTCATCTCTGGCTCTGTCATCTCGCTCGCTCTGTCATCTCGCTCGCTCTGTCATCTCTCGCTCTGTCATCTCGCTCGCTCTGTCATCTCGCTCGCTCTGTCATCTCGCTCGCTCTGTCATCTCGCTCGCTCTGTCATCTCGCTCGCTCTGTCATCTCGCTCGCTCTGTCATCTCTCGCTCTGTCATCTTGCTCGCTCTGTCATCTCTGGCTCTGTCATCTCGCTCGCTCTGTCATCTCGCTCGCTCTGTCATCTCGCTCGCTCTGTCATCTCGCTCGCTCTGTCATCTCGCTCGCTCTGTCATCTCGCTCGCTCTGTCATCTCGCTCGCTCTGTCATCTCGCTCGCTCTGTCATCTCTCGCTCTGTCATCTCTCGCTCTGTCATCTCTCGCTCTGTCATCTCTCGCTCTGTCATCTCTCGCTCTGTCATCTCTCGCTCTGTCATCTCTCGCTCTGTCATCTCTCGCTCTGTCATCTCTCGCTCTCATCTCTCGCTCTCTCCCTCTCTGTCATCTCTCGCTCTGTCATCTCTCGCTCTGTCATCTCTCGCTCTGTCATCTCTCGCTCTGTCATCTCGCTCTCTCCCTCTCTCGCTCTGTCATCTCGCTCTCTCCCTCTCTCTCTGTCATCTCTGGCTCTGTCATCTCTGGCTCTGTCATCTCTGGCTCTGTCATCTCTGGCTCTGTCATCTCTGGCTCTGTCATCTCTGGCTCTGTCATCTCTGGCTCTGTCATCTCTGGCTCTGTCATCTCTCGCTCTGTCATCTCTGGCTCTGTCATCTCTCGCTCTGTCATCTCGCTCTCTCCCTCTCTGTCATCTCTCGCTCTGTCATCTCGCTCTCTCCCTCTCTGTCATCTCTCGCTCTGTCATCTCGCTCTCTCCCTCTCGCTCTGTCATCTCTCGCTCTGTCATCTCTCGCTCTGTCATCTCTCGCTCTCTCCCTCTCTGTCATCTCTGGCTCTGTCATCTCGTCTCCTCTCGCTCTGTCATCTCTCGCTCTGTCATCTCTCGCTCTGTCATCTCTCGCTCTGTCATCTCTCGCTCTGTCATCTCTCGCTGTCATCTCTCGCTCTGTCATCTCTCGCTCTGTCATCTCTCGCTCTCTCCCTCTCTGTCATCTCTGGCTCTGTCATCTCGCTCTCTCCCTCTCGCTCTGTCATCTCTCGCTCTGTCATCTCTCGCTCTGTCATCTCTCGCTCTGTCATCTCTCGCTCTGTCATCTCTCGCTGTCATCTCTCGCTGTCATCTCTCGCTGTCATCTCTCGCTGTCATCTCTCGCTGTCATCTCTCGCTGTCATCTCTCGCTGTCATCTCTCGCTCTGTCATCTGTCGCTCTGTCATCTCTCGCTCTGTCATCTGTCGCTCTGTCATCTCTCGCTCTGTCATCTGTCGCTCTGTCATCTCTCGCTCTGTCATCTCTCGCTCTGTCATCTGTCGCTCTGTCATCTCTCGCTCTGTCATCTCTCGCTCTGTCATCTCTCGCTCTGTCATCTCTCGCTCTGTCATCTCTCGCTCTGTCATCTCTCGCTCTGTCATCTCTCGCTCTGTCATCTCTCGCTCTGTCATCTCTCGCTCTGTCATCTCTCGCTCTGTCATCTCTCGCTCTGTCATCTCTCGCTCTGTCATCTCTCCCTCTGTCTCTCTCCCTCTCTCTCCCTTCTCTCCCTCTCTCTCTCTCTCCCTCTCTCGCTCCCCTCTCTCCCTCTCTCTCTCGCTCTCTCCCTCTCTCGCTCTCTCGCTCTCTCCTCTCTCTCTCGCTCTCTCGCTCTCTCGCTCTCTCGCTCTCTCCCTCTCTCATCTCGCTCTCTCCCTCTGTCATTTCTCGCTCTGTCATCTTGCTCTCTCCCTCTCTCTCATCTCTCGCATCTCTTTCTCTGTCATCTCTCCCTCGCTCTCGCTCTGTCATCTCTTTCTCGCTCTGTCATCTCTCTCTCGCTCGCTGTCATCTCTTGCTCTGTCATCTCTCTCGCTCTGTCATCTCTCTCTCGCTCGCTCTGTCATCTCTTGCTCTCTGTCATCTCTCTATCGCCTCTCTCTCACTCTGTTATCTGTCTCATTCTCTGTCATCTCTCTCTCTCGCTCTCTGTTATCTCTCTCTCGCTCTGTCATCTCTCTCTCGCTCTCTGTTATCGCTCTCTCTCGCTCGCTGTCATCTCTTGCTCTGTCATCTCTCTCGCTCTGTCATCTCTCTCTCGCTCCTCTGTTATCGCTCTCTCTCGCTCGCTGTCATCTCTTGCTCTCTGTCATCTCTCTATCGCCTCTCTCTCACTCTGTTATCTGTCTCGCTCTCTGTCATCTCTCTCTCTCGCTCTCTGTTATCTCTCTCTCGCTCTGTCATCTCTCTCTCGCTCTCTGTTATCTCTCTCTCTCGCTCTGTCATCTCTCTCTTGCTCTGTCATCTCTCTCTTGCTCTGTCATCTCTCTCTTGCTCTGTCATCTCTCTCTTGCTCGGTCATCTCTCTCTCGCTCAGTCATCTCTCTCTCGCTCGGTCATCTCTCTCTCGCTCGGTCATCTCTCTCTCGCTCGGTCATCTCTCTCTCGCTCGGTCATCTCTCTCTCGCTCGGTCATCTCTCTCTCACTCTGTCATCTCTCTCTCGCTCTCTCGCTCTGTCATCTCTCTCTCGCTCTGTCATCTCTCTCTCGCTCTGTCATCTCTCTCGCTCTCTGTCATCTCTCTCGCTCTCTGTCATCTCTCTCGCTCTCTGTCATCTCTCTCGCTCTCTGTCATCTCTCTCGCTCTCTGTCATCTCTCTCGCTCTCTGTCATCTCTCTCGCTCTGTCATCTCTCTCGCTCTCTGTCATCTCTCTCGCTCTCTGTCATCTCTCTCGCTCTCTGTCATCTCTCTCGCTCTCTTGTCATCTCTCTCGCTCTCTTGTCATCTCTCGCTCTCTTGTCATCTCTCGCTCTTGTCATCTCTCTCGCTCTCGTCATCTCTCTCGCTCTCGTCATCTCTCTCGGTCATCTCTCTCTCGCTCTCTGGCAGTTCTCTCGTCTCTTCATCTCTCTCTGTATCTCTCTCTCTCTCTCTCTCTCTCATCTCTCTCTCATCTCTCTCTTCTCTCTCTCTCTCTCTCTCTTTCATCTCTCTCTCTCTCATCTCTCTCTCTCTCTCTCTCTCTCGCTCATCTCGCTCATCTCTCTCTCGCTCATCTCTCTCGCTCATCTCTCTCTCTCGCTCATCTCTCTCTCGCTCATCTCTCTCTCGCTCATCTCTCTCTCTCTCTGCTCATCTCTCTCTCTCTCTTCGCTCACTTCTCTCTCTCGCTCATCTCTCTCTCGCTCATCTCTCTCTCTCTCGCTCATCTCTCTCTCTCTCTCGCTCATCTCTCTCTCTCTCTCGCTCATCTCTCTCTCTCTCTCGCTCATCTCTCTCTTTCGCTCATCTCTCTCTCTCGCTCATCTCTCTCTCTCGCTCATCTCTCTCTCGCTCATCTCTCTCTCGCTCATCTCTCTCTCTCTCGCTCATCTCTCTCTCTCTCTCTCTCATCTCTCTCTCTCTCATCTCTCTCTCTCTCATCTCTCTCTCTCTCTCTCTCTCTCATCTCTCTCTCTCTCATCTCTCTCTCTCTCATCTCTCTCTCTCTCATCTCTCTCTCT